>NC_063203.1:1924027-2242768 GCF_017589495.1 Alosa alosa
TTTAAGATTTTGAGCCTCTTTGCCTGAGATCCAATCCCACCGGATGTTCCAGGTCAGGAATGTAAGTGGTACCATGTTGTGATTGTACAGTTATGAAAATGTTTGATAAGGTGGGTATTGTGTGTGTGAGAGTGTGTGCAGGTGTCAGTTAGATAGGAGAGGGGAAAGGGGTGGAGGAATAGGTATGTAATGTGGTGTCTTGAATGAGATGTAAAGGGTAGGGGCTGAGAAGAATATAGAGCATAAAGAGGTAGGAATTTGGTTCTGGAGTGGTGACAGCATGAACATTTCCTGTTTAGCATTGAAAACATACAGATCATAATTTGACTTTAGCCTATAGACATAATAAACAAAAAAAACAGACAGGACACACAAGCAAACATGTATAGACAAAACACCATGAATAACATTGTAAAACATTGAGAGAGCAAAAGAGAATGGGTGGGTAGGGGAGCAAAAAGGAATGAAACATAAGAAGAGAGAAGAGAGGTGATCAAGCATCAGTAGGCAGTGGGTTAGAGAGAGTTGAGGGGTGACAATGTTATAATCAAGATGAATGTTGGCATGAGGTATGATGTGCTATAGCCAGGTGGTGATATTGGGGTTGCGATACAGAGTTCCATTGACATACAGTTTATCGACTGACAGTGCTGCTCGTTTGCCCTCTTGCCTGAGTTGTTTCATTATGGGCAAGAGGGGCTCTTCTTCTTTCCTGTATTACTTCTGGGAATTGGTCGTTTAGTCCGAATGAAGTGCCTTTCAGTTCTTTCCCTTTGCTTTTGATGAGTTCTTTGTGTTTGAAGTGTTTGAACTTGGCGATAAGTGGAGGAGGTTTTATTGTCTTTGGAAGTGAGGTGTACACGGTGGAAGGTAATCTTGTCAACTGTTTCTGGCGGTAGTTTGAGAGATGACTGCAAGAATTCTTTAACTGCTTTCTCTGGGTCGTCGGGTGTATCTTTAGAAGTTGGCAGGGGAATTCGGAAAAATGAGGGTTATCGGCGCATGCTGCTGCACTGAGGTCTAGGATTGTTTCTTTCATGATCCGATTTTCGCTGGTGAGTTGATTAACATGGTCGGATAAGTTTGTGATATTTCCTTTGAGTTCACGGTTTTCTAATGCGAAGTGTGTCGATCTGTGATTGGGAAAATTCGAGGCTGGCTTTTAAGTCCTTAATATCTGCGTGCAGATGTTCCAGTATTGCAAGTTTGTTGTTTATGGATTGTAGTAAACTGACCTCGATGGATGTAGAAGTAGGCAGTGTAGGTGATTCTGGTTCAGTCTCTGTTGAGTAGTCACGAGTCGTTTCTTGCTGGGTTCAGATGACATAACGTCCAGAATGAAGAGGTTGCCGTTGGAAAAGGTGGAGAATATAATCCGGTTTTGATGAGAGTTGTAGAGAGGTAGTGGTTGTTTTTAGTAGAAGAAAAATAAAGTTTTGTATTTCTGTTTACAAGCGTCAGTGTTCAGTGCGCTGCCATTTTGGATCTCACCCAAAGTCTCGCGATGTTCAGTTCAGTGCATCAGTTTCCATCAGTAATTAACATATGTTTGATAACTAACTAAACAGAGCTAATAGCTCAAGAGGGGAACATTATTCAAACAAACAGAGCTAATAGCTCAAGAGGTGAACGTCATCCAGAGAATACCACTCTAGTCAGTGCTTGGCCTGTTCTCACACATTAAGCACTGGCATAGGTCTGTACATGGTAGATCATGCTGTTTGCATGTACATCTGCCCTTAGTACACTGTGTTTTTTGGCATGCACAGTGTACAAGTGCCAGTACAGCCTCTGGAGCTGGTGGCAGTGACATCCACTCCACTTCGTAGCCATCTCCAGCCATTTTCCACCCATGGTTCACTGGAGGTGGAATATCCGGCATACACTCAAGGCTTCGGCGGTGTACTGCAGCCTGATAACTTGCACGCTGAATATGTTTGTGCAAGCAGTCTTTATTTGGAGGTAAGTCCCTCTCTGAACATTTTCCTGCCTTAAAAAGTTTGGCCCTTGCAACGTTCACTTCTTTACAGTTTTCTTGTTCATACAGGTGACATGTGAAGACCTCCAGTGCTTCACAAAGGTCTGAAGATGGGGTGAAGCTAGCTCCTAGGTCTTGGAACAGACGCAAGTACTCTGGTTTTGAGCATAATTTTTTGTAGGCTTTTGCTTTCCCAACTTTATACAGAGCACTCACAGTATCACATCCAGAAAAGGCATGCAGACCTACAAGGGCATGACATTTGTCCTCACCAAGATGGCTGTGTAGTTTGCTTATATCTGTAATGTGTGTTTCTCTTCCCTTGGCTGTGTGGAAGTACAGATGACCCGTCTATTTGTGGGCAAAATGCCAGAGCCAGCACAAAACATCTGTGTCTGGACTCCTAATCACCAGGTCACTGCAGGACTTGGATGCATAAGCGGCGTGCAGCAGAATTCGTGTATCTGCCTCTTCTTGAGTAGTCTCAAGGTCTTTGATTTCAGTTACATCAAGGACAGTGTCATTTAGCTTGATTGCATGACACTTGTGGCCATGTGTCGTGATGTTTTGGAGGCTTTGTGGAATTTTAGAAAAGGATGGGACTTATGAAGCCTCTGTTTCAGAAGGTGATCCTTATACGCTCCTATGTCTTCTCCCTCTGTTTCTTTCACAGTGTCTTTGAAAAGGGTATTGAGCCTTGCCAAGCGAAACACCTCTCGCCTTTTTATAAGCCTCTCCTCAATGACTGTCTCACAAAATGTTTTGTAGCCAATTTCATAGAGCCTGCTCTCTGTATTCTTTGTTTTTAAGTACAGGTACCTAGTGTAATCCCTGAAACAAGTGAAGTGGTAACGTGCTTCGCTGGCAACCAAGTCCCTGTCTCTAATATGAAGGAGGAGAGCCTCATCTTTTCTGCCTTCAGCGGCAAGAACCAGTTTCCCAGCATGCAGTGTTTCACACAACGAAAGTTTCTCCTTTAACCTTTTCTTGCTGTGTTCCTGCTTGTATTTGTTACTTCTGCAGATAATGCACTGCACAGGTAGTAGGTGTGGTGCTCGTTGTGATGTAGAAATACCACTGGTGTGTGACCTTAGAGCCCGAGTTTTTGATGGACCTTCCTCACCATCCTCTAGCTCTGCCTCTACCTCTATCCCTACACATTAAACAGAAGACAACAGATTTAGGTTGTGTAGCCTACTCTCAACAATAGTGCATTAATTGACAGATACTAGCTGTTGGATCAAATTGTGTGGGCAGTGCTTATGGGAAACTAAAATAGTGTTCCTCTTCATTTTAACATAATCCACTGCAGAATAAATGTGCGTCCCTGTCATATTAACACAAAGGCTGCAGGCAGGTGTGAATGTAGGTACTGTATTTGTAGTCCTCCCTATCATTCAAATTGAACACAAACTGGTTCCTTAAAATGTCCCCTAATAGACTTGCCACTAATTGTCATTTATTTTCTCATTTACAGGGCAAGTTGAATTCAACATTGAAGTTAACACTACATTCATTTTAATGTTTCATCTTTTTGATACCAACCTTTTGTTGCATTTTCTTGCAATAAAGCTTCCTTCTCTCTCCTCTTTTGTGCTCTTTGTATCTTAGTTTTATTTGTGAAATGGCAGTAGCAATCTCTGTGGTAGCCACCGTTGTCTGGTATAGCAGTTGATTCCTGGCTGTTCAAATTAAACCTCTGCACTGCCTCTTCTGCAACAACACTCTCTCTACAGGCAAGGTCTTTCCAAAGAAACACTGACTGAATGAATTTGTCCCAACTTATAGCTGTAAATGGGCTTATTGGTCCATCAACGTCCACTACATGCATGCAGCAGTTCATGGCTGCAGGTGATGCAGGTACCATGTGCCCGAAAGAGGCTATTTCCTGGTTTTTTCATGGCGTGATAGATGTATACAACTTCATGAAATACAAATTCCAAGATGTATGAAAAACTTTTATTAGTGTTTGCAAAGAAACAGAACAACCATCATACATTATGCTGTAAGCGTTACTTCTACACCCATACTCGTTTAAGTTGCATACTTTCGTTTCATTTTATATCAAGTTGAGTAAAGAGTTCAAAAGCCTAAAAATTATCCAAATAAAAAGGCCAAATATTTCACGTTTCACGTTGGACACAGGGGTTTGTTTACAGTTTTGGTGAGGGTCAAGCCACACCGGGCGTAATTCCAAGAACGCGATTGGATGACAAGGAACAAACGTCATGCATTTAGGACCCATAATATAGCGGTCTTGTCTATTTGCCTGGAAAATAATGTGGAATAAAGTTATCGATAAAAAAAAATATGTTCATTAGCTGTAAGTGGCAACAATTTTTTATCTAACATTGAATATACACATTAGAATGTATCCATAAAATCTTGGCGCCTCCACTGTGAAAAAAAAGTTCAGAAACACGAAATCGCCCCTCGGCCCACGGCCTGTAAGAAGCCTTGGAAGAACAGTACAGTGCATTTTCATGCACTGTAATAAGAAGAAGCCTAGGAAGAACAGTACAGTGCATTTCCATGCACTGTAATTATCCACCTATTTAACTGTTCAATCATTCCAACTATATTAAACCTTATCTACCAAGCAAATCATTTAACTATATAAACTATCCACCTATTTAACTGTTCAGTCATTCCAACTATATTAAACCTCATCTACCGAGTTCAGTCATTCCAACTATATTAAACCTCATCTACCTAGTTCAGTCATTTGAACTATATTAAACCACTATATTAAACCATTAAACCATTTCACACCATATGTTTTTCATTTTCATGAACTGGTAATTCCCTGGAATTGCGTTTTCTAGTTCTTATTCTTATTCTTCCGCTAACGCATTTAATGCAGCTTCAACCGTTTAACGTGGAAACTTCATTCAAACTATGTTACGTAGGTCTTACTTAGGACATGGGTGCTATGTATTTTTCAGCTTTGTAACTTTTATACTTTTTAAACTATTAATTAAAAACTAATCAAAATTTCCCCATTGACTTAACATTATGATTATGACATCACAACACGGCCGTTAAAGCAATTAGAATCCTATGGCAGGTGTTCGGGCCACCTGGATCAACTGCCAGTCTCAGGCTTTAAGCATACAAACTGGCCCTATTAAGACTACACATCCTGTTCAACTGCTTCCTCTGCCAAAAACTGTTTCAAAATAAAAGTCCTCACTACAATATTTCACTGTTAAACAATTTAACCCTTTAAACTACTGAACTTTTTAACTGTTCAGCCATTGTAACTGTTACTCATCATCAACTATGACTCCTACCCACTGTAGCTAGTTAGCATGGTTAGCATGTTAGCATTGCTGACGTTGTTAGCATTGTTAACATTTTTAGCAAAACTGCTAAAAATGATTAGCTAAGTTAGCTAAGTAACATGGTTAGCATAGTTAGCATGCTAGCATGCTAGTTGGCATAGTTCGCATAACTGCTAAAAATGATTAGCTATGTTAGCTAAGTAATATGGTTAGCATAGTTAGCATGCTAGCATGCTAGTTAACATTTTTAGCAAAACTGCTAAAAATGATTAGCTAAGTAACGTGGTTAGCATAGTTAGCATGCTAGCATGCTAGTTAACATTTTTAGCAAAACTGCTAAAAATGATTAGCTAAGTAACGTGGTTAAAATAGTTAGCATGCTAGCGTGTTAGCATGCTAGTTAGCATAGTAACTTGGTTAACATTATTATCTTTGTTAACATGGTTAGCATAACTGCTAGCAAACATTAGAGCCATTCCAACTGTCAGTTATCGTCAACTATCTACCTAAATAATTTAACCATTTAAACTATCCACCTATTTAACTGTTCAGTCATTCCAACTATATTAAACCTCATCTACTTAGCAACCAATATAGTTTTTTTTTTTTACTCTGTATGATATTTTACATCATATTTTTGCATTTTCATGCACTGTATTTCCTTCAGGAAATGCTTTTCTAGTTATTATTATTCCGCTTTACCACTTTTTCCGTGACGCTATTTCTCTTGAACAGTTTAACTTAGAAACTTCATTCAAACTTTGTAGCGAGGGTATTCAAACGGACGAAGCTGCTATGTCTTTTCAACTTTGAAACTTTTTATACTTTTTAAACTATTAAAGAAAAACTTTTAAAATCCCCATAGACTTAACATTGCCGACAGACACCATAATACGGCCGTTAAGCAATTAGAATCTATGGCAGGTGTTCAGGCCACCTGCAGCCTCAGGCTTTAAGCATACAATCTGGGTCAATTAAGACTACACATCCTATTCAACTGTTTCCTCTGCCCAAAACTGTTTCAAAATAAAAGTCCTCACTACAATAATCCACTGTTAAACAATGTAACCCATTAAACTACTGAACTTCTTACATTCAACTTTTAAACGGTCTACTTTTAAACTATCAGTAAACTATCTATCTATTAAACTAGCTGTCTATCAACAACTTTTAAACTATCTACATATACATTCACTAGCTGTCTATCAACAACTTTTAACTTGTCATCAACTATGTCAACACTTTTCATCAACTATGACTCCTACCCACTGTAGCTAGTTAGCATGGTTAGCAAAGTTAGCATGTTAGCATTGCTAATATTGTTAACATTTTTAACAAAACTGCTAAAAATGATTAGCTAGGTTAGCTAAGTCACATGGTTAGCATAGTTAGCATTTTTAGCAAAACTGCTAAAAATGATTAGCTCGGTTAGCTAAGTAACATGGTAGCATGTTAGCTAAGTAACATGCTAGCATGTTAGCATGCTAGTTAGCATAACTACTAAAAATGATTAGCTATCAACAACTTTTAAACTATCTACATTCAGCTTTTAAACAGTCTACTTTTAAACTATCAACTTTTATTAAGCTATGCAACCACCATGTCTATCCTAGCATCACCGTAGTAACCAACTCTGTATTATCTGTTTTAACTATACATGATATTTTACATCACAACTTTAGCATTTTCATGCACTGGTAATTCCTTGGAATTGCATTTCTAGTTACTCTTTCTGCTGTTAAAGAATGTGTTTGTGTTGTATGTATGCTGCTGCTGAGACCTTGAATTTCCCCTGGGGATCAATAAAGTATCTATCTATCTATTGCCAACAGTCTGAAATAACAAAGGAAATCGCCATTAAGGCACTGGTATCTTACAGCAAAAGAATTCCAATTACAGTTAAGCATTAATAAAGAAATACAAATATAATTTAGAGTCACATAAATTCATAGACATATTCAATCCTAAACTATATATATTGGATGTCCCCACCAAAGCTGAGACCAAACCTACGCCCTTGCCTTCTACTGGTCATACTTTATTTTTAGGACCAGTATTCTTTGTTTTGAGTTTTTTTGTGACAGATAGATGGATAGATAGATACTTTATTGATCCCCAGGGGAAATTCAAGACATGGCGATAACAAACCACAGTTGCATGTGACTTCACCGGTTTGGGCAGCTCATCTCTAACTGATCAAAATGGCAATTTGCTTGAATGGGTTAAGATATTTTTGTAATGTAAGAGAGCGATGTAAATCACGTGGTGATCACCTTTATGTTAGGGTTACTTGTGTTGTGCTGGCAGATGTGTTAAGTGTCAAAGCTAACCGGGCAAATAAACAAACCATGCTACAATGAGTAATGTCAAAGGGTAAAGTCACGTGACTTGTAGTTGTAGTCCATTTTTGAAACGAAAAGAGCAATTTCGTTTTTTTAAAAGCAGGCAAAATAGGGTCTGACATTTTGACAGTTTGTAGATCATTACCGGTATATGGATAACTTTGCTGATTTGGCTTCATAATATGTTTTTGAAAACTAGCTCTATGGGAGTTAACATTGGAGCTGCTCTTCCATAGGAACGAACAATGCACAGTTTGCAACCACTTGCACAGAGACTTTAAATCCAATTGTATTTATTTTTTACTTGTAGGCCTATGTGTATTATGTGACATATGTTTATATTATTAATTGCTGCTGTAACACCATAATTTCCCTTTAGGGATGAATAAAGGAATCTATCTATCTATCCATCTATCTGTCTATATCTATCAAAACACATTTTAAACCATTAATTTATACTTTTTATTTAATTTAAAAAACAATCAATGTTATTAGGCTATTATCTTAAAGGAATATTCCACCATTTGGGGAATTACGCTCATTTTCCACCTCCCCCTCGAGTTAAACAATTGATTTTTACCTCCAGTTCATCCAGCCATTCTGAGTCTGGCAATCATTGAATCGGATTAGACAATTAGCATCTCACCCCCTAGCATCCACGCTTAAAAGTGACTAAGACTAATTTTCCTATTTAAACTTGTCTCTTCTCAAGTTAGAAAGTGAAATAAGACTAACAATAAGACTAACGGAAGGTGGAGGAGGGGGCAGGGGATAGCTGCACGTCTTCCTACTGGAGCGGGAGAGCGGGGAACAACTAAAGTTAATCACACCACGGATTGCCTCCAAAGTGCACATTTCATTCATAATATTTGTATGTAGTTTCACATAGATGTTATTTGTTCACTCACACAGCCACACACACAGATATTGTATACACATGCACAATTTTTAGACAATGTCTTATGTAGGCCTGATACGGTTAGAGCAGGAAGTATTACTGTTAATTTGATCATCTCCACGATGGAAAATTTAACATGACACTAGATTAAACAAAATAAAAATTAAGTATATTTGTTGGGGCTTTTATGCTTTTATTGCCTAATTTACCAACATTAATATTGAAATATAAACTCTTAATATGATGAATGGAAACATTATGGCACACTGTAAAAGCTATTCACTCACCCATCCAAATAGTCATCTACACACTCCCTAACTCACACACACCTCACATGTGTACCTCACCCATCACTCAATTAAAGTTGCTTCATTAGCATGACTGTCAGGACAATAAAAAATGCAAAACCAGTATTCACTCTTACTATTCCTCAGTAAGAGAACAAAGGATACTTTGTCTTTGGGCTTGTGATTATAATTGTTTTACTCGGACTTCAGCGTTAAGACTTGAGACTTACTTGTGACTTGGTCCCACCTCTGACTATTCCCTCTTGATACGTATATATATAGAGGATTATACACACCTTTTACAACACTAGATTTAGATATCTTGCATATATGTTTCTCTGAATTTAATTCGGCAGGTATTGTAATTAATTAAGTTATTTAATAATTGCTTATTGTAATGCTGACAAAATGTATTGTTCTAAAATAGTCAGGTTTACTTCAAATGAAAGAATGAATGTTAATATGTTCTAAAATAATTTTGACTTTATTTTTTTCTGACAGGTCTGGTAGATGTTTTTGTGCACAGCACATTATAGGATCCTTGGAAAATGTCAAATGTAACTTTTACATTAGAAGCCTATCACAGAATATACGATAAAAGATTCATTTTTGCCACAGTGTTGACTTTACTGTATCCTGTCATCATATTTGGTAACCTATTAATAATATATATTGTAAGTGTTGAGAGAACTTTACATAAGCCTATGTATATCCTTATTTGCAATTTAGCATGCATTAACTTGTATGGTGGGTCTAGCCTGGCACCTTTTATTGTAACCAAAATCTTTTCAGGATCATTTCAAATATCCTGGATCGCCTGTTTGGTCCAAATATTTTCTATTAATACATATGGAGGATGTGAAATGATGAATTTAATGATGATGGCTTATGATCGGTTCATTTCCATATGCTTCCCTTTAACCTACGAGAAATTAATGTCCCCTTCAAATGTCATCATATGCATCATTTTCATTTGGCTCATTCCATTTGGTCGGGTTACCATTACCCTCTCAATCACGGCAAGTCTAAGATTTTGTGGGAACATAATTGAAAAAGTTTATTGTGACAACTACTCTGTAGTAAAACTGGCATGTTCAGACACTACAAGCAACAACATATACAGTACAACTATGACATTTATTTATGTCCTCCTGCCATTTTTTATTATAATTTATTCATACGTAAGAATAATTCTAATTTGTCTTCAGTTCACAAGAAAAGGGCAAACTAAAGTAATGAATACCTGCACACCACACCTGATATCAATATGCAGCTTTTTTATTGGATGTGCATTTGAACTCTATCAAAGTAGGTTTGACATGAGTCATGTTCCATACACAGTTCGAGTCATGCTCTCTCTCTATTTCCTAATACTTTCCCCTGTATTAAATCCAGTGATTTATGGAGCCAGGACAGGAAAGATAAATGAAGCGATTAAGGCAAAAATAATGAATCTGAAAGGATTTCTCTCCAAGCAAAATATGAATTTCTAAACAGGTATGCTTACTATATGTGTGCATCTGCATTTGAAATTGGTAGATTAAACCTTGTCTTAAAGCAACACATTTGACTATAAAACGGAAAAAGAGAACACCTTGTTTTATATGGTTTTGTTCAAGAAAATATGTGGGAAAACCTCTAGCCTATACTTCAACCATATTCAAATCAGAAGATATTACATTTTTTGCAAGTAAAAAAAAAACTTAATTCAAGGTTGACTTATAGAGCCCCCCACATTTGTTCCATACACACCAAAAGCCATGATGCATGTAAAAAGACATTTTTTTCTCTGCAGAAACACAGGTTCTGGGAATGTATATTCTCTCTGGCAGCTTGCCATGTGGTCCAAGTGTGGAAAAGTCGTCCAATAACGTTTGAGCTTGAAAAATTATTTTGTTTGTGGGCATAGACTGTTGTAACATGTTTTTTGTTATTGTTGTTTTGTTTTCCTGTTGCTCAAAATCTGCAGTCACCTGTCAATTGAACTTATATGCAACATACCTTTTTGTGTCTATAATTAACTAATTCCAGCAGATATGTTTTTTCTGTAATGTTCATTCAAATGCAAGGGGTGTGTAGGGGGACAGCTGTAACACTGGGTGAGTACAATTTAACTTTGCCAGTTTAAAGAGGTTATAGGAGAACTGGTCGATTACAACATAGGGCCCTGTTATTAGGGCCCGAGCACCGAAGGGCGCAAGGCCCTATTGTTTTTGTAAGGATTATTATTATTATTATTATTATTATTATTATTATTTCACCTTTTTGCTATTTTTGAGGTGGTTAACATGGATGGAATTTGGCACACACATCTGGTATCACACTGGCTACACAGGCATAAAGGCTTGGCCCCGGGCGTCGCCCAGGGACTCAGTAGCACCCCCTTAGGTGATTGATCCAGTGGTTGGCACATACTTTCAGCTAGACACACCAAATTTGGTAGGTGTGTGTATCTCCCCAAGATGAACAACTTTCGTATGTACAATCCATTAGCCACGCCCAACAGGAAGTGAGGTATTTGGGATTTTGTGCGGACTAAAATGTGATAAATTGTGATGCCAAAAGAGGTGCTTCCCATGGGTGAAAACACATGAAGTTTGGCACACACATCAAGTGGTACAGTGAATAGACAGTGATTAAAGCTTGGCACCAGTCGTTTCCCAGGAACTCCATAGCGCCCCCTTATGTCACTGTGACTTGTGGTTGGCATATAGTTTTAGATACACACACCAAATTTGGTGGGTGTATGTAACTCCCAAAAACAAACAACTTTTGTATTAACATGCCATTAGCCACGTCCACAGGAAGTGAGGTAATTGGGATTTTGTGCATTGTGGACATGATCAATTTTAACGTACTCCTCCTAGACGGTTGATCCGATTCATGTGAAAGTTGGTATATATGATGCCAATATGCTTCTGATTCTAAATTATGAAGCTTTTTTTGATATGTTGTAATTTGACGAAATGGCAAAACTATGAATTTTAATACCCTTCCACATAAACAATAAATGTGTCTTAATTCACCATGCATGGCTTGAAATTTTTAAATTTCACAGGTCTTTGAATACCATGGGAGTGATGATATTGACATGCCCATAATGCAAATTTGGCATAGCGCCACCACCTGGCAACAGAAAGAATGTCAATTACACTGATGTCACATGATCAATTTTAACATACTCCTCCTAGACGGTTTGTCAGATTCATTTGAAATTTTGCAAATATGATGCCAAGATGTTGCTGATCAATTTTAACATACTCCTCCTTGACGGTTGATCCGATTCATGTGAAAGTTGGTATATATGATGCCAATATGCTTCTGAATCTAAATTGTGAAGCTTTTTTTGATATGTTGTAATATGTCATGATTTTAATATCTCACCACATAAACAGTAAATGTGTCATAAATCACAGTGCATTGAATGAATGGTCTGAAACTTCTCAGGTTAATAGATATCATGATTATGATGATATCCAGACACCCAATGGGCCTGCCTGGCATAGCGCCACCACCTGGCCAAGCAGGAAATGTGCCAGAAATGGAAAATTCCTCAAGTGATTGATCTGAAACTTTATAAAATATTGGATATCATTATTGTGAGCATATTCACATGCGTAATTCACAGGCCTAGCATAGCGCCACCATCTGGCCAAGCAGGAAATGTGCCAGAAATGCTCTATGCTTTGAATAAATGGTCTGAAACTTTTCAGGTTAATAGATATTATGATTATGATGATATCCAGACACCCAATGGGCCTGCCTGGCATAGCGCCACCACCTGGTCAAGCAGGAAATGTGCCAGAAATGTACAATGCCTTAAGTGATTGATCTGAAAGTTTACAAACATTTTGGATATCATTATTGTGATGATATTCACATGTGTAATTTCAATGCCTAACATAGCACCACCATCTGGCCAAAAAGTGTATCAGAAATGTTCTTTGCTGAAAATGAATGGTCTGAAATTTCTCAGGTTAATATATTATGATAATGATGACACCAAATGGGCCTGCCTTGCATTACGCCCCCACCTGGCCAAGCGAGTAAATGTGGCAGAAAATAAAATACAAAAGCAAATAGCACACGCATCACATATGTACATACGCACACGTCGGTGCTTTGTTGGATTCCGACATGTCACGGGTTGCGGCCCGCTGGTGCTCGGGCCCGCCATTGCCGCTTGCGGCTATATTTCTTAATGTTACTCGTCACCAAGTACTGTGCTACCTAACTCGAGTTATCATGCTAGTAGCTAGCGCGGCCAGGCTACAAAGCTATGATATGGGGACAAAATGTAGACTGTTTGTGCCTCTTAACAGACTCAAAATGTCATTCCAAGTTTGGACTTGCAGCTAAGGGAAACAGAAGTATGTGACTGCCTGTAAAAACACTGAATTTATACAATTTCTGCTGTTCACGTTGTACAGCACTAATTACATGTTTGACAGCACATCACATCTGACCTCAACATAAACTACCTTTTTGAATACTTTGGACTGTCTTTGGACTTTGTACAATCGGAATTGTTTATTTATTCAATTCGGAATTGTTGTTTGTTTATTCAATCCCGAATTGAAACAAGTGACAATTCCAACTGCTAGGTTCTGAATTAAAGACGGTTCCAAAATGGCACACCCATGAAATGCATTCAGAGGTAGGCTACGCTGGTCATTTCAGACACATAGTGGCCACTTGACTGTTTTTGGAAAGTCACTGCATCACTGCACATTTCATATGACAATGAATCATTCCTCAATATGGTGTTTGTCTTCTTTATCATCGGGGGCCTATTCCAGAAAGCAGGTCTTATTAGAAATCTGAGTTTGTTAACCCTGAGTTGAGGGAAACTCTGGGTGTCCCATTCCAGTAAGAAACTTAACTCAAACTTTGGGTCCATTACCCCAGTAACTGACTCTGTGAACATCACTTGCTCACACATATGGGTTGTCATTTTCTCCTCTATCAGTCCGAAGCAAGGACGGATTAATTTGCATAGCCTAGGCTACGGCCAGGGAGGATTTTGAGATCCTTAATATTAACCTTAATCAAACTTCATCATTTTGAAATTAAAATAGAATTTTATTCAGCTCCTAAGTAGCCTGTCACTACATTTTCCACCTAGGCTTTAAGCTAATAGCCCTTTAAAAGTAATTTAAAATTAATCTAGAGCCATGGTTGTCAAACTGGGGTACGCGTACCCCCAGGGGTACGTGGACTGATTTCAGGGGGTACGTGAAAAAAGATCTGTCATATGCCTTTTCAAACGTTTTCTCTATCCCACGTTGGTAACTTAACTTCCGCATTTGCACTGCACATTAAAAACGTATTTTCTCCGCATTAACAAAATATTCGAGAGTGGAGACAGAGAGGGTAAAACAGCGTTTCTCAAACTGTGGGTCGCGGAGAACTTACGTGAAAAACAGGAGTTTTTTTTATTTATTTTTTTATCTGTAGCCTAGGCCCAGGTACTGTAGCACCCGATGCGCAATGGACGCACTGTGCTATTCATAGGGAAGCACTCGTGTCAAGGCAGCTTAGTTAGTCCCGACCTGAATGAGATTTTTAACGAGGTTGGGAGAGTGGTAAATTTCATCAAGACCCGGCCCTTAAAAGCGTGTCTATTCTCCGCACTTTGAGAGGAGATGGGAGCTGACCAAAAGGCTTCACAGCGAGGCAAGGTGGCTTTCGAGGTAAAGTGCTGTCAGCGTGTTTGAGCTCGAAGTAAGCCTCTTCTTGGAGGAAGAGCGATGTTTGAATCTGCAAAAGCACGTTCACTAATGAACATTTCTTGTGAAGCTGGCCTATCTTAGCGATATATTTGGAAAGCTCAATGAGTTAAATCTCCAGTTACAAGGCAAAGACAAGCACCTAGCAGATAAGATCACTGCATTCAACAAGACGATTGTGTGTGAGATTAGGTGCAGATCTATTTAAAATCATTATTCAGCACATTTGTAGGCCTATCATATGTTGACTGTTGATGAGATGTATCATATGTTTATGATCCTATTCACTATTCTCGACAAAATTGATAAAAATAAATATTAATCAAACAATTAAAAAAAAACTTGTTAACAATTGGTGGTGTTGGGGGTACTCCGGAAGATCATAATGTCTCAGGGGGTACATGCCTGTTAAAAGTTTGGGAACCACTGATACAAGGGATACAAGGAAGTTTATTGTCACATGCATATAGTTACTGGAAGTAAGAAATGCAGTGAAATTATGTCTGGTGTCAGCCTATTTGTGCATTAATGGGGGGGGTAACGAAAGTGCAGTAGAAGAGGGGTTTAGTAGATTAAGTGGCAAGGGCTGCATAAAAAGGTGGGGAGGATTGGGATTGGGTGGGGGCACCAACAAGGAGCACCCAAGAGCAACAGGGGCAAGGAAAAACTCCCTTACCAAGGAAGAAACCTTGGGCAGATCCCGCCTCAAGGGGCTAACCCAACTGCCAGGGTCTTGGTGTGTGTGTTGGGGGATGACAGGGGAGATGGGATAGTGTGCTGTGTATGTGGGGAGAGGGCAGTGTGCAATATGTGTGTTGGGGAAGCTTCCTCATGAGACAATGTGCTGTGTATTGGGGGCAGTGTGCTGTAAGTATGTTGGGGATGTGTGTTGGAGAAGCTTCCTGATGAAAAAAATAATGTGCTGTGTATGTATGGGGGGGCAGGGACTTACTATTGCAAGCAGAGTACTGTATGTATGATGTATGTGAGTGATGACAGTGAAGATGTGTGTGTGGGCGGGAGGGGAGTGGAGCAGTGACTGTGTGTGTGTGTGTGTGTGTGTGTGTGTGTAGTGTGTGTGTGGGCAGTGTGCTGTAAGTATGTTGGGGATGTGTGTTGGAGAAGCTTCCTGATGAAATAATGTGCTGTGTATGTAGGGGGGCAGGGACTTACTATTGCAAGCAGAGTACTGTATGTATGATGTATGTGAGTGATGACAGTGAAGATGTGTGTGTGTGGGGGAGGGGAGTGGAGCAGTGACTGTGTGTGTGTGTGTGTGTAGTGTGTGTAGGTGGGGGCAGTGTGCTGTAAGTATGTAGAGGATGTGTGTTGGAGAAGATCTTGAAGACAATGTGCTGTGTATGTAGGGGGGGGGGCAGTGTGCAGCAAGTATGTAGAGGAGGCTTACTGTAGCAAGCAGTGTGCTGTATGTATGTGAAGTGATGACAGTAATGATGTAAGTGTGTGTGTGTTGGGGATGGGGGTGGGGGCAGAAAGGCTAGGCAATCAAGGACATGGGTAGATGGAGGAGAAATCAAAAATAATAAATAAAAAAAGTTCTATGGAGATGTGCAAAAGTTGAAGAAAGTCAGATATGTGTGTGTGTGTGTGTGTGTGTGTGTTTTGACGTGTGATGAAATAAGAAAATAAATAAAAGGTCTGTAGCATAGGGAGAGGGATGTAAAAGTGCTAAAAGTCTTGTGTGTGTGTGTGTGTGTGTGTGTGTGGGGTCATGAGTGCTGAGTAGTGAATGAGTGCAAAAGTCAGTATAGTGTGAGTTCAGAGTTGGGAAATGTTTGAGAGTGCTGAGGAGTGAATGTGTGCAAAGTCAGTATAGTGTGAGTTCAGAGTTCGGATGGCCTGGGGATAAAAAACATCTCCTGAGTCTCTCAGTTCTGGCTTTGTGACTACATAGGCGTCTTCATGATTTCAGCGGTAGGAATAATCCATTGTTAGGATGAGAAGAGTCCTTCAGAATCTTTTGGGCTCTTAGGAGTACTCTTCTGGAATAGATATCTTGTAGAGCAGGGAGTTGAGTTCTTATAGTACGTTCAGCTGAGCGCACTACTCTCTGCAGAGTACTACAATCTCTAACTGTGGAGTTCCCATACCAGGTGATGATGCTACCAGTTAGAACACTCTCAACCGCTGAAGTGTAGAAGGCCTTCATGATGGATGTAGAAACTTTGAATTTCCTTAGCTGACGAAGGAAGTAGAGTCGTTGTCTGGACTTTTTCAGAACATATTGAGTGTTAACAGTCCATGTTAAGTCTTCAGTAATGTGGACACCAAGGTATTTAAAACTTGTGACTCTCTCTACAGGTTGCCCGCTGATCATTAGTGGGGTGTAACTGTAGTTCTGCTGCTGCCTTCTGTAATCCACTACCATTTCCTTGGTTTTATTGATATTCAGTGTCAATCTGTTAGATTGACATCACTGTGCCACCTCATCAACCTGATCCAAGTACAGCTGTTCATTGTTGTTACTAATCAGGCCCAAGATCACTGTGTCATCTGCAAACTTGATGATGGAGGTATGACTACTGTTGGCTTTGCAGTCATGTGTGTATATGTTGTACAGCAGTGGACTCAAAACACAGCCTTGGGGAGCACCAGTGCTGATGGTTAATGAGTCAGATGTCAGACCCCCCACTCTAACCACTTGTGAACGGTTGGTGAGGAAGTCAAATATCCAGTGACACAGGGTGGTGTTCAGTCCTAAGGCCTTCATCTTTGTGACCAAGGTGAGAGGTACTATCGTGTTGAATGCTGAACTAAAGTCAATGAACAGCATCCTCACATAATTCCCATTCCCCTCCTCCAGGTGAGTTAAGGTGGTGTGCATAAGGTTTGAGATGGCATCCTCTGTAGACCTGTTGGCTCTGTAAGCAAATTGGAGGGTGTCGAAGGAGGCAGGGAGGGATGAGCAGATAATGTTTTTCACAAGCTTCTCAAAACACTTCATCACTGTAGACGTCAGGGCTACTGGGCGGTAGTCATTCAGACATGATGGACTTTTGTTTTTCGGTACTGGAACAATAACAGACTGCTTGAGGCAAGTAGGAACTGTCTCTTGAGCCAATGATTTGTTAAAGATATAAGTGAACACAGGAGCTAACTGAGCAGCGCAGGATTTCAAAACCCTGTTAGAAATTCCATCCGGTCCAGTAGCTTTTCTACAATTAACCCTCCTAAAGGCATTGCTCACATCGACCTCAGAGACACAGAAAGGTGCATCCTCATTTGCTTCACATGCTGCAGCTAGTCCAATATAGTCTGTGTTTTTTTCATGTCAAAGCGAGCATAAAAGCATTAAGTTCATCAGGGAGGGCTTTACTCACATTCATCATAGGAGGGGGACTTTCTTTCAAAGCCAGTGATGGTTGGAGCCCTTTTCCACACTCGTGCTGGATCACCCTCCAAGAAATCAGCTTCAACTCTGTCTCTATAGCGCCGCTTAGCATCTTTAATAGCTCTACGTAAACTATAAGATGCTGCTTTGTAATCCGTCATATCCCCTGAAATAAACCCAGCGTTATAAGTCATGGTGCGTGTCTTTAATGCCGTTCTCACTTCTCTATCCACCCATGGCTCTATGACCATGATCTAGAGTAGGGGAGACCGGGGCTGGTTGTCTCACGGGTTGGTTGTCACATTGCTTATTCCAGGCACACTAGGTGATGCTCTGGTAAAATGTTGATATCAAACTGTTACCCTTTGATAGCTTACTCATTTGCACTAGGAATTTTGCTGAGCAGACACACAGCATTGAGATGAGGAGACAATTTTTAAATTTCATGGATCAGAGTAAATGTTCATGTTGGTGTTGTTTTTGTATTGAGAGCTTGTAGGATATTAGTAGTTCAAAAACAAAACACTCATTAAAAAGCCAAAGGTAGTAGCTTTATTTTGAGTTATATTTTAGCTATCAGGTTAAAGCCATGTGGCAGCTAGGTTGTCACATAGCTCGTAGGGTTGGTTGTCACATGTGTTTGTTGTCACTGTGTTTGCAACTTTGTTTGCAACTTACATGATAATAAAGAGGTTTTAGCACTGAAAATTATTTCATTTTATTTCTCAACACAGTAGACAATTCAAGTAACTGATCACCTCCTTTAATCCCATTGTTTAAACATAAGGGGCATTGATGACAACTATCATAGGGGTGGTATTCATATTAAAACTTATTTGCCGTTTCTATCTTAAAAACTAAAAAGTTACACATCATTTTTTAAGATCCCATTCCCATTTTATCACTGAAATCCCATTGAAACTCTATAGGGACAACCAACCCCATACCCTGTGTGCAACCCGTGATGGGGTTGATTGTCACATTGTGTCAGAGTGTCTTTGATGGTTAATTGCTCCCTGTTACAATACATTCTAAAAGTAAAAATTATGCACATTTAAAGCCAAGACCCCAAGCTTCCATTTCATGTAGGAATTACTGCTGAAAGAGTTTTTGAAGATGAGCAATTCATGCATGAGTAAAAATTGTGACAACTAACCCCAGCTCCCCTACTGTATTAAACTCATTGCCAGGACTGGTGCAGCCACAGGTTAAAAATATAAAAATAGTAGACCAATCTTAGGCTACAGTTTTTGATGGCTTGTGTCATTTTTAAGTCACTGGTCAGGAAATATAGCCCTCATAAAATAATTAACAGCACAAACAATTTTATTAATTTTCTGATGATGTGCAACCACCAGTTTAACCTAAGTCTACAGCTGTGTTCATTTTCTTTTGAAAATGTGCATGCTGTGCTCGTGGGGAAAACTTCTTAAATTGAGTGACATTGGAGGTGGGTTAAGTTTTCTGAGTAGTTGCCATGGTGACTGTGACAGAGTGCAGCGCATCTGTCACGGACAAAGGCAGTTTTCCCGCTGCAGCACAAACAATGACTTTTGTTGGAATGAATATGAAAGCCTATGTATTACGATATGTGTCTGGTTGTAACATTGATTGATGACATGTGAAGTTGTATGTGTGTGATTAAGACCTGCTGTGTGTCAAAAAGCAAAGGTAATTCCACACGGGAACATGTTTATGTGAGTATCTTATCTTCTTCTTCTTACTGCCCTTTATGCCTCTTGGCACATAGAGCAGCAACAAAAGTTTTCCACTCTAGTCTATCCTGGGCGAGTCGTTGAATGGTGCCCCATGAGTGGTTTAGGCTCTGCATCTCCTTCTCCACAGTTCTTCTCCATGTGTTCTTTGGTCTTCCTCTCTTTCTTTTCCCCTCTGGCATCCAATGTAGAGCTATTCTTGTAATGTCAGTAGGATCTTTTCTCAAAACATGTCCTATCCATTTCCACCTTCTTTTCATGAGGATGGTCTCGATGCATTCTTGTTGATATTTCTGATACAGTTCTTCATTTGAGATTGTGTTTGGCCAAAATATGTGAAGTATTCGTCTTAAACTTTTGGTGTGGAAGGTTGACAGACTGTTGAGGTCCCTTTTTACCATTCTCCAGCATTCAGAGCCGTACAAAAGGGTGATGATAATGGTGGGATAAAACACAGCTCTGATACAATTTGAGTTTGATCTTTGTAGAGTATTGTTGTGAGCGCCATATATTATTCAGTATGTAAAATGCATTTCTTGCCTTATTGAGACGGTTCTTAATGTCTTGATCTGTGCCCCCCTCATGGCTAATGGTACTGCCCAAATATGTGAATTCATTAGTTTTGGGGGTCTCTTCTCCATTGACTTCAATTGGTGAGGGGTTTGGAATGTTTAGAGTTAAAACTTCAGTCTTCTTATGGTTGATCTTTAAGCCAATCTTCTGACCAAAGACACTAAGGCGGGATGTTTTCTCCTGCATGTGTCGATGAGTATGTGAGAGAAGAGCCAGATCATCCGCATAGTCTAGATCTTCAAGTGATGAGAAGAGTGTCCATCGAATGCCTGTATTTTGGTCTTTGGTTGTTTGCCTCATCACCCAGTCAATGGCAATGTTGAAGAGCAGTGCTGACATTACACATCCTTGCCTCACACCTGTTTTAACTTTGAATTGTTGAGGACTATTTCCAACCCTACAGGTGAAGTTGTTGTAGAAGCTTTTAATCACAAGAACTATTTCCTCAGGGATCCCGTACTGACGTAACATCTGCCAAAGGCTGTCACGATGAATCGAATCGAAAGCTTTTTCGAAGTCAATGAAGTTTATGTGAGTATATGTACGGGAAATGAAGATGCAATATGTGTCCGGCCGACTGTAGCATATTCTATCTGTACGGTAATGTAAGCGATAAGCGCGCATTTTTAACATTAATGCTAATAGCCGATACAGAGAAATATTATGTCTGTATGTGGAGATATGCAGGGTGCGATTTGTGTAAAAACCAGAGGGGGGGATTTTGAATAAGTTTGTAACCCCCAAAAAAAAAAAAAATGAACGAACGATTCATAGCCTAGTAATGTCATGGCTAATAATACCCTATATTATTTTTGCCACCTTTGTAACATTTTAGTTTTAGTTTACCGTGGTGTATGACTTTAAACAGCGAGTGTGCTTGGTATGATGATCAGCTCCTCTAATGCAGGGTAGGACTACGTTTTGACAAGCATACAAATTCACCTTGTTCTTGCCCCATCTGAAATGACTTCTCTACTTTTGCTGCCTCCATCCTTTCTGTATTTGTTGTGTAAAAAAATGTTGTATATGATGGCACTGAAGTCTTAAGTTAGTGAATTGGCTAACAGTGTTAGTTGGTAACCAAAATAGCCTACACATTGCGCTACACGCTGCGTAGGCTACGTGCATTCTCTCTCCTGCTGATTTGCGTTCAGTAGCCAAGCGCGTAATATTGCAAAAGTTGAAAAAATAAATGTGTTTATTGTAGCCTACAGAAAATAAATAGCCTATCATACTGTCAGTTAATTGCCTACAGTGCAGTGAAGAGTTTGGAGAGTAAAGTTATAGGGCTACTTGAAGTTTTATGAAAATAATTTTACTTAACCAGAACATAAAGACCATGAAGCTTCTATTTCTTGCAGCTGTTAAAACACCCGCTAGATAGTTTAAATACCCACCAACATTTGTTTTTGCAGTACAGATTATTTCTAAAAGTTATTTGTCTACTACTGGCTGATTTATCAAACGAGTGCTTTCTCGTTCGTCCTCTGCAAACTACAGGTGTTTCGGTAGAGAGCCATTGAATAAGCGATGCCAAGCAATTTCTGTAACACTTTTTTTGACATTCAGCAAATATCTCATTTAATGTAAGTTCCTTTGGACAATAGGCCTACGTTCTACTCTATGTGCAGTTGTCCTCCATCTCAGTTGCATCAGTTTTCTAATTTTGAAGGTTTTAAAACATTATTATGCTTCACTGAATCCTTCTCGTTTTCTTTCATTTGTCCAGCTAACGTTTCCATTGAACCTAGCCATTTATGATGGATTACACACTTGACATTCTGAAATGTCCTGCACGATCAAGGCCAAATTAAGTTATCACGCAGCCACTGTGTCAGCAGCATCAGTGCTGACGGTGACGGTGCGTTTCTGATGTCAGATTATTATGTAGGCTAGCCTACTAGACTGTTCTCACGTTGCAGCGCTTTACTTACATGAAGTAGCATTAATCAATATGAGGGGCAGAAGGGGATAAATGTTGTCCCCCCCCCCCCGACGATAAAAATAATTTAGCAGAGGTAGGGATAGGAAAAGCAGAGGGGGGGAAATCCTCACCATCCCCTCCTACAAATCGCACCCTGGAGATATGACATTAACATGCTTACCTGTTGCCTGCTTGTAGTGTCTTCCGGGTATGGGGAGCAAACCGAGGTGCGGGGCATGGAGAACTTTTGTGCGTTCTTTTCGTGCTTTGAAGTGAGAAGCGCTCATTGGAGCAGGGGTGTCTAGATGGTTTAAATTTGTTTTCCTTAATGTGGTTTTGTTGGGCATGATCGTAAGTGCACATGAATGTTTCTTAGTAATGTGTATTGCCGGGATGTTGTGTTGGCCAAAATATGATGCGTATGTGTTAATTGATTTATATCGTTACATGGTAGAGAGGTGTTTTAAATGGGGGCTGTTTAGCTCAGATGAGAGATGCCTCTGTAGCAAGAGGTCATGCCAAAAGACCTCAGAGGTAGGCCTAATTATGCGTGGGGATCGTCCCTGTGTTTATTTCTTATTTTGACTAAGTGTTTGTTTGTTTGTCATCATTGTTTTGTTTTGTATTAACCTGCCGGCAGCCTAACAAAAAATAACAATAAAAGAAAAGCCTTTTGACTACAACGCAGCATTTGTACATCCTTCAGTCTGACCCACCATCCACTCGGGCGCACTCCTTTACAGTGACTCATAATTTCTGAGCTCCATTGATGATGGCTTTTCAAAGTCATCGGGCACACGCTGAACTCGGAGTGAACAAACTGTGTAGATTGACACAGTGTTGTAGTCAAGTCACTATGCCTCGAGTCCGAGTCCAGGTTCGAGTCCCCAGTGTTCAAGTCTGAGTCAACTCCAAGTCATTAAAAAAAAAATCCAAGTCGAGTCCACTACTCATCCGAGTCTAAAGTAAGCATAGCCTACATGTCGTTCCATTTTTTTTGCCATTGCGGATAAAATCCTTAAAAGCAAAACGGACAATCTTCTGTCTCCATGCAGGGGTGCCATCAATTGTGTGAAAGTAGTATTGCCAAATTTCTTGCCAAACCAAATGTGTTGTATTTATTATATTGGAGAGAATACCATACCATAGCCATACTATAACCTCGCTTACTCATAATAAATGAGCAATCCACATCCCAATTACACAGGCCATTAAGTCACATTATGCTGTTACTGACTGCTGACAATTGTACTCTGTAGGCAGTGTTGTAGAAGTTCATACTTCACAAGAGCTAGATGGACGTTGGAGTAGGTCTATTTTGTAAGAGGTAGTGTGGATTATAAAAGGGCCTCCCTGGGCATTTTTTTTAATTCTGGCTGTTAAATAGACTACACAATTTTAGCGCAGTTTGGGAGGGACAGAAACAGAGCAGGGCCCGTCTTGGTAGCTTCTTTCTGACTCCCGGGACGTGAACACTGGCTACCTGCAACTGCATAATGTTATCACTTCACTGACACTATGGAGACATATTTCACGCCAACAATAGAGATGAAAACTAGCTTTCGGTTAACGGAGATGCAGATCATCTGCCTAATTAATTTCTTTGCGCAACAGGCCACATTCTACGTTCATTTCATGAAATGAGTGAAATAAATGTTTTTTAAGCTGCCATCGCCATAGGCTACTATTTGCTACGATATTCATCTGTTATAAATAGAACAAGTTGCTATTTCCTTTTTTTTCGTGCAGTGGATTAGGCTATCAAATCGCTCGTTTGAACAGTAACAGTAATCCACTTCATTCGTGGTTTTAAATATAGTTGTTTCTGGCCTACCCAGTGTTGTATAAAGTACTAGAAAGCAATACTTGAGTGAAAGTACAAGTATCGTACTAGAAAAAGACTTTGGTAGAAGTGAAAGTTCTTTTAGAATATTACTTAAGTAAAAGTCTTAAAGTATCTGATATATACTGTATCAAAGTAATTTTCTGATATTTAATGTACTTAAGTATTTGAAGTAAAAGTAAAAAGTAAAAAGCAAGCGGTTTTATTTTGAACTTTTATTGTGAACTTTATTTTGGCTTTCTTATAGTAAAGCATAAAGCATATTCATATTCATCTTCTTAATCTCACTCATCAAACCAAAATCACATTCTTTTCTAGGACTTTTCAGGCACAATTCTCTTAAGTTCAAAGAACAAACAGCATATTTTTAGAGCTGACATCAAAGATGATTTTGTATGAACTTCAGGTAAAAATGAAAAATAAATAACTAATTTCTTTAAAAAAAAATGACCTGCTGGTAGGGAGACCATTTTGGTCATGTGGTATAAGCATTTCTAGGGCTTACTCCCCAGGTCACCATCTCACTCTCACACACACACACACAGGCCACCTATGTCCAGCATCTACTAATATGCCAGTCATTAGTTGAAACTGAAAAGGTGTCTGTTCATCTTCAAAATAAGCTGGTTTTCAAAGTTGCCAGAATTCAGTGCCCGGGAGTTTCAGGCCCATTAAATAACTTTAATTTATCCTCTCTACTTGTCCCCGTATCTGAGAAAACTTTTTGGAAAAGACGGGCTATATATGGATGGACCCAACCAACTCTTTTTGGGAGGGGAGAACTCCCTCACGTAGGCTACAAACCATGCAGAGGCATTGCATTGGTGTCCTACTTTAAGGAAAGATAGACTAACGTGACCAATGTCAATATTTTTTTCCTTGACCGGCCCAAAAGTGAAGCGGCCCACCGGGAATTCTCCCGATTACTCCCCCAGGCCTGATTCAGTCTTACTCTTCTTGGACTGAAGACAATTAAGTCCTGCTAAATAGCCTTTCACAGGCCGCTGAGGCAGGTAACGGGGTGTTCAGCTTCACAGAAGCTGCCAATGTACAGAAACATTTCTTGCAAAAACGGCCACTGGTGTATGACGTTATCTTCATCACTACTCTGTTCACCACTATCGTCGGGGTGGTCGTCTATGATAATGGAAGGTCCTCCAGTAGATGCTCGTGCTCATGGCGGTTTCAGTTGTGCGTCCTCATCCTTTAGCAACAAACACGCCCTGAAATAGAGTGCGGAGCGTGCGTAATGCAATCTAGGAGCAGATTCGCCAAACCTCCCTTATTGCACTCGCACACATTTCTTCTAATTTTGTTTTAGTAACGAGTAACGAAGATGCTTAGTGGAAATATAACGGAGTAAAAGTACACATTTTATCTAGGAAATGTAGTGGAGTAAAAGTGAAAGTTGCATAAATTGAAATAGCGAAGTAAAGTACAGATACGTGAAATTTCTACTTAAGTACAGTAACAAAGTATTTGTACTCCGTTACATTACAACACTACCCACGAGAGGTTCGGTTTGTCAGTTTCACTTGCGCAGGCACGTAGCCTAGGCCTACATTGACACGCTACATGGACACTCTACTAGGCAATTTAATGTTATGCTTCTATATTTTATGACACCAAAATTAAGAAGTATGCTATATCTTGATTGGGAAAACTTTTAGTTTATTTTTCTTTCGATCCGAACTAATATTGCCTGGCAATACTACATTGACATGGCGACGGCCATGTCTCCAGGCATTTTGGTGTTAAAGTTAACGTTAGTTTGCTTTGTTTGCATGTGAACATGACGTGACTTGCGATGTATGACACGAAGCAGTAGCCTAACATTCCCTTGCACTAAAATTATCATTACACATAATTTAGATATTAAAATCATATAGCAAATTATAGCCAATAGCAAATTATTATGGCTGCCTAACCAGAGAACCTGCACAGACATCAACAACAAAGCCGCAATCGGCACAACCAGCTGCAACATCCAAGGGCGTAGGTTTGGTCTCAGCTTTGGTGGGGACACATCCACAACTCCTGTTGTCACGATACCAACATTATTGTTTCAATACCAATAGGAAGTGAAGAATCTCAATTTCGATACTATTGCGATTTTTTTAAAATTTGATTTGGTTTGTGTGATTTGTGAGATAATTCACATCAGTGGCAATCATAGAATTTGATTGACCCTCCACAGACACACACACACATTGAAAGTGATGGTTGTCATAGGTTTCTTTTTCATATTTTGGAATTCATATAAACTATACATTTATATTGATAATTATGTATAGTATTTTATGATCTGCATGATTACTAATAGCTAAACATATTTAGTAATTCGATTACATCATATTGATATTTAAATTATTAGGCTACACTTGTCTATATCATCACATTTGGTGTGTAAATCTAATTGAGTGCCTGTAACTTTAAGAGGAACGTGAATGCTGAAAAATAGTTTCGCAAGTGCAAGGATATGTGGATTAAATTCATCATGTTTGCTATGTCATTAGATAAAATAAATGTTCAAAAAACTAACAAGTCAAAGAAAATCTTTCTGGGATAAGATCATAGAAGAGAGAGTGTCTCGCAATGTTCATTTAGTATGGAAATGCACCAGTTTATCTTTTATTTCTTTGCATTGTGCAGGCTACTTTCACAAATACATTAGCCTACATAAACAGAATATACGAACAGGAAAATGTCTCGGATCCATTGTTTATTCCTACTGCAAGATTGGTAGCCCAATTAGCCTAACACTCAGTGACGGTGTAGCCTATGTGACTGTCCGTGCGGCACACCCTTATTCAACATGACTCCTAACTTTGGTTGAAAGATTACAGAAGCTAGGTTCGCTGTGACAATATCCTGGGTAATATCCTAACAGCTAATGCTATTTTACACAGTAAAATCCGCATTTGAAAGCCTGGTCACCAGTTGCCAGTTTGTATGGCTAAGTATTTTGCCTATACTGCAATGAAAGCTTCGTATTTTTGGGTGGCATAGCTGATCTACAAACCACAAAAAGGGGCAAACATGTACATGCTGAAGGGCAAAGGGAATATCACAATACTCTGGCCTTTTATGGGATAGATAGGTATTGGCAGATAGCCCTAACTTACCGTTGTCGTTGATACCCGCTCGCTTGACTGCCGGTGCAAACAAGTACAGTAGCCTGACACTCTCCGTGCGTGTAGGCCTACAGCGTGCATGTCAGATAACCCTTCCCCCCTCTGTTTTTCAGCAAATTATATGACGACGTTCTTGTAGCCTGCTGTTGTGCTGGCTGTCGGAATGATCAGCAGCACAAATAAGTTCGCTACAATATTGATGGGGACAATTTTGTCATCTTAAAATATTGATTAGGACTAGTCCTTAGTCCCACCCTAAATCTACGCCCATGGCAACATCCATACCACATACAAGTCTACGGTGCCAATGGGGACTGGGTTGAAATCCAACATGCAGTCTTTTCCCTATCCTACTCCATCTATCTCTCCCACTCACTTCCTGTCACTCTTCACAGTCCTATCAAGCAATATGCCCCGAGAGGCTGTAGGACAGGGGTCTCCAACCTTTTTGGGAATGAGGGCTACCTGAAGACCCGAAATCATATGGAGGGCTACTCATTTGAAACAAACAGACCCTCACCCCTTTATTGCGAGTTTAGTCCTCCTAAATAATAGGCCTATGTGATTTTTACTTTTAAATTATCAATATTCTGTAGGCCTATAAGTCTTTCATTTCATTTCATTCACTCTAGTTTCATTTGATTCTTCAATACTTTAAAGGAACCATATGTAAGACATGTATTTCAATTAATCATAAAATGGCCCTGATATGTCACTAGACATTAAGAAATCATGTTCATTTCAAATACTAATATCACTGACAACAGTTAGTCCGGCCAGGATATTGCCATTTAAAAAGTGAAGTTGCAGCCCTCAACTGATGTTGATGTTGTGTTTTGTCATGTCATGTTGTGTTTTGGCCTGATGCGTGACCCTCTACCTATCTATAATCACAAAGTCAGTAGTGTTTTGGCATCCGGGTTGGCAACCTCGAGTCAGGGGGGAGGGGGAGGGGTTACACCACTCTATAGTAATTTGAAAGTGATTGCAGTATCAGTTTTGGCCACAATCTTACATATGGTTCCTTTAATATCAATATGCAACACTACCAACATATTTGTTCAGTTTGTTCATTTTGCATGGGGAATCTAATCTTATTTTTTTTAACAAAAAAACAATATTTTTGTGCAATTAATAATTTGGGTTACAATGTGTACCCAATTTATACCCACCCACCATTATGAATTCAGGGGTTGTTTAAGTTCTGATTTCAGTGGACAATTCGGTTTTAACATTTCAATAGTAATCACCCACACCACCCTAACATATGAAGTCTCCTTTTAAAGTTATTGCACACCTGAAATCTCTCCATGATCTGACAAAAAAGGTAATGTACAGTCCTGCTCAGTCAAGCATGCCACAACATTTTCAGCGCTATTATACGGCAGTAGCCTACGGAGGAGAAAAGACCTGTGAGCTAAAGCAATTGTTTTTCAGTCCTTGAACAATCATGCAAGAACCGTATTTGACGAACATAGAATGGCCACAGAACATTTGCAAAGATATGCTTCCATTGGCTACACCAGACGAGCAAGTTTTTTCCCCTTTACTGTGTATGCGTGCAAGCAGCATGTATTCGCTCCGCTTCCGTTGTTGTTTAAAGATTGAATGGGAAACGGATTGGAGCCAAAGGCTAAAATTTAAAGGAGAATTCCGGTGTGATATTGACCTAAAGTGTGTTGAAACATGATACCGAGTGTGAACGTATGTCTCATAGCCCATCTTGGCTTGTCCCCTGCACTGCAAAATCTGGCGCTAGTTAGCCGATGCTACCAACAGCTTTTTCAATGGTGGTGCTCCGGCATCGAGCTAGCCATGCAAATAAATCACTGTTTTACACCATTTACGAGGCTCAATGTATCTCCACACTTCATTGGTAGACTTCGAGGGGCCCTGACATTTAAAAGCAGACATTGAGAACTTTGAAAAGCACTGGTAGTTTACTTACAAGACGATTTATACAGACAGTATCTTCACGAAGTTTAGCGTTTGCAGCCATCTTGAATTTAGTCACGATAAGTCGAGCGACGAGTAAGAATGAACAGGTATGATAAGGGATCAGATTCCAAAAATAATTCAGTGGAAATGCATGGATTCCAGTTTCTTCCAATAGCAGCAACTGGAATCCATGCATTTCCACGGAATTATTTTTGGAATACCATTGAAAAAGCTGTTGGTAGCATCGGCTAACTAGCGCCAGATTTTGGAGTGCAGGGGACAAGCCGAGATGGGCTATGAGACATACGTTCACACTCTGTATCATGTTTCAACACACTTTAGGTCAATATCACACCGGAATTCTCCTTTAACGCAGCTACAATTTGTAAGGTATCACCAATATAAATTTAATGTTACAGATGTATGGCTACATACATTCTTAAAATGGTTCTAGCCTAGACTTAAATATATATTGAAAACTTGCTGTACTGCTGTAGGATACATGATGGAAGGATACATGATGCTGTAGGATACATGATGGAACAGCATGGCGTTATTAGGCATGACGCCAAGCGGAGCTTGTAGCTGTTCTAAAATCAGTGTAACATATGGACTCGAGTGGCTTATTCTTTTAAAAATAGTTACTACATACAGTATTTCTATCAAGATTTCATAAAATAAAGGCACAGCAACGAGAAATGAAAAATGATTTCATAGATCAATTTCAATAGATAACCATTCTTCTGCCAATATTATTGAGACGCAGCAACTTTAACGTTTTTATCAATTCATGCCACGGTAATATAAAATGAAATGCGGTCAACATGTTGGGTTATGCTGGATTTTATAACATCAAACGTGATTCAGCCAATTATAGTCAAGAACCAGAACTATCCGTTTTGGAATCTGTAATATACCCAAAAAACAAAGCATTTGTGAGCATTTCACCAGGGGTTCACAAGCAGGCACTTCATACATGTTTTATCAAGTAAGTAATTTTGGAAAACTTCGGTTGCACGTTTGCATATAAACTGAGAAAAACTGAGTTTTAGACAGCCAACGTATGCGCCAGAACTTGCATGCATCTGCGGCAAAAGTGCGACCTATGTTTACATTTTCATTTGGCTATGGCAATCATGGATGCATTCAGAGTAGCAGACGGATTTAAGTTGGTGCATACCCTTTTCGTCTGTTTGCATTTGCAAATACAGTTCAAAAGAGAAAGAGGGAGGGATTCGTTGCTGTTGTTGCTATTTTCGGGATTCTGATTGGCTAATGGGGGCTTCTCGTTGCACTGCCACCTACAGGTTTGCGGTATATTTACACAGGTTAGTGACAAAAACCTTTCTGAAAACTGGTGTGCATGATGTTATTTTTGAAAACGGAGAGGCTGAAAGGTCTGTTTATGAAAATAGCCGGGCACTTGTAAACGTAGCCTTAGGCAGGCAGATACTTTTAACGTCCCAGATAGCAAAATCAGATTGGCAGATAGCGGACTGCTGGTGGTATGCCGCCGGTGGCGTGCCACTTGTGGTCTGCTGTTGGACCCCCATCTCTTTAAATTTAACTTGTCATGCACATTAAGAAAAGTTATTAAAACGATACATGGAGTATTACTGAACAAATTAAAAAGATTTTAGACCAATAGTGGCAAAATATTGGGCAATTTGTCTGCAACACTAGTGGACCCCAGTGGGCCACCAGCCCCTTGCTATCTGGGGTGATTGGCCGGTTTTTTCACACCATACTAATCACACATTTCATCAATTCATTTCAATAAATGCAGTGCAACCAGAAAGTTTTCAGACCCTTTCAAGTTTTCTACATTTTGTTATGTTTCAGACTCATCTTAAAATGTATTTAATTATTTTTCCCTTCTACACAAAATATAGATAAATATAGTTAAGTTGGATAGGTTTTGAGCTATGTCAAGGTGGGGGAAATATAAAAAGCACTATACAGAAAGGAATGGGAGGCTGATGAAGCTTTAAAAGCATGGATCGCACCTGTCATGCAAGATCCGTCCAAGGCACGGTGCATGTACTGCAGGCGCTATAAGCTATCTCAAAGACATTAGAACATGCTGATCTATGTTCATAAATGTATATTTCCCTTTAAACTAAAGGGATATTCCATAATTTGGGGAATTACAGTACACTCATTTTCCACATCCCCTTGAGGTAAACAATTGATTTTTATATTTCTCCAGTTCATCCAGCCGTTCTCTGAGTCTGGCGATACCACTTTTAGCTCCAGCCTAGCATAGATCATTGAATCGAATTAGTCCATTAGCATCTCGCCTGCTAGCATCACGTTTAAAAGTGACTAAGATTTCCGGTAATTTTCCTATTTAAAACATGTCTCCTCTCAAGTTAGAAAGTGTATTAAGACCAACAGAAAATCAAATGTAGCGATTTTCTAGGCTGATTTGACATGGAACTATACTCTCATTCAGGCGTAATAATCCAGTCACTAACCGATTCGTCTGCTGCAGCTCAACCTTGTTGCTCAACCAATACAGAATGGGCACCCAAAAGTTAGTGGGAAATGACACCTTAAGTGTTTTTCTACTGTGTTTGGTTCCAATGTGAGGCACTTTTGAATATTATTGGCGGCCATCTTGAATTTGACCTTTCCCGGGCCTCAGAGGTCAAATTTGACTTCCCTCCCAATCTGAAAATAAACCTTATGGTATAACCTAACTATGGCAGAAGTTTCATGTTTCTTTCAAAAAGTGCACAATTTTCATGGTTACCCGCTGTACTACAGGAACTATTTTCAGGTGCTGCATTATATCATTGTGCTGCTGTGCCCATAGTGTTCCTTGATTATTAAGCTGGAATGAGAGTATAGTTCCCTTCTACACAAGCATGAACCCTAAAATCTATGGTTGCTACAAGCGGCACATCCGTGCATTTATTTACTTAAAGTGAACAGCATGTTATTTTATGTCAGCTTACATAAACAAATCAAAACTCAGACGCCTAGCCTACAGTCCATACACAACGTCTACCCAGAAAACCATGCCTGTCACAATCACAGACCTAGGCTACTACAGAGTAGCCTACACAAGTCAGACGTAGGCTAGCGTACCCACAACAGGTTCTCACCAGGTTCGCACGTCTCTGCAAATAGTTTCCACTTCTACTTGAGCGAAACAAATGCAATCATCGATACTACTCAATCACAAAAAGAAACCTCTTACTCACAAATGGAAGTTCGCTCCCCCGAGTTTATTCACCAATTCATCAACGATGCCAACATTTTCAGGTTGCGGTAATCCACAAGTTGTGCAAGAACATCCAAACACATTATTGTGACTGAAGTTAAATCTAATTAAGTACTGTCTCTGATAGGCCTACAGGCTACATTACAGCGGCCCTTGTTCTTGTACAAACACAAAAACAAACATCAACAGAATTTGCAGAGGCATATTGAAATAAAGTTAAGGATAAAACATCCACGAACAAACGCTAACCATTCTGATGACTTAGCGCCTGCATTTTTAAAACATGACCACGCCCTAGTGGCGAAAGACGTTATTGACATGTCATTTTCCAGTGAAACTACTTGAATTTCAGGTTTAATGAAAATCCATGTATCTTCAAAAATGAAAAAGCAACCAAAAAATCGTCACAGTTCTCACTGCTTCATTTCCACTTTAAGACTTCCCTGAAGATATGATATAGCAGCCCCGCCACAAAAGAAATCCCAATTTAACCCCTCGTTATATTTTGTATTAAAGGTGCGATTTGTAGGATTGTTACCGAACGTTCTGTAGGCCAACACTGGTGAACGTTCTCAAGACTACCAGACGTGAGCCTCTTCTTGGTTGCCAGATGTAATGAAGACTTAGCTAACATTAGTTGACCTGCAGCTGCTTTAGTTTCTCCAACCATGACCCAGCTACACATTACGGAAACAGTGAAAACAAAAAATACCTCTCTAACCAACGTAACATATTTAGCTAAAGTTAGCGATGAAGTTTAGCATAGGCTACCTGTTGTGGAGAAATATGGCCAGCTCTGCGTCAGACTTGATATTCTTGGTTTCACGAAGACGTCACCATCTCAGGAAGCTCCTCCGATGTCCACTTAATTTGTTTCTTGTTTTAATTTTGGAAATTTGCCTGCCTCTCATAGGCTTTCATGACTACAACTGACAGCTGTTGACAGTTGGCCTTTGCTAATTTGGCAACCTAAAATAGGAGGACGCGCTAGCCCATTATTAATACGCTATTCTAGAATTAATCGTTCAAAACATAAACGAAAATTCCAAGAGATTCCGCCCCGTAACTCATTTTAGGTTAGAGTAATGTTGTCAAATAAGCCATTACTTCAATTCATTGTGTTTTCTTACTCTCTGACAACATATGGTGATCATTTTTGGAATGGTTACAGATTGGTCCTTTAAAATAGAAATACTATCAGAAATATTAAATATTAGTTGTAAAACAGAGTAGTTTTATTTGTTATGAATATACAGCCCTTCTAAAATGCAAAACAAAAAGATGATTGAAACTCAAGAGCACTGTAATATGTGGTTTATACCCCTGAGGTATCCAACGGTAAGGTTTAAAAGTGGTGTGAATGCTTGGCTGTTCAGACGGGTGTTTAAACTGATGAGGCTTAAGGTATAGGAATAAATGCACTCACTATTATTTTATAGTAATATTCCTTAGGGTCACTTGACATTCATTTCTTGATGTTAATCCTTACATACAGCATATTTTTTGTACTGCAGCTGTGTAAGATGTTGTTGTTAGGGATAATGAGTTATTCATTAAATAATGCTACTGAATGGTAAACAAGAGGCAATGAATGTACAAAATCCAGTATTACAGTTTTGCTGTAGGTGAGAACACTTTTATTCTCTCATATCACAAAGCATTTAATGCTCATTGATGTCTCACTCATTTCAAAGCAACCATAACACTACATGTTTTCATTTCTTATAGAATATGTATTTGCTAAGACTGGCATTGGAGCAACTTTTATTAAACCATTAAATCAGTCGGCATGTATATCTTTCTGAATATAATAGGTGTAGGTACGTCATGTGTAATAAAACCAGTATGTCCTATTCAGTTATACAGATATGCATGTACTGTGTGTGTGTGTGTGTGTGTGTGTGTTAATATTAATTCCTACATGTGATACATCAGTGACCATTGATTGAAATGTATTATTAACAATAAATTATTTTCCTTGTTTCAGAAGACCTCAAAAGGATAGTGAAATGGAAAATGAGACAACACCATCACACTTTTATTTCACATTATTTAAGGGTTATGAAAATGTAAGAATCATTTATTTTCTGTTAGCAGTGGTAGTGTATCTTCTCATCATACTTTTCAATCTAAGTATCATACTGGTTGTATTCAAGGAAAAGTCTCTTCATGAACCAATGTACCTTTTAATTTCTTGTCTGTTGTTCAATTCTCTGTATGGCAGTTCTGCTCTTTTTCCAAGACTCTCTGTTGATCTTCTATCTAAGAGTCACTCAATTTCCCGTCCTGCATGTTTCACACAGATATTTGTTATCTACACTTATGCAATATCCGAATTCACAGTATTAACTGTTATGGCATATGACAGATATGTAGCCATATGTGAACCACTGCAATATCATAACATAATGACACAAAAGAGAACATTTCTGCTTATTCTCAGCGCATTTTCCTGGTCAATCTTTTGGATGGTCCTTGTCATTTATTTTTCTATAAGGTTACCTCTGTGTGGCAGTCAAATACCAAGAGTATATTGCTCAAATTGGTCCATAGTAAGACTTTCTTGTGTGACAACAGTCAGTAATAATATTTTGGGATTTTTTGTCACTGTAACTACAATCTTCCTGCCTGCAGGTTTCATATTGTTCACATACATTAGGATTCTCATTGTCTGTCACAGAGGTACATCGGAAATTAGAGGTAAAGCACTACAAACATGCTTGCCTCACATTGTAAATTTTGTAACCTACTCATTAGCGTCATTTTCTGATATTGCACTTAGTCGTTATGAACCTGGCAAAATTCTGAGTGCTATAGCTTTGATGATTTCCCTGGAATTTATTGTGATTCCTCCATTACTAAATCCTCTGATATATGGCCTAAATTTACCAGATATACGTAGGAAGATTCTGAGTCTGGTTGTTTCTTCAAAAAATGTCCTCAGTTCTTAATAACAGTTATTTTAACAATATACTCAGAAAGCTTTCCCTATTAAATATATCATTTCAAAGTTTTTGTACCATACAACAGTTACTTTTTGTTAAAGCCAATACCAGTTTTTCACAATGACCCTTTTGATAGCTATTGGAAAGCCTGCTTATCTATCTGCATAGTTAAGACACAGGAGTAATTTTGGAAGATTTAACACTATTTGATGGAATAGTACAAATGTATGTGCACATGACTCTGTGAACTAAATACATCTATAATGTTAACACTAATGGCACAATGTTTTATACATGTTGCACACATAACTCATATAAAAATAAAATTTGCATTAGAATGCTCTTACAGTCCTCATGACATAAATGCATATATAGTGGTGTGAAAAGGTGTTTGTCCCCTCCTGATTTCTTATTCTTTGCATGTTTGTCATACTTAAATGTTTCCGATCAGACAAATTAAATAGATAGATAGAGATAGATACTTTATTGATCCCCAAGGGGAAATTCAAGGGTCTCAGTAGAATACAGACATCACACACAACATGCACTTACAGCAGAAATGGTAAACATAAGTATAAACATATAACTAAACTCCACTGTACAATAAAGACAGTAGAAGATAAGAAAGATAAGAAAACTAACACAACTAAATACTAAATACACTATATAAATTAAATTTAGAAAGTCCAATGTGCTTGAGGGTGATTAAGCATAAGACGCTTGTAGAGATAATAATTTATCTTTATCTTTTTAAAAAACTATTTTCTACATTTCCAAATTTAAGAAATAGTTACATACGCCTTTTTGGCACCAATATTTTAATGTCATTTGGATATGACATATGGTCGTATCTGATTATTTCATGAGCAAAAAAGAATATGAATGTGCTTGTAAATGAGCAACAGTCATTTTTACACAATGAAAGGCAGTAAAAAATATTTATATTAGATGATTTATTTCAATGCTATTTATTTTTTATTCGTTGCACTATCAATAGACAGACATTAGGAGAGGTGCATCAATATCCATACATTAATGACATTAACTAAACTAATCATGTAAACAAAGTGAATAAGTATGTAATAAGTAAGTAGTTTTAAGTATGTGCAACAATATTCATTAATTCATGACATTGACTAAACTCATGTGAACACAATATTAAACAAATTTTAAAAAATGTTGCTATACAACTAGACAACCATAGGAATTAATATGTTTTTAAGTATTTGGAGTATGTACAACACTATTCATGAATGAATGACATTAACTAATCAAGTGAACAAAATGTTCAGAAACTTTTAATCTATGCATTACATCTCAGTTGATTCAGAAGCCTTCAAAGACTGGTAAAAGTCCAATTAGAAACTGGGGATACTGCCATTTGTGCATAGTGTGATCAAGTCTTTTTTTTTTAGTGCACTGATCCCTGGTTGGGATTTGTTCAACTTTTTAGGCTCAATTGCACGTGAACCTCTTGTCTCCTGTTGCCCAACCTCAAGAATGCGGAATTCGTCTCTCGTCACTCGTCAATTCATACTTGAATTGGATACATCTTGGATTTTCCTTGGTGTAGCGCAGCCATTTTAATTTCTGCCAGCGGACACTGTCTCCCTCTCTGTCTTTGGTTCTATTTCGCATTGTTTGTTGTGAAAAAGACTTGAAATCAAGGAAGTCAGTATGGCCAAGTTCTATCACATCATATGACTTGTTTTTCCTTGCCATCCTTACAAGTGTGTAGTATCCCTGTGGACTGTATACAGGCACAATTTTTCTTGCAGTCTCAATAGCTGCATGGACATTATCACATTCCATTTGGCTGTGTCCAGACTCCATGAACTTGTGGTCAATAATAGAAATGGGCAGATTCACAGCATGGAGACACATGGTGCTGAAACCGGCATTTCTGTTCTGTCCTCCACATGTGTCAGAGTACAGCACCAAGTGATCAGTGTCTGAAAGTGAGGACAGATACACAGTAAATTCACCAGTGTCAAATATGCAGTGTAAAAGTACATTTACTCTTTCCGAGCAATTACAACAGATAGAGTAAGCTGCTCTCCAGTGTCAGTGAAAAATCACGTTGTTAAAATATGTGGTGTCAGAAGTGCTCTGGAGAGCTCCGCCTACATTTTCCTCATTTTTCAAATCGAACAGAAGTTTCCCGCGCCATTTTTTCTCCTCCGAGGATTTCGGTAAGTGTCTCCTATTCACATATTAAACGAATAATATGACATGTGAATAAAAGTCGCATGATAGAATGACTTAACATTCTTGTTAATCTTATCCTCCGGCTGGTCTTTCATCTTAAAATACCAGATTTTAAAGTGATAACGTTAACTTAACGTATGACTTGAGGGCTAACACTTGAATGATGCAAGCAATGGTCCACGGTAAAGTTATCTGGTGCTAATGTGTGTTATATTACATTACACGTAGCGAAACATTAATGCCGTCTAATTTAAGTAATTCAATGAGTCCCCATGTTGTAATGTTTTTGAAGCGAGCTAGTTGCTAACTTTAACTAGACGATATCAGTATGAGAGATAACGTGTAGAGGTGTGATCGGGTCTTGGTCCATAACGTTAGTTAACGTTATAGCAAAGGCTGCACATGAAGGGAGTGGTTAAAATGGCAAACGTTAGCGTTATGCTATGCCAATACCTGGGCAGTCACGTAATGTAGTTTGAAATAGCTAACAATGTCAAGCTATTAGACTAACTAGCTAACGTCTGAATCGAGGCTAGTCGAGGTAATATTAATCTTGTTGTAACATTATGGAGGGGTGATTATGTATTTTATTTTTTTGCCATGTCCATAACCAGGAAAATATTAATGCCTGTATTGGGAGCCTCAAAATTGGCTAATGTGATGTTAGCGTGACTAGCGACACGTGTACAGGCATGTAACGATATGACATGGTTCAACACGTGCTGGCAACTCGAATGTATTCATGGGTTTCATCAGGTCCCTTTCCACAGGTGTATTAATCAAGCACCATGCAGTCTGCATTGATAATTAAGGTGCTTGATTTTATACACTTGTGGAAAGGGACCGGATGAAACCCCATTTTTGTAATGTTTAAGACAGGGTCATACGTTGGTAGCATTAAATTCATTGGTGTCCCACCTGTAACAGAAGGTGTGAAAGTTTTTGACAGTTCTGGGACAGAGGTGGATGAGGATGTTTTTGAGGATATAGTAAATGATCCCTCAACTGGGGTGTTAACCATCAAATTTGATACAGGTTTGTTTCAGATACAGATAAAAGGGATAATGTGTATATTTAAATGGAAATATATTTGTCAATGCAATGCTATGTTTACATTGTGAATCAGATTAATGTAAGAAACATGTATACACCCTTTTTTGTTACATTTTTGACAGAGTCTATCTCCACTGTGGCTTCTCCTGAGTATTCTCAACCGTCATCCCTTAATTCATTGGACTTGTAGGAGACGGTCATCATTCCAGATAGCCCTTCCAGAAAACGCCAGAGGCTGGATGCAGAAGCCAAGCAAGTAAGGGTTGACACAGATATCAATGCTTTCTTGTGAATTAATTCATTTTGACTTAAAATAATGTTTCATATTACATCATGAACACATTGTTGAAGTCATATTGCATTATCTTATTCTCATTAACTTTAATGAAAGGAAAATGACTGAAAATTCCTTTCTTCATTGTTGTAGTACATCACCACCCAGACAGGTGAAAGAAAAGTATGCCAGAGGAATTGTGACCTTATTCCCGTACCTCAGTGACCCATACTCTAGGAATGGCTATGTGAGTTACATTCAGTTGGTTGTGGTAAATGCTAAACATATTAAAACGGTTACATATTTTAAATCTTACCACAGTATGTTGTTAACCATTTTCCACTTTTAAAACCTACTAATAAGGAAATATAATTGATGATGTCCTTTTTTTTGTTCAAGGAGCACTATTATGATGGTGAGAGTGGCAGTGGATATCTTGCTTGGAGGATTAAAACGATTCAGAGAGGCTCTGCTAAAGACAGACGAGCATCTTTTGGAGGTAACGCTATGAAGAAAATATTGCAAAAATGTAATGACTAAACCTGTTGCAAGATCACACATTGTTTGTGCAGCCTATCATTAAAAAAATCCAATTCAGTCAAATTAAAGCAACACCAAAGAGTTTTTTGTACTTTAAAGTAATGTTCCCAAAATCGTTTCAGTGGTTCATCAACTCGTAATAGGGTGAACTGCAATTCTGCTTTCGCTTCGTGGCCCTCTATTGGCTATAACCGCACTATGTAAGTTTGCCAGATCGGGTAGCGGATCTGTAGTTCGATGGAATGAGACTTAAGAAACTACAAATTTGACTTGCATCTGATGTCGCAATGCATCGTACTTTCATAAACTCCTGCAACATATTCTACCTTGTCTGTGGACATCGTTATTTGCAAAGCTAGTGATAACCAAATAGCGTGTGTGCGACAGAGGAACAGTTCTTTGGTGTTGCTTTAATGTTATAGAAAGTGCATGTCTACATTTTGCCCGATTGTGTAGATTCAGCAGAAGGACCATCTGGTAAAGACATTTCTGGAGGACCAACTGTCAGACGAGAGTCCCAATACATACCAGATACTACCCTCAGTGAAGATCAGTGCAAGGAAGCGATCTCGTTGATGAAACATTCGACGGATGAGGACACTGTGATGAAGAAAATGAAGCTGACATTTGCCTATCGCCACAACTTGGTCCTCAACCCGCAGCATTCAAACAACATACTCTCAGATTTCCCACGTTTTAAAGACGTCAAAGGCTTGGTAATTATCTTGGCACATCTATCTTAACTTTGAACAGTAGACCTGAGTACTGAAATACTGAAACTAGAATAACTCATACTATTTACTTCTGAAATTGTCCCAACACCCCAAACCCAGATTGAACAGGATTTCATTCTGATGTTTGGAGAGGATGTATCAGGCAAGCTTCTGGAGCGGTGGCCAACCACATTTAAGAAAAAGATCATCAAAGAGTCCAGAAAGCTTCCGTCCATCATTGAAGAACTCCTCCTAGCTGCTGATCCTCCTGAGGATGCCACTGAAGTGGATTTTGACTCTGGTAAGTTTCTGTTGCTAGTTGTATGGCAGTCAATTTTGTATTGACCTCATGCATCATGTCTAAACATCGACATCAAGGTAATAGTCTAATTTCTAATCAGAGTGCCTCCAAGTTTTTGGCTGATGCTGTATGTTGAATAAGACCTCAAAAGCAGAAATAGTTGGTGTATTTGTTTTAGATAGATTATATTAACTTTATTGTCCCAGAAGGGAAATTTGTTTTGGGCGCACATACATCCAGCTGCCTAGCATTCAACACACATCAGTGCAATACAACATAACACATAAAACACATAAGAGATAGATTGATATCCAGACAGCAAGAATAAGATAATCAGTACCTGAATCTACAAAAAATGTCTAAACCATTATATTGCAGTTATGCCAATAAATTAATATTGCAACCTTTTCCAGTTATATTGCACGTTTCCCTAAAACTCTATCCACACTCATTGAAACCTTTGTTTTTTACAGCTTGGGACAGTGATCTGGCATCAATTCTATTGCTGCTGCATCTAATTCCACCGACAGCGCAGGGTCGGAAGAGACCAGGCAAAGTTGCGGCCTCCCAAGCAGAAAAACATCTTGTTGTTTTCAAGAAGGTTTGTATGTTTACTTCTTTATGACAAGAAGTTTATGATATTCTTACAGCCACATTAATGTAATTGCCACTCCATGTGTATTTGTCTTCTCAGAGTGGAACAAGCATCCAGGAACATCTTGATGCAATCAGAACCAGCGCTCAGCCCTATCTCCTGGCGGTCGGACCGAAGAAGAGTGAGCTCCACCAATTCTTCATAGTCCTTGACCAGAACGCCAAAACATGCAGGTCAACCTCGTCCCTTGGTGCCTTCGATGAACTCTTCAAGGCACATTTTGTCTTTGGTACTTCGTACAACTCGATGCTGCACAGCATGTATGTTTTTATTCAGACTACAGTGTACAACATTGATGTTTCCAAAGTCAAAGAGAGTCCTCGTGTAGCTGAAATTAGGGCAAGACTGCTTCGATAGAGCTGAGTGCTGGTCGTTAATACTTGAGATTTCACTATAATGCAGTGTTTTGTTTGTAAGGCTGAGTTAGATGGTTCAAATAAGCTTGTTAGGCATATACGATCAGTTCATGGTAGGGGTGTAACGGTACACGGAAGTCACGGTTCGGTTCACACCTCGGTTCGGACATCACGGTTCGGTACGAGTTCGGTACAATGGAGGGAAAAGCAAAACAAAAATGCAGAAAGCATTTTTTTTTTTTTATTGTGCATGTCTCAGGCTGTACCACCTAGTGCCATACAGTCTCTTCCCTGAGCTATCTGCAACAGCCTGAAGTGTGTAAGATGTAGGCTAAACAGTACAATAAGCACCCAGACTCCATCTGTAACTTGTAAACAAAATAAGACAATCAGTTATAAAACTGAAAATAGTCCTACAGCATCTCTTATTTCTGAAAGTGCAAATTACATAGAATAATGATTTTAAAAATACACTTAAGCAAGACCTACAATTTGCCTCAATATTTGTCAGTGTGTGTACAGTAATAATCTACTAACTGTGAAAATATCACACTGTTTTGCCTTCTTTTAAAAAAACGAAATCGCTCCTTTCATTTCATAAACAGACTAGGGCCTACAACTAGAAGTCACGTGACTTTGCCCTTCGACTTTAACTCACTGTAGCATGGTTTGTTTATTAGCCTGGTTAGCGTTGACACTTTCTTTTACCGTCTATGCACTTAACACTACCAGCTCCTCATGTAAGAAGTTACCCTGACATAAAGCTTTCTGTCATTACGAAATAATTTAATTTAAGCCATAGGTTTTGGCCCTGTTTGTATGTGTATCCAAAGGCTGGTGAAGCGCAGGGGAGGTGTTTTTTTCTCGTTTCAGTGATTGGTAGCCTATCAGGGTGATGGCTTCGAATATATGTGTAGCATGTTCGATATAGCCTATTTCCACTCACATACCCAACAACTGCTGAACAACGCCGACACACAGTTTCATCTTATCCACCACTCTCTCGCCTGTACCACTGTAACTGAAGTTCTTAAACTTCTTGATCTTAAAGAGATCAGCGGATCCTCTAACTCTTGTGGGTCGCCACCACTCGCTTAGTGCTGCTATCTCTGACTGACTGACTCGACCGACGACCTGACAAAAAAAAAACATAGGCGCCAATCAGAGCTTCAGAGCTAAGGGGAGGCTACAGATTAGCGTTAGGTGTCGCTAAAGAACTCTCATAACTCTCGTACTTAACAGTAATTGCGCATGACATTAATTATTCCGCACACAAGTTTTATGTATTTTTATACCGTGTATTCTCCGTGTAAATTCATGCACCGAACCGTGACACCCGTACCGTTTCGGTTCAATACGAATACATGAACCGTTACACCCCTAGTTCATGGTCATTTTCCTGGAAAAAATCTTCGCCCGAGGTGTGTTCAGACTGGATGCAGCCGTGTGTTTGGTACATTTTCTGGTTTTAGGAAACATTTAAACACCAAACACACAGACAATATTGGCCAGCAGGTTGACACTGCTGTCCATTTAATCAGTAATGAAAAAGGAGGTGATGACTAATGTAGACGAAATAGTCATAACATCAGAACTGTTACAGTCCAATAGAAGCACCTTGGATATGTGTGCTACTGCTGTGGCACAGCTCAAGGCAGCTGGATTAAGTCAGTCCAATGTAAATACGTTCATCTCATCCATGGAAGAAGTTTTTTTTTTTTAGATTAATAGTCAGGCTGAAGATGCAGCTTTACAGTGCTTATCTCCACAGGACACAGAACATAAGAACAAAATGGAACAATCCTTTCAAAAATTGGAAAACCCATTCACAGCCTTAAATTCTGAAGCTAAACAAAACAAGTGAAGGGAAATGTTGAGCCTATTGAAAAGGTGCTTGGCACACGATTTGACAGCAGAAGAAATAGAACAACAAAGACATATGACCAGGTTGTTGTAACAGACAAGTTTACATATATTCCTATTTTGGAATCTCTGAAGACAATTTTTAAAAACCCAGAACTTGTAAACATGTTAATGCCCAGACACACATCCAAGGAACGTGTGTATGCAGATCTGGGAGATGGCACTTATTTCAAAAACAGTCCCCTATTTTCTGTTGACAAAGATGCCTTGCAGATTCAGCTGTTTTATGACGACTTCGAGACGGCGAATCCTTTGGGATCAAAAAAGGGCATTCATAAATTAGGTGCTATATATTTTACTCTAAGGAATTTCCCCCCAATCTTTAATTCCTCATTGGTCAATATTCATTTGTGTGCTCTTTTCCATGCACAGGATATCAAGCGCTACGGATTTAACTCAATACTTGAGCCACTAGTCCATGATATGAAAATTCTTGAAACTGAAGGACTTAAAATTTCCATGTTTAAACATATGGTTTGTGGTACCTTAGTTCAGGTCACAGGGGATAATCTCGGTATGCATTGTCTTTTTGGGTTTGTGGAGTCATTTGGAGCTCACTATTGTTGTCGTTTCTGTCTGCTTGAAAAGGAATGTTTTCAGTCTGTGTTCTGTGAAGATGATCCAAAAGTTGTACTGAGAACTGTTGAGATGCACTGTCAAACTATACAAACAGATTCTAAGCTACCTCATGTATATGGTGTGAAATGCAATTCACTTCAGTATTTCCACACAGCAAATCATTTCTCAGTAGATATAATGCATGATATTTTGGAGGGGGTTGGTCAGTTTGAAGTCAAGCTTGTTCTCCAGTACATCCAAGACAACTTCCTAAATGCTGATCAAATAGCTGGTAGAATACAGTGGGCATCGCTTTCAAATGACCACTTCATTCACAAGATTACGTGGGCGGAAGCTGCGTGGAAGCTTTAGTACCACTTTCAGCCACTGTGCGTCGGCTCTGCCACTGTACATCGCTCTGCCTGCGTCCCTTACATAATTGTTGCGAGAGTAATCCCAGCCTACTTAATTCAATAACAAAATAAATCATGCCTAATTAAACATTACCTCGATTTAGGCTACTTGGGTATGGCTTAAGGCTTGACTACACGAAAATCGAATCGAAATTTGCTGTCTACATTATTGTCAGTGTTGGGGTTAACGAACTACGCAAATCAAAACAGTGGTGTGATAATTGAGCCAGTAGAGAAATAACTGTTCAGAATGAATCTGTAGCCTTGGGTAGGCTTCTGCAGAAAACAATGTTGTTGCCGATTTAATACTATCTGGCGGCGTTTTTAACAGGCTACTAATAGAGGCTTAGACAACTATGACCCACGTTTTGGTTTCGTAAATTAATTTGCCCTACTTCTTGACTGCAATGTAGTCAAGTGACTGCCTTGACATGTCATTTTTATTTTTCTGTACAATAAACAATTACATCTGCTTTATGCCTAGAATTACATTCATATTTGGCTGACTGCAGACGCCTACTTCCCTCCCCATATTCCAAGATTAAGATAGTATGAAGTGCTTTTTGTATAGGCTACTATCATAAAAAAAATATGAATAGCTATTTGCAATTTGACAAAACACTGGTCCTCATTTTGCGAATGCGAGGACGATGATGAGCCTGTTGCATTTAGTTAGATGTCCGAGTCCGATAATGTTTGAAAACCACTGGCTCGTAATCACAATAATTTAACACACGACAGTTGGATAACCTGCTTCATCATGTCCCCATGCCTACATTTTTGTGAGTAGCATAGAGATCGTTAAAAACAATAAAGTATGGCTCTCCGTTTGGGACATCGAAAACTTATATTTTTAATAGACTACCGTCGAAGATGCTGACTTGCAAAAGCCTCGGGATAACACGTTATCTCCACTATCAGTCATGCCCCTTGATCAAAGTGGGGAATGAAATAAAAGTTTGAGAACCACTGGCTTAACAAGTTACCTACAGTCCAGAACACAGAATCTGTTGCAATAGTCTGATGATCGGCGATGATATCGGCAAATGTTTGTTTTCCAAAGTAAGAATTTCACTTCACCATGCACCTTCGACAATACCTGGCCTACCTGGTATCATTACAAACATTATTCTGTGTCCTAAAACTGGCATATTTTATGGCATTGTGTCATGTAAGTTCGTTGCAAAATCTAGAGAAATGTGTGAGGTGGTCAGCGGGGGACAATTGAGACACACATTGGATTGTGTTATTACTTGAACATTCCACACTATCCACAGCTGTGGTAGGCCTATCAGAGGCAGGAGGATTACTGTCAGCGCAGGCTTTATATAAAATTCTTCAACAGAAGGCCTCGAATGTTGTCTTGTTTGTGGAGCCGTTTTGCTTCGCTTCTGTAATTTCGCTTCATTGAAAATGAGGGCTTCCCTCAATGACCCTCGAGAATAAATAAAGGTTGAATGAATGAATGAATGCAGGCTTGCCTAAAATAAAGGCATGTGGTTTGCGCAGCCTACAGTAAATAACAGACCCGCCAGAATGTGCGTTATGATGCTTTTACGAAAGCAAGATGTTTTGGTACCCCACGCACACTGCATGTTCTTAAATAACAATGATCATCAGTAATATTCGACCATTAATTTGGGTAAATGGGCAAGCGTGACCACCTTGATTATTTGATGATTGTAACGCTGGCATGATTCCAAACACCTCCCTTACGATGATGAGTGACAGGTGACAGGTCTCAGAATGCGTGCGCTACACAAGGACGGAAGATGATGAATAACTGGGGCCAGAGGCTATTCACAAAGGCTTTATCTTACTACTAGGAGTAGGCTACTCCTAAATCGCACTTAAAGATTTTAGATTGGAGTTTCCTCTTAAAGTTATTCACAAAGCCTTTCAGACAACTCTAAACTAGGAGTGAGTCTTCGTGGCTATGGATGACGTCATTACTCATGCACGAGCTTGACTGAAGTGACCACCTTGATTGGCTGACGATTGTAACGCTGGAATCCAAACACCTCTCTTCCGATGATGACTGACAGGTGACAGGTCGAGAATGCGCGGCGCTACACAAGTGTAGTGAGGAAGGACGGAAGATGATTAATAACTGAATAAAAGGCCTAGCCTAAATGAATAAAGAGTAAGGCAAAACAAAACAGCTTAGTAGCCTAATGAAACACAGGCCTATGGATTGATGCAGTAGCCTACCTTTGCAACATTATTAAATTAATCTGTCACCATATCCCTAGGCTACGTTTGCAAAGAGGAGACCATTTTAATTTGATTCACAATGAAACGTTACATTTAATTTACATGTTAACAATGAGTAGTTTTGGTTGTTGTTGGTGGCGTTATTGCATCCCTTTTATGAATGCAAAATTGTTCCCTCGCGATTGGAAGCTCCTGTTGCGCATAGGCTATTTCAAAACATCGCAACGTAAAATGCCACAAAGAAGCTGTTTATGAATAGGTCTTAGTGAGTTAGGAGTCCTCTCGACTTAAGCTGTCCCAGACTTAGGTGCTTCTTTTAGGTCTAAAATGCTTCGTGAATTACTTTTGTGAAAAAATTAGGAGTCCTAAAGTTAGGAGTGACCGCCCATTATTTTTAGGAGTTGCTCTAAATTAGCCAGTTAGAGCTACTTTTTAGCCTTAAAATTCTTTTGTGAATACCCCTGAATAAAAAGGCCTAGCCTAAATGAATCAAGGCAAAACAAATAGCCTAGTTTATTAAAAACATTTTTTTTATTTAATTAGTTAATTAAATTTAGTTATTAAATTAGTTAATTCAATTATTCTGTTACTACGTTTGCAAAAGAGAACATTTTAATTTGATTCACAATAATGTTACATTTAATTTACATGTTGACAATGATTAGCCCTAGTTTTGGTTGTTGTTGTTTGGCGTTATTGCATGTTAGTTATGCCTACAATGCAAAATTGCTTCCCTCGCGATTGGAAGCTCCTGTAGCTGCATAGGATTTCAAACCAAGAGGTTTGTGAATAGGTCTGTGAGTAAGGAGTCCTCTTGACTTCTTTTAAACTGTCAGAGGTGGAAGGTGTGATTTTTTGGGGAAGGGCCGGATTAACTGGGCACAATTGTCTGATGGCCCCCCTTCCCCCCCAGCCAACGTGAATCGGGTGGTTAGTTAATAGGCCTATCGTGAAGATTTTTCCTGCCATCTAAGGCACGAGCGCATCTGTGAGGCCAAGCCTCACCAAGTAGCTCGTTTGTTTACAACTAACATTCCATTTAATTAAACTGCTTTATAGGCTATGCGAAATAGTTTTCAACATTTTGAATATTAGTGTCGGGTGAATTGAAATGTTCTCAAAGTAGCCTTATGGCTGAAAGCTGCTTGGGACCCCAGTCAAAACAATATAACCATACAAACGCGCTTCCTGCACTCATTGTTTCAAAAGGAGCAATTTTGGCTTTTGTCAGAACTGAAGAGCTGTGGACGGCACGGCACGGTATGCCAAATGAAAATAAATTAACATAACGCAACACAACACAGACCCGGCTTCTCTCGCGTCAGTCACTGACATGAACGAAAACACAGAACCCTTCTCTCACACGGCAGTCACTGACAGTAACCTAGAATAAATGCATGGGGAAAAACACTTCCCCATGACAAAGACATCGTAAAACACTAAAGTTAATATTTTGTCACTAGCAACATTCATCTGTCCTTTGTCAAATGTATTATGTTCCAAGTACCCTATCGTAATTCTGCTTCATAAAGTTGAACAAATACATTTGCTTATTTCACAGAAAAATATAAATAGCCAGTCTACAGTGCAGAGTTGGTAAGTTATGGTAGGCCAATTTGCAGTGAACATACAAAGAGGGGAAATTATTTCTCTTGCAGCTGAGTAGCCTCAGGTGCGCATCGTAGACATAAGGCCGAACATGCAAGTTTAATGAATCGTGCTTCACGGCAATCGCCGTTAAACTTAAATAGGTTAACATCACTCTAAGTTGTTTCAAGTTTCAAGTTTCAAGTTTCAAGCAAGGAAAACGATGATTTGAAGACATTTGTTTTCGTTGGAAGGGCAAGGGGTAGCAACAGGGCAACACAGAGACAGGCCCGATGGCAGGGCTGTTATGAGAGTATTAAAATATGGGATATTCTACGGAAAACATTAAAACGGCAAGACAGCGGGGAAAGTTAAAATAACGGATAAACACGAAAAAAAGTTGGCATGCATTGTTTTCGGTCCCCGTGCACAGGGATTATTTGTCATACTATTAATCACATATGATTATTTGTGAAATTGTGCAAACAGTCGCAACACATTTGAAAAGGAAGGACTGGTAGCATGCAAGCTCCACGGGAAAGATTGATTTAAGAACGTTATCACAAAGTGTGTGGCTGTGGCGCTGGCGAAGACAATTGGCAGTGAAGGGTCATGTCTTTTTAACAATTCTGTCGGAGGGTCATTGAACAATTTCTAGCAGACAAGAGAGGGTCATGCAACTTCCAACTGAAGCACTCAAAATTCCTCCGGTGGCCCCCTTCAATAAATAACGATCAGTCCCTAGATTGCTGCTGGGCTATATGTCTTGGTTCTGTTAACAACTCATTGTCAAACGATAGCCTATCTGGCGGTTGCATCCATTACAAAACAAACATGCAATATGAACGTCTGGGATTGGGGAGAGCACTAAATGCTCTACTGAATAAGCACGAAGTCAAACCTTTAAATGAAAACACTCTTTAATAATCCAAAAAAATAAACCGCTAATGAAGTAAACTTGTGACCATCAAAAAATCATTTATCTTGTAAGTGATACCAGGACGTAACAGGAAGGCATTTATTTGAGCAACGGAGGTTAATATGCCCCATGTTTTGTCCAAATGATGACTGTCTATCATCGTTGCACTCGGAGAAAACCGGAATGTTTCATTCGTCCCTGTTTCAATCGTCCGGTTGTACCTACTCAAAAAACGCAGATAGAACCTTATTATTCTAAGGTAGCGAAATAGCGCTCAGCATGATTCATGCCCAATTAATTCCCCTGTTAAAGTGTTCGCCTTTGTAGTTTGGTTTCGTGATAGCCTATGATAAACGGGCTTATGGCCAAATATGTGAAAACGTTAAAATACAGTAGGCTTATAGGCCTAAACCCGAAAAAAGTTGACAGTGATTTTTTCATAATCACTTCCCAGATAGCAAACATACACTGGGACGGAACTGGGCCACACCTACCACAACGTCCGCACGGATCTGCATAATGGACCTGATCCGGGCCCAAACGCACATCGGTCCAAAATTGGTCTGGATCGTTTTGACGGATCTGGTACCAATAAGGGCTAAGACTGGCCCAGTTCCATTATGGTAGTCTGTGTTACTGGACGTGTTCCAGATCTGTTTATCATATGCAATACGGGTCCGCTTTTATTGTGTGTGGTACGGACCGTTTATCAGACATCAGCCCGGCTTTATTTGACATGTGAAATGTGATTGGTAATTAGGGCTAATTATCCTGAAAAATCTGTTTGCTACACATTTGCTAACAGGTACGTTATAGGTTCACCCAGGCTAAAGTTCGTAACGTTTCCCAACAGCTCAACTGATAAACATAAGCTAGGCTACAAACACAAGGGGGGTAAAAAAAAACTTTACACATAAGTGTCTTATTATTTTTTTTTATTCAACAACCTGGCTGTAGAAGTGCAATCCCAGCCAAAGTTTAAGTCGTGTTAATTCCACATTTATTCCTTTTTGCAAATAGGCTAAGTCACAATTACACTCGTTTTTTTATCATCAGTGATCCTGTTAGCGTTATCACTGTTTTTTCCAAAATAGTTATTGTGATAGCTGTTTTGCTTAAGTTAAGCTAGTTGTTGTTGTTTGAAAATAATAGTAAAGTTATCAATCGCTCGGTTGCTTGTTGTTGTCTCTGAATAAACCAACAGAGATAAAAAGCAGATACTACCTTGAAAAGTTGGGCTGTCCTAGTCCAACCCCAGGCTGGCAAATCATGTCAAAAGATTGATAGTGAGCAAACCAAAGGTCCTTGATTAACATTAGGCTACTGCTTGGACTTCTGCATGCGTGGCAAGAATATGGGGTTGTTTCATAGCACTGTTAGATCTGACACAAACAACAATTGACTACTTTTACCACTGCTAGGTAGTTATAAAAATAATGAAACGAACATATGATCAATATTGAGCCAACTATATCTTCTTTTCCAGCCTTACTGTAGAAATGAAGTGGCCATGAGAACATAGTGCACCCCCATGGTTTCTAAATTTGTGCCATTCCAAAATACCTTTTTTTTTCTTTAGCAGCCAGTTGACAATTAAGTAGGGAAAGGACAGTCAATTTAGAATCAGCACCTTAATTAATATCATTACCACCTGGGTCTGCTGTGAAAAAATGGTCCTTCGGCTCATATCCGTATCACAGGTTTGGGCCAAATCAGTGTTTTGTATTTTAAACGCATCTCCTGACTTCCAGTTGAGTTGCGGAAATTGGACCTGGGACAAATTTGTAAACCGGTGATAAAACAGCATTGCTAGCAGAGCTGAAACCTGTATCGGGAGTAGACCTGGCCCACAGTCAGATACCGTATGTCCGCTACAGGCGGATCTAAAGGCTTTTATGCGGATCCGGCCCAAAGGAAATTGCTATCTGGGTTTGGAGGGTCATAGAAAAATGTATTGCTGGCGAGGGAGGGTCACGTCTTTTTGGACTAATGCTCCCAAAACTCCTCCGGTAGCCCCTTAAATAAATAACGAACAGTCCCTAATGAAGTAAACTTGTGACCATCAAAAAAATCGTTTATCGCCTGTAACTCCATGATAACAGGACGTAACAGGAAGGCATTTGGCTGAGCAACGGAGGTTAATACTCTATATTTTGTCCAAATGATGTCTGTCTATCGCCGTTTTGCACTCGGAGAAAACCAGAATGTTTAATTTGTCCATGCGCTCTCACGGCTGCAAACGGGATTCACTTTCGAGTTAACCAAACATTTCTTTATTAGGGCAGGGCAGGCATATTTCTGGCTATTACATTATTTCTAAACCAGTCTGCTAAAGTCTGTAGTGAAGTCAGTGTAGGGTTTTCCAGGCTCCATTTCTTTTTACGAGACACCCTGCTCACTTGAGCCATCTACCGGTTGTTTGGGTTGTTGCAGCGTCTCACTGGAAAAATACAAATTAAAGTCGCGTGATCCCACGCGCGGACCGCGAGTGAAGCTGGCCAAGTCGAAGCACTGCCCACTGTACATGCATTTGACTATGGTTACAATCAACAACGAAATCGACCACCAAGAGTAAAGCTGTTTGATGGAAGTAATGATTTGGGGTTGAATGCCATACAGTCTTGGTGCTTATTGCGCAATATGCCTTTGCTATTTGGGGACTTGATACAGACGGAGGATAAGTACTGGCATCTTCTTCTTTTACTTTTACAAATAGTAAACATTGCATTTTCACCGATCTTGTCAGAAGGCATGACCATTTACCTCAAACATTTAATCATTGATCACCATGTTCTCTTCAAGCAGTTATTTCCTACAGTCAATCTCTTACCAAAACATCACTTTTTAATTCATTATCCACGTAGCATAAGAAACATCGGCCCAATTCTGCACATGTGGTGCATGCGTTATGAAGCTAAACATAATTTCTTTAAGAGACCGTTAAAAAGCTTTAAAAACATTACACTGACATTAGCCAAAAAGCACCAAAGTTGTATGGCAATATATCAGGAGACCTTCAGTAATGAAAGACTAACTTTGGGTCCAGGAAAGTTGGTGACAGTTTCTGATCTTAAAAGTGGTCCTGAGATTGCTTCCAAATTAGGAACTTGTTTGTCGGCCAGGGTGTTTTCAGCCAAGTGGATAAAACATCATGGTACAGAATACCGCCCTGACTTTGTTATTTGTATTGCGGTAACATGTGAGATGCCTGTTTTTTGTAAGATCAAGACTATTGCTGTGAAAGATGATGATGTGTTGCTTTGTGGACAACTGATGGAAACTATTTGTTTTGACCATCATTACCATGCATTCAGGATTAGGCTGCATCCAGACAGAGTTTCAAAAGTGTTATAAATGAGCTTTGTTACTTCAAACCTTTTGATGTTCAAATGAAGTATGGAACAATAGATTCATCATTATATATTGTCCCGTACTGCCATTTCATACAAACCTGAAGTTGTTTTAATGTGGCTTTTGTATTCATGATATATGTATATCTAAGTTGAGAAGCTAAAAATAAAGTTTTAAATGTATTATGAGATTGTCATTTGTACCCACTTCATGGTCAACGATGCAGTGTTAAACACGAATTAAACTCTTATCAGAGTTAATTTGACATTACAACACTAGTTATCAACACTATTAAGAATTAAATTTACTCTCCATTGAGTTATTTAACATGTAGTGTTAACTTTAAATAGTGTTAATTCTTAACTCTATTTAGAGTAAATTATCAACACTCTTAAGAATTAAATTTACTCTCCATTGAGTTATTTAACATGTACACAGTAAAATTGACAGTGTTATTAAGTGTTAATTTTTCAGAGACATATTTTTCAGTGTTCATTAGTGTTAATTAGTGTAACTTCGGGAGTTGTTTGAACAAACATGTACACCCACGGTGTAATTAAAACTCACAACCTAGTGTTTTTAAGTGGGTGTGAATGTACGAACTCTGGGGTGGAGTCATTTACACTTCGGTCCTTCAGTTGAGATTTTTGAAAAGAAGATGGACGCCATTGAAGTACAGCGTGGGATAGTAAAAAAGGTAAATTCATTTGTTCCCTCTACTTCTGTAAGCTAGCATGAAAAAAACTACGACAAATACACAATTAAGTAATGTCACATCACAGGTATATGTTTTCATACCAACGTGTGTTTTACCTACTATGAAATATTGGTGGCGTTAGCTTGGTCGCTAGCTAGTAGCAAGGTCGCTAGCACTAGCTAGCTCAGAAAATTATTGGTAAAACATCCAGCAAGCTAACATAACCCGATTGGGTTATAACCTTATCAAATTGAAATTGTTAAGTTTATGTTAATTTGTAATACTTAAACTGTAAACTGACATTAATATAATATTGGAGTCGACAACGTCTTAAAGTCCTTTCTGAAATTCTTAACTCGAAAACTTCGAACTTGAATTCGAAAAGGCGGTTGGAATTTGAATACCCACTGAGGGAATAGCTCTAACATGCTAACGTATCCTAGCTGATTAACATTAGTTACAGCCAGAACTCCACTGTTCATAGCGATCTAACGTTAGTGTGCTGCCAAATGCTCACCTGGCACAAATGGATCTGTTGACTGACTAATTATAACAGTCTGTCGACTCATTGACGTTTGGTTGAACTGAACATTATTGCTTGGTCATAAAAAATTGCTGCTAGCTAACATTAGCTGAGACCACGAGGGCATTCGTTTAACTGTTAGGCATTTGTAGCAAACAGAGGTGTAAGGTAACCGTTAGCCTGGTTGGTTTGGTGCAGTCTCCATTCTCTGTATGGCACTGGTATTAGTTTCTGTTAGAGTCTGTTGGCTTTATTTGGGTTAGATCAATTTCTTTGTTTCCTAACTTATAAAGGGTGCAGGTAAGCCAAAGAGTATAGAAGTTAGCTAGCTGATACTAATTTTAGATATTTGTAGAAATTGTGGCTCAATAGCTTGCAAGCATGTGCATAAGGATATTCAGTCCATCAGGCATAACGTTACAGTTGAGCAGAGTAAGAAATGTTTATTCTCTGAAATTATGAGCAGTTTTTTTATGGATATGGTAAAATGTAGACGAGTTTACTGCCTAATGAAATTATTTAAGTTATTACCAGTCATGTTGCTTAAAAAGTAGGGATTATATGACACATTAAGACAAAACACTTGCGGTTGAAACATTTGGTAACCTGTGGTAAATAATGTCAGAATAAAGTTTAGAAGTCCTTTGCTGGTTAGTTGAGATACTGCTGATAGTCAAATCATTGTTGTTCTTGTATTGATGTAATCATTTTCTTTGTTTTAACAGGGTCAGCAAAATGCTCATCAATGTCCAGTACCATGGAGAAAAAAGTACCTCAAACTGCAGCCTGGTTTTTCTTTTCAAAGTTTAATTCGAGAAGGTGAGGTTTTATGTGAGTTTAGCCAAAGTCCTTTTAGGCAAGTCCCTCCACTCGGCAGCCATATTGCAACGCTTTTTTTTTTTTTCTTTTTTTCTAGCTTGTTTAGACTATGAATCAGCCTGACCTTAGCCATGTTTCTTAATGATTTCACACGCACACTTTGTATCCTGGCTGGAGTTAATGCAGATCCTTATGATCCTTTTTAAGAAATACATTTGAAATTAATCAAAGTTCAAAATCCCTGTGCACAGCCCTTTTGCAGGTGCTGATGGTGTGCAGTATAACTATTAAAAAGTCAAAAACTAGTATAAATCGCACACTGGAGGGTATATTTTGTTGACTTTATTTGGCGTGAAGGCTTTAGGTTCACGTTCAAACCTGATGAAGAAAATTGTGAAATGTGTTGTTCATGCCAAATAAAGTGGGTAAGGTAAAAAAAAAAAAAAGATTTTGTCACCCTTTAGTTGAATTAAGTGAAATAAAATCGGAGACCGAATTTCTTAAAGCAGCCCAATTTTCCATTTTTTTTTTCTTGTTCTTCAAACAAGGCACATCAATCCACTGGTGCAAAAGAAGAGAACACCTCTGTCATAGGAGATTCAGCAGAAAAAGGCCAAACAGGTGAGCATTTAAAATTAAAATATCACTAGGAGAAATCCTTGTTTGTCTCGTCTCCAAAATGTAGAAGCCTGGCTTTGTGTTCCGGTAGTGTCAAATCAGTGGGCACATTCAATCTTCCAGCTCTGCAGAGATCTGGCTGAACGTAAAGTGTGTTTATTAGATTCAGTCAGATCTGCTTGCAGATCCAGTGCTGCAAGATCAAAATCCCACTGATTTCATGCTACTGGAACACAAAGCCAAGCAATTTGCTTCCTTCAGATACAGGTCTTGTTATAACCTCTCTATACACTTTCCAAGTTTACAATACTTCTGTTTGTCTGTAGAGACCCTCATCACACAACCACAGAAGTGTAATTATATTTTGAGCACTATCAGTGGTATTAAATGGCGTTTGTTTTTTGACGTTCTAGCTGCCCCCTTAGCTTTCTTGTTTGTACTCTGGATTTACACTTTTTAGAGGGTGCATGTAAGTTTTCTCTTTACAAGTGTATCACTGTTATTGTTTCTTTTTTTACGCATAAATGGTCCAGGAGGTTCTGGAGAAGAGTTAAATGGGAGAGGAAATAATGGAGGAGTATAGTAGAGCACCTTGACACACTGTACAAGAAGGCATCTTCTGAATATCCTGGTCCATGGGTATGTTTTGTTTTGAATAAATTAATCTAGTTGTATACAACAGTTAGGTCCAGTCAAACTATTAACTCTTTTCTGACTGAACGAGAGGGATTCCATGGGTGGGGTTATCTCAGGACATCCCTACTCAGACTTTTCAGTGGTAGTGCCATTTTTACATTGATCCAATGTTATCATTCCATTTATTCAAAGTGAGAGAACAGTGTAACATAACATCACAATTGACTGTTTGAGTGAGAAAAATAGAGTGCATGTAATAGGGTGAATAATGTAATGTGAAATAAAATGAAAAAGCATTATAGTGCACATATAGCCTCACACAACCTGCCTGCAGAGTGACAAGAAAACCCTAAATTGATGTATTTTAATCCGGGTATTGGGTAGTAGAATTGCTGTGTAAAAACAATATTGAACTGGTGATTGTGGGGTTGATAAATGCTATAAGGCAGAACCTTAGCTGTAGGGATATCTATTACCAACTACACAGTGGCTCCATTTTCAAAAAACTCCTGAAGACCCAGCTCTTTAGAGAACATCTCCTCTCATAGCACTACTTACAACAAGTCTTGCTGATCCTAGTACTTACCACCTGTCTTGAACTGACACTCAACTGTTTAAAAACAGCAGTCGCTTTGGTTAAAAATGTGTTAGCCAATTGTAATGTAATGTAATATTACTTAAGCATATTTTAGTGGCAAGAAGCGTTAAGTCTATATTTTATCCATAATCCATGTTTAATCACTCTTCCATTTTATAGCTTGTAATGTTGTCTGAATATATCTAATATAATTTTCCTATTGTTTTTAGAAGGATACCAGTACGAAGTCAAGGAAAAAGATATGCACTCAGCATTGTGACTGTTTCCTAATCTCAGGGATCCTTACTCCACCAATGGCTATGTAAGATTTTACTCATTTCCATTTAAGGTTATATATAATAATAATGTTCAACTATTGATCTGGATAATCATAGTTCTTGCCCACATTATTTTGCAGGAACACTTCTACGATGCTGGAAGAGGGACGGGCTTTCTGGCATGGCCTAAAGCAACGAAAGTGTCGCAGGCGTTTGGTCAAGAACAGCTCGGGGAGCCTTGGAATACATGAACACCATGAGCTTTTTAAGGAGGTAGACTTTCTAATGAGGAGACACAGCACTCAAAAAATCCTCCATAGAAATGCATGGGGTTAGTTTGTAACGTATGGTGTTGTCTACATATATCACACCCCCCTCCGTGGCAAAACGTGGACATGTAAATACATTGAGCCAATCATGTGGTGTGTTGTGAAGACATTGATTGTGCCAATCATGTGTTGTGATCTTGCCACTGGAGCAAGATTGGTGTTGTGAAGCCTGCCGAAAGTGCCCAAAATGCGTTGCAATATGGCTGCTGAGTGGAGGGACTTGCCTAAAAGGACTTTGGGTATACCCACATGTAACATCACTTCATGGTGCATTATCTGTCTTGCTTATGGAAAATTGGCCCATTATTGCACATCTCTAGTAATAGGTTTGAAGCTAAACACAAGTTTGTGAAATTGTAAAAAACTCTTGATTATATTGTTTTATTTCTTGTTTATGAAATGTTAACTCAGTGTTGCAGAGCATTTTCATGCATATGTGGTTATGGATTGTGAGGAACATTGTTTTATTGTTAAAGTAAATGATTTGTATGAGTATAAGGCCTTTGCTCAACAAAATGCTTATGGACCAAACTTTGACATATATATTGTACCTCTGCACATTGATTTGAGCCATATCATGGCAAATGTTAATAAAAAAAGAAAAGTAATTAATTTGCTGTGGTTTGTTTCATATGTTTATTTTGATAAATATATGGCTCTAGAAACTAATTAATTACTCCAATAGAGTTAATTTTAACTCTGATAGAGTTAATTATGAAACACTAGGCTAGTGTTAATACGGCAACACTATGACAAGTGTTATTTTAACACTGATGAGTGAGGATTATATAAACTCTGGAATAGTGTTAAAATTAACACCCATAGAGACACTGGCCGATTTACTGTGTAGTGTTGACTTATTATATATATATATATATATATATATATATATATATATATGACTCATATGCTGTAAGATTGTAGGTGCTTAGCTTCCTTGAGTAAAATAGACTGCTCACATTACTCCATGGAGTGGTAAGCACTTGCTCAAGATCAAAAGTGACTGCCCTGAATTAAGACTCTTGTTGTGCTTGTCTCTTATCTTATTCTTTCTGATCACGGGCCTGTGTTTTTCTGTTCTGGTGTGCATTGTATTCCTCTAAATTGACTTCCTTGTCACTGTCAGTCAAACGCTTGTACCATTCACAGTACTTGCATGCATCCTTAGTAGGTTGTTAAGTTAAACTCTGAATTGAAGATATGCCGGTATAAACTAATTTTCTCTGCACCCATTCCTCATTGCTGACATAGAGGTCATACATCTTAGAAACATTCAAATTCTCCCCAAGATATTGCCTTGCTGTGTCTTTTCGGCAATAGTGTGACTCAATTGTTGGGAAAGAATTAATGTGATTTCTGATCAAATTTTTCCTCTCTTCTGAGATTTTGTTACCAGGGGTATGATTTCCGTGTGTGCTTGGTGGAGAGATTCCTAAATTAATGGAGGACTGCCCATTCTCTGCAGACCTGGCAAACTTTTCTGTTATATCAAGGGTTTTTAAGAAGAAATCTTTGCAGGTTTGAATTTGCTTTCCCTGTGTAGTAAGTCTGTATTCGATTGAGTTGTTACGCTTTGATGCAATTTGGGTTGTCTGTCTCTTTTTAGTCGTTCTAACAGTGTGGTTGATCTCGTTGTCTAGACACATTTCCCATTGACCAGAAGTGGTCAAAGATGTTTTGCCTCTCGAGCTCAGGGAAGTTGTTGTTACATTTGTAACGACAGGAGATACAGTCTTTTTCCTTGACCTTTCGTGCGGGAACATTAATGTTTTTGCCATTAACATAGCTTTGGCCTGATACTCTGAGCCTCTTTCTGATATTTCTTTGCCAGCTATCGGGGTTCCGCTGTCTTTTTCTTCCCCTTTGCTCACCCTGATTCTCAACCTCAACTCTCATTGTCTCCATGTTAACATGTTCCTCAACTCTCACTGTCTCCATATTAACAACATGCTCCAGTTCCTCAGGTCTAATCTCTGCTCCTGCACTGTCCCAGATTTCTTCCATTCTCACTGGCTCCAGAGTTAGGATGATGCACTGTTCTTGATCCTCATAGCTCATCACTGTACCTGCCTGCTCCATGATTTTGTGTCCCCCCTCTGCCTGCTCCACTGCATTGTTCACATCCTGTGCCTGTAAGCCTAGCACTGCACTGTCTCCCTCCTGTATCAGAGTATCACTTTGCTCGCTCTCCTGTCTCTCTTTTTCTGCTCTCTCTCGCCTGTGTCTGCTCTCCTGTAATACATAAACACACTATGTAAGCTGTTTTTGCAATTGTCTGTAGAGTCCTACCCCCACCCAAATTCAAACATGTTGAATTGAAAGTCTATTCACACTTAAAACTAGCTATTTAGGCAACTAGCTTATGCTAAACTAGCCAGCTAAAGATATCTTTACTGAAATATGTTAATATTAAAACTTATTCTTATTCTGATGAGTCTGACTCAGGGCATCTTCTATAATATGTAAACTGTTTCTCTTATGATCAGCAAAACCCCCTTCACATGTCTAACTAAACAGTGATCAAACAAACATGCTGAAATAGGCTACTCAGGCAACTAGCTTTTGCTTGCTAAAGGCTAAACTAGCCAGCTAAAGGCTAACTCATACTATCTAATGGGATACTTTAGCCTGCTGAAAAATGTTGAAGAAATATCCTCATCAGTCTGACTCATGGCATTTTCTATTATACGCATACATGTAAACTGTTTCTCTTATGATCTGCAGAACCCCCTTCATCTGGTTTGTAGCTAAACAGTGACCACACACACATGCTGAAATAGGCTATTTAATAGGCTAGCTAGTTGGGCAACTAGCTTTTGCTTGCTAAAGGCTAAACTAGCCAGCTAAAGGCTAACTCATACTATCTAATAGGATACTTTAGCTTGCTGAAAAATGTTGAAGAAATATCCTCATCAGTCTGACTCATGGCATTTTCTATTATACGCATACATGTAAACTGTTTCTCTTATGATCTGCAGAACCTCCTTAATCTGATTTGTAGCTAATCAGTGACCACACAAACATGCTGAAATAGGCTATTTAGTAGGCTAGCTAGTTGGGCAACTAGCTTCTGCTCGCTAGAGGCTAAACTAGCCAGCTAAAGGCTAACTCATACTATCTAATGGGATACTTTAGCTTGCTGAAAAATGTTGAAGAAATATCCTCATCAGTCTGACTCATGGCATTGTCTATTATACGCATACATGTAAACTGTTTCTCTTATGATCTGCAGAACCTCCTTCATCTGATTTGTAGCTAATCAGTGACCACACAAACATGCTGAAATAGGCTATTTAGTAGGCTAGCTAGTTGGGCAACTAGCTTCTGCTCGCTAGAGGCTAAACTAGCCAGCTAAAAGCTTACGGATAACTTTACTGAAACAATTGGGGAGTTACAACTTACCCTTATCACTTGTTGGTGTTTGAAATAACTGGCACAGTACTTCTTCAGTGTTAAACAACACTTTTTTCCTGCAGCGTTTTCTAGTCTGACTTTCAGCCATTTTGACTTAATATCTCATGCTTTCTCAGTGCCAAAAGGGCGTAAATGCACTTACGCCCTTCTGACTCCAACTGTTTATGTATATTCACAGTTAAGACCTTTGGTTTTTGTTTAATAACTTTAAATGTATAAATATTCTACTTATATAATTGTGTCAGTTAGAAAGAGCTCATCAAGAGCTTTCAGGTGATATATATAACTCAATTTTGACCAAAATGTCACTTATGCCCTCTTGCTTCTCAGCCCTCGACATTGAAGGACCGCAGCCTCCTCAGGAAGTACAGCCTGCTCCGTCCTTTCTTGTAGAGTGCATCAGTGTTGGCTGACCAGTCCAGTTTATTGTCCAGGTGGAGACCCAGATACTTGTAGGTGCTTACCACCTCCACATTGACCCCATCAATGGAGACTGGTAGCAGAGCGGGCTTAGACCTGCGGCCCCTGGCGTGTAAGCCCAGACCCTTCGTCCCCACCAACGTTTGACGCCTCTCTGCCACTGGGACACACACACCCACACACTCCTTTTCCCCCAACCCTTTAATAAACTGAAAGAAACGTGACACACTTGTGGTCCTCGTCTGTCTTGCCCGTGACAGGATGGTGTTAGAGAACTTGAGAAATCAAAGAACATGATTCTCACAGCACTTTTCCCCTTGTCTAGGTGAGAATGTGTCCTGTGTAAAAGATAAGTGATGGCATCGTCCACGCCCACTTTCTCCTGGTATGCAAACTGTAACGGGTCTAGTGCATGGCGTACCTGGGGTCTGAGCATACCTAAGACCAGTCACACTTGTTTTCATCACATGTGATGTTAGAGCGACAGGCATGAAGTCATTAAGCTCACTGGGGTGTGGTTTCTTGGGGACGGGGGTGAGACATGATGTCTTCCACAGTGTTGGAACTTGTCCGAGACGTAGACTCCAGTTGAAGATGTGCTTCAGTGGCTCCCCCAGTTCAGCAGCACAGGCCTTGAGCAGCTTTGGACACAGTCTGTCAGGCCCGGCTGCCTTACGAGGATGAAGTTTATATCGGTCAAAGATAACACAAGTAAACACAATGAAGGTTATTATTAAGGGGAAACAAAATCCAAACATGGCCCTGAAAAAGTGATTTCCCCAGCAACAACTGCAATGAGTCATTTACAGCACTGTGGAGGAATTTTGGCCTACTCATCTTTTGTTGAATTGTTGTAATTCAGCCACATTGGAGGGTTTTCGAGCATGACCTGCCTTTTTAAGGTTATGCCACAGCATCTCAGTAGGATTCAGGTCAGGACATTGACTAGGCTACTCCAAAGTCTTCATTTTGTTTTTCTTCAGCCATTCAGAGGTGGACTTGCTGGTGTGTTTTGGATCAATGTCCTGTTGCAGAACCCAAGTTTGCTTCAGCTTGAGGTCACAAATGGCCAGACATTCTCTTTCAGATTTTTTTGGTAGACAGCAGAATTCATGGTTCCATTGCACAGCAAGTCTTCCAGGTCTTGAAGCAGCAAAACAGCCCCAGACCATCACACTACCACCAGCATATTTTACTGTTGGTATGATGTTCTTTTTCTGAAATGCGGTGTTGCTTTTATGCCAGCTGTAATGGGACACACACCTTCCAAAAAGTTCAACTTTTATCTTGTCAGTCCACAGAGTATTTTCCTAAAAGTCTTGGGGATCATCAAGATGTTTTCTGGCATAAATGAGACGAGCCTTAATGTTTTTTGGTCAGCTGTGATTTTCGTCTTCACTGCAAAAAATGATATCTTACCAAGTGTTATAATCTTATATTAAGATTAAAAATCTAGTTAGTATTGTTTTTAGTAAAAAGATACTTACTTTGAGCTTTCTTATAAGATTATTTGCCTTAAAATAAGTCAAAATCTTTTTAAATTAAGACATAAAAACAAGTAAATTTATCTGCCGGTGGCAGGTAAATTTATCTTAATTTAAGATAATGTAAGATAAGATTCTTAAATTAAAATACAATGACTTAATCCACTGGCAGATAAATGTACTTGTTTTTATGTCTTAATTTTCTTTCATAGAAATCAGGAAGGGGGCAAATCCTTTTTCACACCATGTAAAAAAGGTTAAGTAAGGGATAATGCCCGACGAGGTGTCCATTATCAGAAATAAATGGACGACGCGGAGTCTTCCGCAAAGTCCATTTATTTCTGATAATGGACGCATCGAAGGGCATTATCCCGTTTATACCATGGTCACTTACGAATAAATAAATATGAAATCAATTATTAATACTAAATGAGTTTTAGAGCTAAAATCGTTAGTTTTTTCAGCTGTTTATCGCAACGCTGTGGAATGTTGATAAGTCACAGCTGAGCGAACTAACTCAGGCGTTGTCAAGCAACATCATAATAATTTTATAGGTGTAGTATATCACTTTTTAAACGACACCCTTTTCAACCTAGACCATGGTATAATACTATTTATCTGCTAAGCTTGGACTTTGGCCATGTGGTTCTCCAGGAACTGATTGAATAATAGAATAGAATAAAATGCCTTTTATTGTCACTATACACATGTACAATGAGATTAAGAGCAACTCCTTTTTCCAGTGCCAACATGTACGTAAGATAAATAAAATAAATATAGCAACATGAAATAAAATAAGTAGTGGGGGGGCATGATACCGAGTGTGAACGTTAGGAGAGCTGATGGGTCATCCTAAAGTTAGGACAGTTTATTTAGGATTTTGGTAACTTAGGATATTTCTGTAATACACATTTCCTATCTGGAGTTAAGATAAGAACACTGACTTTAGGATCGGCCGTTCTGTAATGACTTTTTTCCTGAATCCGATCCTAACCCTTACCGTAGTTACCAAACAGATAAGATAGGATTTTCGAGTTAGGAAGTTTCTGTAATACGGCCCCTGATTCCAAAAATAATTCCGTGGAAATGCATTGATTCCAGTTGCTGCTACTGGAAGCAACTGGAATCCATGCATTTCCACATAATTATTTTATGTTATTCATATTCATTTCTATTTTTGTTATTTTATGTTATTCATATATATTTCTATGTTTGTGATGAGGGAAGGAGAGGGGGCGCCGCGAACTGAAGTTCTTTGCACAGAGGCGCAGTGCGGAGCCCAGTGTGATATAGTCACATTTAATTCATTTAATTGTAACAGTAGCTGCTTGAAAAGACAGTGGCAATCAGCCTAATGACAATTGTATGTTTGCAGTCAACTTGACTGAAGAGTCAATAATAATAACAGGCCTAATAATAATAATAATGAATCTAACGGTGCAGCTCTAACAAGAAACTCTAACAACTCTCAGTCAGGACATCCTAACATAGCCTAACAGAAGCGTCCTCACAAACGCACATTGGGCTAAAACAAGTTGGTGCGGCTGACAGCCCTCCAGTACGACTGCAGGTGTCTGTGACCCACTCTGTGTATTGGCGCTTCAGCCTCTGGAGGCGGGCCTCCAACTCCCTCCACTTGCGCCTCCTTGTTGGAGGAGCATCTCCACGATCTGCCTGCTCCAGCTTCTCCTCAGCAAGCTGCTGCTGGTCCTTCAGATGTCGAAGGAACGTCCAGAGCGATGGGTGGCGGACTTGAACGGCATCGTTCAGGGTGCGATGATAAGCTATAGAATAAAAGACATTTTAAACCTTTCGTGAAAATGGTAATAGTTCCATTGTTTTAAGATTACACATCAAAAGTAGGCTATTATTATTCATTTCAGGCCACATTACTGTTGGCTAAATAGCCTATTAATAACGAAACATGCACAATTTTATTTTATGTAGGCCTATATGAATGTTGACAGTTTTAGTTCACTATGTTGTAAGACGCTTTCAGCTAGCCCTCGCCCGTTTTTGATCAAATACAGGTTAAATTCAAGAAAGAAAGAAAGGCCTTTGCCCGTCTGTTTTATTTGCACTGCTGGTTTTTGTCGTATAGGCCTAATCCATTATCATGTAGTTGTATAAGCCTACACATTTTCTCCGGTAAGGACATCCAATAAAATGTATTTATCATTATCTTAACTTCAATAACTTACACTCCACGTGGTTATTGGTCCTCTGCTCCATGTTCCGCCGGAACACATTCCACATGGCAGGAGGGAATGCTGCACGGTGGATGTATGTATTCCGGACGGACTGGAAGAAATCCTGCAGCTCCGGGTGGTCCCGTTGAGCACGCCTGGTGTTGAGCCAGGAGCTCGAAGTTATTTCTCACCAGCGGTAGTGGCAGGTGGCCAAGCGCCATGACCTTCTGGACCACCTCCCTCAACCTCTCATCATTCCGGAAGGCTGTAGCCAGGCCAAGGCTTTGGACCCTCCTCCACAAGGCTTGGCTGAAGTGGAAATAGCATCCACATACGCGAGCCCTCGGAAGTTCCGTTTCCACGGCAACCACCAGCGCCTGCTCAAAGTGGCAGATGACTTTCTTCGGTCTCCAGGTGTGGCCAGATGTTGCCCTGACTGCATCTTTGACGCTGGCCAAAGCGCGTCTATAGTGCCCAATCGTGCGCTGCCCCATGAGGACATGAACTAGTAGAACGACGAACCCATGGACATCCCCCAGCACGGTGAATATCTGTGTGTATGGGCGTGGGCAAGACTTGAATGTGGCATCCATGTACAGTGTATCGATGGATCGTAGCCTCCACAGGTTGGCCTCTGTTGCAAAAACTGCGATGCCCCAGTCGACTGGTCCCTGCCCCATGTCTCAGCCCATTGACCCCCTATTCTGACGTCTTCAATGGCAGCTGGGATGGGAGGCATCACGGAAGCCCTTGCCCTGCCCATCACGGACCTCACTGAGAGGAACCCTGGTGCGCCTCCATGCAATATATGTTGCCGCGGCTGTTGCACCCTCTGGGCATTGTAAATCCGTCGGATGGGGACAGTAGGCTCCCTCCGTATCTCATCCGTCACTATCCGTCGGAAATCTGCCCGCTCCACCATCTCGTCATCAGAAGGGTGCACATGCACACCAACATGGTGCACCACGATGTGCGGATCCTCTTCTTCGATATCGAAGATGTTGGTCCGCAGCACCGCTCTGCATCCAACCTTCCAGCATCTCCATCTTATGTTATCCTGGTTAATCCGGTGTTTGTGGTATCGGAAGCAGTCATTGACCAACACCATACCAGCTCGATCCCCCACTATCAATCTTGCCATTTTCTCACTTGCAATGAATGAACTAAGGTAAATGAAAATGTGTAGGCTGGCAAAATTTGTTACAATTTGGCGCAAATGTTAGAGATTGGTGTATTTTGATCATGTGGTTTTGGATGTAGCGAAAACATGCGGCGCAGATGACTTATATGCGGTTTAATGCGCATCGATAATTTCAGAAGATGAAAAGAAGGTTCAACAGATGCTAAGAGAGCGGGGTTTAAGTTAATAATGCTAGGCTACTTAACTTAGCCTACCTATAAAGCATGCTTATGACATCAATAAATAAGGAAAATATTCAAATATACACACACTCACATATATCCGTTTTATTTCACCAGAAACACACAATCCCTTCAGTCAACACAGTTACAACAGACGTGCGGACTGGTGACAGCTTTTGGTGGAAAACACTTTGTTTGTGATGAGGGAAGGAGGGAAGGAAGAGGGGGCGCCGCGAACTGAAGTTCTTTGCACAGAGGCACAGTGTGGAGCCCAGTGTGATATAGTCACGTTTAATTGATTTAATTGAGACACTTAAGTCTTGTATGTAACAGTAGCTGGTGTCAGTGGCAATCAGCCTAATGACACAGCCCCACCTGTTTTCCTATGATATTAGGATTGGCTCACTGTCTTGCTGCAACGGCCTGCTGTGTTTAAATCTAGCCGAGTCTGCATGGCTTCAGTCCCAAGCTTATAATTGTCTTTGCACTTGGCATGTCATTGTTGATTCTTACTGTACAAGAGGTGAAGGAGGTGATCTAAAATAGCCTTTGGTTGAGCTGTCGGAAGAATGGGATTAATTTTAATGGAACAAAGATATATCAAACTATACTGGGCTGTAGACCCAAAGGGACATTTTTGGATTATTGACGAGTCAGACCAAAGGGGCTTCGGAGCAACGCACAGTCCCCCCTGCAGCGTGCCAGTGAACGGAAAAATGAACAAAACAAACCAATTATATATCAACTTTAAAAGGTATGTAGTTGTAGCGCGTTTCTTCTGTGAGAGGTGCAGCTCGTGTGTGTTGCTGTCCTTAATTTAGTGCTGAAGCGGACAATGCGAAGTTACCTAGAATGTTAACTTTGAACTCGTTATATTCAGTAAAGAAGCACTACACAAGTAAAACCATTGTAGGCCTATGTTATAAAAAATGTTCTTCATCTATTCCTTTACTCCGCTATACTCAACGTGGAAGTTAGGAAAATCGCCCTTCTGGCTTGTGTCAATATTGCACTGTGCGCGTATGTGTAGGTCTACCTGGTGTGCTACGGCAAGCGACATTGACAGAAAAATACACTTTGCTACCGTTTGTGCACAAAATGTGCACTCGCAAGCATATCCCATGCAATTTCCGTGGTCAGATACAAGGCGGGGAACATAGGACCCTTTTCTACAAAAAGGGTCCTATGTTCCCCGGTCCCATACAAATAGCGGGGAACATAGGTACGCTCCCATCTGTTTTTGGCTACATGCATGTAGGCCAACATGAGAATTTATTTTTCTCGGCTCAAGGTGCTACTCAAAAAAATTCTTTAAGGTTGGCAGGTCTGATTCTGGGAGCCAATTAGATTACAGGATTCCAACAGTCAATCAAACAAAGCCTAAATTAGTTCATTGGTTAAATTTGGTCATGTGATTCTCTTGCTATGAACAGTGCACAACATGATGTCCTTAAACAAACCAGCTAGCCTTGCATCTGAGCTCTGGAAACACAGATCAGTACTGAGTGATCACTCTGACTAAATGCCAGAAAGCCAGCTCGTATATCATCAGCTCTGTGAATTTCTGATAGTGACAGATCTGTCACATAACAGTCCTGAATTCCTCAGCAATCTCTCTACAGATGCTGGAAAAGCAGCTCAGCACGGTATTGTTACCAGTCCTATTTACTATGATTGCAAAAATGCTGAAATCAATCATAAAATTCAACTGTGGGTTTTAGCTAATTTATTTAACCACTGGCTGCAAACGATAAAGGTCAGTAGAAAATGGTGTCATTATCACACCTAATTCTGCCCTCCATGAGATATGTGCTGCTGCAACAACAGGTCAGAGATCGGATGTTAAACTAAGACTACATAAACCATTTAAGCATGCAAGAGGGCAAAGCCACACATTTCATGTTAGCCCAAACAGGTGAGGACAATCTCCTTTTTCAACCCAAGTAAAAGTGATTATGTATTCTGGTAGACCAAGAATAATTGAAATATTTTCTTTAGCATGCATTAACTTGTATGGTGGGTCTAGCCTGGCACCTTTTATTGTAACCAAAATCTTTTCAGGATCATTTCAAATATCCTGGATCGCCTGTTTGGTCCAAATATTTTCTATTAATACATATGGAGGATGTGAAATGATGAATTTAATGATGATGGCTTATGATCGGTTCATTTCCATATGCTTCCCTTTAACCTACGAGAAATTAATGTCCCCTTCAAATGTCATCATATGCATCATTTTCATTTGGCTCATTCCATTTGGTCGGGTTACCATTACCCTCTCAATCACGGCAAGTCGAAGATTTTGTGGGAACATAATTGAAAAAGTTTATTGTGACAACTACTCTGTAGTAAAACTGGCATGTTCAGACACTACAAGCAACAACATATACAGTACAACTATGACATTTATTTATGTCCTCCTGCCATTTTTTATTATAATTTATTCATACGTAAGAATAATTCTAATTTGTCTTCAGTTCACAAGAAAAGGGCAAACTAAAGTAATGAATACCTGCACACCACACCTGATATCAATATGCAGCTTTTTTATTGGATGTGCATTTGAACTCTATCAAAGTAGGTTTGACATGAGTCATGTTACATACACACTTCGAGTCAAACTGGGGTACGCGTAAGAAATTAACAATTAACCAAGGGCTGTCATACTCTGACTAGAGATTAAGATTAATGTAGTATTTATTCCAGTCAGGAAAAAAAGGTTTCTTTGTTATTTAGAATTTCTCTTCTCTTCTCTTTTAACAGGACCCCAGCAAATCTGAACAGTGTACAGCTCATTAGTGGACATTATCTCTGCGTTATCTCTCAGGCCAGGAGGATTATGGAAAATGGATCTCACCCATACTATTTTTACCTAACTATGTACAAAGATCAACGGAATATCAGATATGTATATTTTACATTAGTATTGATATTATACCTTGTTATTCTGTGTTTAAATATATCTATTACACTGGTCATCATTTTGGACAAAATGTTGCATCAACCCATGTACATCTTGATTGCCTGTCTTTCAGTGAACTCTATTTACGGTGCCACTGGTTTGCTTCCAAAGATGTTAACCGATCTTCTGTTAAATACTCATGCAGTATCTCGTTCTGCATGTTTTCTACAGATTTTAGTTGTCTACACTTATGGGTCATATGAATTTACTATTCTAACATTAATGGCGTATGATCGCCATGTAGCTATTTGTGAACCCCTGAAATATCACAGTATCATGACAGCAAGGGCACTTACCATAATGGTAGCTGTTGCTTTGATATATCCATTGTGTGCCATTGGTTCCAATGTAAGCTTAGCTTTTAGGTTACCTTTATGTGGTAATGAATTAAGAAAATTGTACTGCAGTAACTGGTCTGTAGTTCAACTTTCTTGTGTTGACACTACATTGAACAACATAGTTGGAATGATCATTACTGTAGTAACAGTTTTTCTTCCATTGTTTTTTATTTTGTATTCCTATATTAACATTCTTGTAATTTGTCAAAGGAAATCCTCTGATTTCAAAAGAAAAGCCATGCACACATGTCTTCCACACATAGTGACATTTGTCAACTACTCAATAGCTGTATTTTGTGAAATAATTTTTAGTCGTTATGACCTTCCAGATGTTGTAGCTGTGATTCTATCTCTGGAATTCCTTATCATACCACCAGTTTTAAACCCTCTTGTTTATGGATTCAATTTTCTAGAAATACACAGGAGAATAATTTTTTTCTTAACTCCCTTAAAAATGTCAATGACTCCTGATTAAAAAACTGATCTGCTTGTACAGTATGTCTGCTGGGTTTATTTTACTTCCAGTCCATTTGTTTGAAAATAATACATTTTAACATGAAAAAATAAGATTTATTCTATATGCACAAAACACTTGTTTTCCGTAAATCTTATATACAGGGCTATATTTTGACTGTCTAAAATGCATGGGCACTGGCGAATAGCTTAGGGGTTTGTCCAGTCCACATTTAATTTAGTTAGGAAACGTTATCAAATGTTTAAGATTAGATCAGATTCAACTTTATTGTCATTTAGTAGAGCACAGGTACAGAGCCAATGAAATGCAGTTGACATCCAACTAGAAGTGCAAAGAAGCATTAAATGCCAAGTGCAGGTATGGTTGTGTATACAATAGAGATTAATAATGTACAGTTATTATGTGTATAGTTAGATAAATACAGGTTTTCCAGATGACATGTCTACAGAGATAAATATGTATATAGAGAGTATACATGTTGAGAGTATATACAGAGAACATATGTACAGAGTATATATGTTGAATATAAATAGACATTCTATATAACTAATATATTAGGGCTGTTAAAAAATCTAAATTAATCGCATATATAATTTTTGCTGTAAAAGTATTTTAAAGGGACACCAGGCAAGCTTGATGCTTTTTCTCTACGAAACTCCCCCTTGCTCGGTCTGAAGCTCTTTTCCTTTTCTTTGCATCTTCCGTCAAGGGTTTTCGCTGCTTATTCGCTGGCTCTGCCATTATACACACGTTTGCAACAATCGCTAGCGTTTCGTTAGCCTGCCTCTGTGCTGTATGCAGGATGTAAACTGATCCTGCTTCGGTCGGCTGGTACGATACATTGAACTTGCAAGCGGGATATTCTTCCTACAGGCAGTAGGGGCGGGCGAGAGAGTCTTCATTCGCCCTGCAATGAGTCATTTAACCATATACCGACTTATGAAGATGAGTAATTAACACGAAAACGTTGCCTGGTGTCCCTTTAAATATTTAAATTCAAATGAATCACTGAATAATCAGCATTAGTAACATTAAACTTCAAAAACTCTTTCATTATTATTTTCGCTGTTCAAATAATGGCCATAATAATCTATGATCTGACCTAATGCGCTTAGGAAATAAATTCAAAAGTGCTTCGGGAAGAAGTTTTTCACACATACAAGGCATTTCAGGCCACATATATAACCTATAGGGGACACAATGAAAATAAATGAACACTCCCCTCAATGTCAACACTATTTCTTTGCATTGATGTGCGACTTTAGAGTTGACGAACTCCGGTGATATGCAAATTCCTTGCTGCAGACATTGCAGAGGACTTTATTTTAATCAACACTTTATTTTTATCAACACCATCAGGCCGTTTTTAAAAGTAAATGTTCCCATCAATTATCTAGGCAGCACATTTTCTTCTCTCTCCTTCATTTTACAGTGTAATGGTTACTGAATGGCTCGGGGTCAAAGGTCATACGGAATCTATTAATCTGCGCTATTTTTTTAATCAGTTATTTTTTCTAAAATTAATTAATCAGTTATTTTGACAGCCCTATACTATATAATATGTAATATATATGTACAGTATATTGCACAGGTTAATGGGCAGGCTATGGATATATATATATATATATATATATATATAAAAATATAATGTAGGAGTAAATGTAAACAGGTAAGCAGTGCAATACAGTCAATGTAAACAGGTAAACAGTGCAGTAGTAAAAAGTAGGCAGGTAAACTAGTAACAGCTATCAATGTGAACCAGACATGAATGGTAATGTGTTTCTTTTTAATAAACTGCCTGTACACTTACAAAGTTCTCAATTCTTCGGTTTACATGTAAAGACCCTCATTATGCTACCGTGTAAGTGTGGTGCTATTTTGAGCCTTGTTAGTGGTATAGAAATAGCAATTACTTTTTACTGTCGCCTGCCCCTAAGGCTAGTGTTAAACGCTAATTAGCGGTTTGCAATAAAACTGGTCATGAAAACAAATTTAACTTCGGTACACATGTGTTATTAACCCCATTTTGAATGTGGAGGGGATGTGTGCCCTGGCTCTCCTAAAATCCCAATGATCTCCTTGGTCTTCAGGGTATTGAGTGCCAGGTTATTGTTTTTACATCACATAGGATGCTGAACCTCCTCTCAAATGCTGTTATTAACCCATCTAGGTTAATTTTGGCATTGGATCCATAAACAGGGAAAGTTTTTTCCTGGGATTAAAGTCCATAATCCAGTTAGAGTTGCTTCCACCTCCACATCACAGTGTTGAATGCTGAACTGAAGTCAATGAACAGCATTCTAACATATGTATTGGACTGGGGGGTGAGTGCTAGATGGAGTGCTGTGTTTGGCATCCTCTGTCGATCTGTTGCATCGGTAGGCAAATTGTGGGTAAAGATGTCAGCCTTTCAAACATTTTGCAATAAAAAAAACTGTGGACTGTTTGAACAATAGTCAGATAAATGCCCAGGACGTGTTAAACAGAAGAATGCCCAGGACACAGAAGAATCGCAGCAACAAGTTTAAAAATAAGTATCAATTTTATTAAGTAAATATAAATAGTCCTTTAAAATAGCCTAAGCTAAGAAGAAAGTAAAATAAGGAAATAAAGTTGAGGCAGTTCAGTTATGGCGTGCGCACACACACAGGACTTTCTCACTTTCCTTTTGGGGGAGAAGAGCAAGCGTTGTATACAACTCGGGTCCAGGCTGCGGTTCCTCGGGTTCGTCCGGTCTCGTCCTGTCCTCCAGGGTCCACTCGTCTGCTGCTGCGTCCGATCCCTGCCGAATCTCTCGTAAGTCTAAAAACATCCCTTTTTATACCCAACCCCTTCAACATCCAGGTAACAGGATAGGCAGAGTCATAATTGTCCGTGAGCAGATCTAATTCAAAGCAATAGAGTCATTAGTGAGCCGCCAATGAAGAGTTAGTATGTGGATGGCAGTCCATTGAAAACACCGGTGTACTCACAGCAATCCAATTGTATCCACAGCACAGCAAACGGTATGTAGGCACAGCAAACAGTACATAGGCACAGCAAACCATAACACAGCAACCAGTATATATATATATACACACACACACACAACACAGCAAATAGTAAATAAACCACAGCAAACCAAATAAACAAAATCCCCACACCTCCCAGCAGGCTGACAAAGACACCAGCCAACTGCTCTGAGCAGGCTCGCAACACACGTCCGGGAACTCCATCAGGGCCAGCAGCTTTCCAAGCATTCACTCTGCCCAGGATGTCGCAGACCTCTGAGGTGGAGAATTGGAGTATGTCCTCGTCCGGTGAAACAGCTGCCTCTTTGTTTTCCCGGTCAAATCGATCATAGAAGTGGTTCAGCTCGTCTGGGAGGGATGAAGAGGAGGGTAGGGAAGAGTTGCAAGGGGATTTGTCCTTTAAACCAATGAGAGTGATGATATCTGTCATTCCCTTTAACAGCAAGCAGTGCGACTTCAAACAGCGCATCGGTATTTTGATAGTCACCGGTGCATTTAAAGGAATCTGCTTCCACACGAGACCATATGGAACAGGTATTTCACTAAACCATGCTTTACTGAAACCTAGCAGAGTATATTGCCTACACACATCTGCACTCGTCTATTATTTGAACTCATTGGCAAAGTGAAACTAACTTCAACTTCAAAAAAGCAACAATTACTCCAATAATGTATAGTAAGTCTTTTGATCCCGTGAGGGAAATTTGGTCTCTGCATTTATCCCAATCCGTGAATTAGTGAAACACTCAGCACACAGTGAACACACAGTGAGGTGAAGCACACACTAATCCCGGTGCAGTGAGCTGCCTGCAACAACAGCGGCGCTCGGGGAGCAGTGAGGGGTTAGTTGCCTTGCTCAAGGGCACTTCGACTAGGGCTTTGACTCCGAACTTCGTTAATCGAATATAATTCGATTATTTTAAAAATTAAAGATATTCGAACGATTTTTAGGGATCTCTTAATGTTCGAACCTGTAGCCTATGGAGATAATTTCTATAAATGTATTTGGTTGTAAACATTGTTTTCAATTCAGATTCCGAGGTTTTTTTCACACCTGGTGATGTAAAATCGCGATCTCTTTAGCAAGGCTATTATAGAGCATCACAGTCCCGCCCACAGGAGCTTTCCGGAAGTAAGAATTCAATGCAATTTCTCCATTGACAATTCGGGTATAAGCCATAAAAACTTAACTGAACATGGTAGACTCAAAACCAGCTACGGCTGTACTAAGCGATTGTATACGGTCATATAGAGGGCGAAAATTCAAGGGGCACTAACCTTGTTTTGAAATAAATGTATTTTAATCGCGATGTCTTGGATGAGTACTTCATTACCCACAATCCTGAACAATCCCACAGTGATGCCTCTGTTTGTTGGAAGGTCCGTTATGATCATAGTTTGAAACTTTATCAGCGAAAATTATTGACAAAGATGGCAGAGCCTTTTACTGCCCATGGCGAAAATCTTAACGTGAATAAAAACTTTCTAGACGAACATTGGTACTTGTATCAACAAGGATTGGGGTTTATATATCACACAAACTTAGTCAGGGCCAATACACCATCAAATAGAACACTGTAAATGCTAGTTTAAACACTTAACTTTTCAGGTAGCGATAGGCCGATCATTAGCCTTTCAGACATTAGAATGTCATTATAATGCTGCCAGCATTAGCCTACATGCTGCAACACAGGTATGAAATATGTTTTAGTGACCTTGTTGTTTCTATGAACATGAATTGTTGTTTATAGGAAACATCAACTTAGTCGAGGCATAAAAAGCCCTGTATATCCTCATTAAGTACTTAAACTTTTGAACTAGCTAGCTAGCTGAAGCACATGCAAGCTGGATGCTACCACCGGCTAGCAGCTAGACACTGCAGTAAAATGGTTAGCAAACCGTCCATGCCCCCGTAAATATTTCACTGTTTCAAGGACGAAATCAAGAGTGTCCAAAGGGGTGAAAACCACTTTAAATCGGGTCACATTATTGACTGTGTCCGAGGGTTAGCTTGTGGGTTTTGTAAGGGCCAGCATGAGGGACAAGACCTACAAAGTTGTGTGGTGAGTTTTGCAGGGAGGTTGGTAATGCTAGTTAACATTAGCTAGGCTACTGTAACCTTCATACTGTAATGAGTCATATCATCAATCATTAACCTAGAAATACTTCTTAATTTTTACATTTAATGAACATTTTGTGTAATAATTCACAGCAAACTGAATATGGTGGTCCAAGAGCAGACCATGCACCAGTCCATGCATCAGGATGGCAGTCAGATACGAAGCACTGCACAATGTTGCTAATGTTAACCGCTTTCACACACACAAACACGATATAAAATACACGATGGTAAATATAACATTCAATACCAAAACACTATTATTTGCATGATTACTCCTGAAATATCTGCTATTAACTGCACATTCAATATATAAAAATCACTGTTTGGAGGAAAGGGTTCGCGTGCTGTCGCCGGTTGGAAATGATTTCGTGCTGGTTCGTGCATTGCTTATATATTATTCAGTGAGGCGCGGTGGTTTATGGGATGAGTAGTTCATTCGCTCGGAAATGAAAATATGTACACAGTCTTGTACCTTTGACTTTTTTTGGACTTTCTCTTCGTTTTTTCACTCGAAATGATATGTTGTATGCTTATGAGTTACTCCGTAGTTGATTAGCTCTTAAACTCTTTAGATACGGATTTTTCCAAAACGTCAATGGGAGAAATGAATGGGAAATTTACTTCCGGAAACTAAGCTCTCTCGGAGGAGGGGCGGGACTGTGATGCTCTATAGAGTGCTGAAGTCCAGCCCCTTCCGTTTGCCTCCATGGGACCTATCTTTCAAAAAAATTTGAACGGCAGTCTATGGCGAAAAATAAATTATTTTCTGGTCCCGGTTGACTTGTGCCTTGAATTACCCATATGATGTTTGTCAATTTTAAAGACAATTTTTCATGTAAAGACATTTGCAGTTTGTTTCGTAACTATTGAATTACAACATTGTGAAAGATCGTAATTCCAACGACTACAAACCCATCAGTCGCTAGTGGCGTTAGCTCATTCACAGCCACACTAGATTGTACAAGCATACCAGCAACAGGTCTTAATTGGGCTTTCCTTGCCGAAGAAAATACCATGAGTCAGAGGATTAAACACATCAGGTAAGTTGTATTCGTCCATAGACTGTACATTACATACTGTTAAGTGACATAGCAGGCAGCAAGATGCAACCGTTAACTAGCATAACAGCTCTTATCGTTTCATTACGTTGGTGACGTACATCGTTCGAGACGAGAGATGTAGTCCACTGAGTGGATTCGCACAAAACCAACATAACTTTTGAAGTCTATCAAACAACAGTACTTTCTTGACGTGAAAAATTATCTTTTAAATTCACACACATCATATGTGAAATTTGTGGCACAATTCAAACTGGACCAAAAAATAATTGTTATCTCTCCATTAACTCCCGTTCATAATTTTTTGAAAGATAGGTCCCATGGACCGGAAGTAGAAGGGGCGGGACTTCACCACTCTATAGGTCATCTAGGCTCCTGTAGGTGACGTTAGCATCCTGGCTGGTTCGCGCTTAGTGAGCTCACACATAGACATAATAGACACTTTTATTTTAAACTTAAACTTCCTCTGATTTTAATCACCTAAGTTATCAATCAAAGTGAATAGGGAAAAGAAATGGCAACACAATCATGAAAAACACTCAAATAAATATATGTGCAGATAAGTCTGAATGAAAAGCAGCACTGGTTGAAGCCTGGAAATATTGTAAACAAAGTAAAGTTAGCTTAATTTGCTAGTTTATCATAGTCTGGTTAGACTGTTCAGTTTCCCTACGTGCGTTTAAGTTTCAACAGGGTTCCCGCGGGGTCTTAAAAAGTCTTAAAAAGCCTAAAATTCAGAACTTTAAATTTAAGGCCTTAAAACGTCTTAAAAACGGACAGATTTTCATTCCGAGGTCCGAGGAAGTTATTACAAAGTAGCAAAAAAGTATTGAGTCGTAGCTTGCAAAGCAGAGCTTTAGCGTCTTTGCTACTGTAACCCACCTTAAAGTTTGGTTACTAAGACCATAACCAAGTTGTAGAACAGTTTGAGTTCAATAAATATTTTAATATATAAATATGAATAAATAGAATAAATATGAAGAAGTAGCCAGAACAAGAAGCTGAGTTTACATGATGATATGTATTTCTTTTTCATTCTCTTTTTGGTCTGCTTGAAAGTGCAGGTATTCTAAAATACTTTTATTGTGGTATAGTCATCTCCTAGGTGACGGGTTTGTTTTTCACTCTCGAGACTCCACTTGAATGAAATTGATTAGACGTTACTGATAATCCTCTTAAGAAAAATAATACTCTTTATCTAACTCTAATCTAACTTTTTCTAAATCTATCTATCATATTGAATCATTTTACCTTTCCTTATATCTATTTTTCTACGGATTGTTGAAGACCTGTGTTGTTTGAACCTCGAACTCCGATTGTTTTTTTATGTACACTGGAACACTGGATGGCGAGTCAGTCTCCTTGGATCGATTGAACTGTTCTACCCTTTCATACTGGATAACCAACCCCTTGAACTGCCCTTTCATACTGGATAACCAACCCCTTGGATCTGTTCCCTGGATACAGATAAGCCTTCACACATACACTGACATTGTACACTCACACCACCTTACCGGGTATTTCTTTTCTTTTTTGGACATTTGAGTTTTTAACTATTGATTTGATACTTTGCATTTTTAAGAGCTCTTTTTTATTATTTTATAGGGTTTTGTATTTATTTACTATTTATTTTCTATTTACTAATATTTACTCTTTTTTCTCATAGAGAAAAAGATATTCTTGCATTTAATAAACCTGCATTATTTATTTATAACATTTTACATACTGGTGTCCTTGTCAATTTACTCCCCCCTTAATGCCGAACCTAGAACTGGCCTAAACTTAACAGTAACTCATAGAAGCACCTCCTTTTACTTTAAAGTGCAATTTATTATTAAGTAGAGTAGAGGGGTGCTACATAAAACTTGGCGAGCCAGAGCCAGGAGGGGGGCAGTGTTGACAATTTTGTAATTAGTATTTATAGTGTATATATATTTTCTCTTTGCATTTATATATTTTCTATTAGACTTCAGATTTTACATTGAAACTCAGATTTTACATTGAAACTGTATGTTTGAAATGGATGTGGTTATACAAAAGAATGTTAAAGTGCCTAACTCAGTGTTAGTCAGTGGTTTAAGTGACAGTGATGCTGATGGGGAAATTTTTAGGTTCTTAGAGGAACATGGGCCTTTCTCACGGGTGATACACGTAAGTAGCTCTGATCCAGAATTAGAAAATACAGTTATTGTTGAGTTTGAGTCAGGGCTCACGATAGAAAAGCTTGGTCAGTTACCGCACTATAGGTCGTCCCCAGATCGTCCCCACACAGTTCACTGCATTAAGCAGCTTTCTAGTGTCTACTCAAAATATGTAGGCAGTAACCTAACACAGACATACTTAGACTCACTTAGAGACATAGCTAAACTGAGCGGCCTGGACTTGCAGTCTTTGCTGAGTGAAGAGCTCACTCGCATCCAAGGTTCTGTGAGAACTGAAGAATGCACTTCGTCCCCTTCCAATCCCATTGATACCTCAGGCTTCTCTACAATGCAGAGCCCACCAGCGACCTCTCATTATCGAGCAGCTCCTCCTAACCGCACCAGTTTAGCTACACCATCTGTCACGGCAGCTGACGTTCTTGGTGGCCCTCATCCCTCAGTTATGCTTCATTCTGACGTTCCCCTGCGCAGCAAAGGGCCAGCGTATGTGCCTGTGAGTCAGCTTACTACACCTGAAGTGCAAAGGGTTGTAGTGGAACACATTGTGCGGGGCAATGACACTTCTTCTCACGGCAGCACAAAGCTCTTTCTTTTCCGGCAGACTGCCTACACCTCACCATGAGGTAGACTATGAAACGCATGAAGTCACACCGACTTTCTCCTTTCTGACCCAAGTTTGGCTACACGGCATGTGACCAGAAAGATTGTGGAGAGCTTGTTACCTCCTGCTGCAAACCTTGTAAAGCACTTAGGGCCTCACGCTGATGTCAAGGCCTATCTGCACATCCTTGATTCCGCTTATGGCACTGTGGAAGATGAGCTTTTTGCTAAGTTTCTTAGCACCCACCAGGATGCTGGCGAGAAGCCCTCTGCTTACCTGAGCCGACTGCAAGCAGCCCTTAACCAGGTTGTGAAGAGAGAAGGCATTGTAGCAAATGACTTTGACCGGCAGCTGTTGAAACAGTTCTGTAGGGGCTGCTGGAACAACACTCTTATCACCAGTCTTCAGCTTGAGCATAAGAAAAGTGCTCCACCTCCTTTCTCTGACCTGTTGCTGCTTCTGAGGACTGAAGAGGATAAGCAGGCTGCCAAATCCAATCGGATGTCACAGCATTTGGCCCTCTCCAGAACCAAAACTCAGTCTAAACACCACCATGTGTGCGACTATAGTGCCGAGGAGCTTGACATGGACTCTGTGTTCACAGACACCCTCACTGCTGGTGAAAAAAGGATGCAGAAGGAGATTGCTCAACTTAGAGCTCAGCTTGCTTCCCTCAAAGCTTCACTATGTGAACAGTCCAAAGGTTCTTCAAAGAAGAAAAAGGATGTCAACAGTGTTTGGACCCACTCTGACCGTGCAGTAGCCACTCAAAGTGAGTCTGTACCAAGCCCTGGTACTGTTTCCAGTCGCGGAGAAGATGGCCACGCTCTTCTTCGGTAGTGACCAAGCCAATCCAGCGCTAGTTGACACAAAGAGAAAAGACCTCAGAGAAAGGCAGCGGGCCTGGGACAAAGTTCATGGTGTTTCCGGCTCTGTTCCTTTAAACCTGCATTAGTTCCTGTTATGGGGCAAACAGGAACTGAGAAACCCCCCTGCTCCACATCAACCCCAATAGCTAAAGCAAGGCTTTGCTATTCAGGTTCCAAGCAACATTTTAACCTTCCAAAAGGGCTCATTGGTCATAAGTGCACTGCTAACATCACCATCTCTGGCGTGCATTGTAACAGCTTGCTTGACACTGGCTCTCAGGTGACCACAGTCTCATTGTCATTCTACCGAGACCACTTGTCTCACCAGCCCATTCAGCCCATGAATCATCTCCTTGAAGTTGAGGGAGCTAACGGACAGTCTGTTCCGTACTTAGGGTATGTAGAACTGAAGATAGCTTTCCCCAAGGAGTTCATTGAGTCTGAGCCTGAAATAGCCACCCTCGCTTTAGTCATCCCTGACATCCGCTCCAGCAGTGACATACCTGTTCTGATTGGCACTAACACCCTTGACATGCTTTATGATGAGCATTGTGACCACAACACGACCAGCTTGACTTCACCATTGCCTGGATACTCACAAATCCTGAAAATGCTGGCACTTCGAAAAGAACAGCGAACAAGTGGACACCTTGGCATACTCACAATGAGAGAGAAACAGCCTAGAGTCATTCCGGCTGGATGGAAAGTCCCACTGGAGGGTCACGTGAGCACCAGCAACATCACCGCTGAACATTGTGCCCTGATTGAACAGCCAACCACGTCAGCCCTTCCAGGTGGAATTTTTGTGGACACTTGCCTTGTCACTTTGCCATCACAGCACCCTCATAAGCTCCCTGTTTGGGTCCGGAATGAAACAGAGCACGACATCACCCTGCCTGCCAATTGTGTCATTGCTGAGCTGACCATTCCCCATGACATTATTTCAAGTCCCTCTCTGGAATCCAAGCCATCTGAGAGAGTCAAGTGTTGTCAGCTGTTACAGTTATGGCCAGGCCACAAGAGTCAAACACCACATCAAACTCAAAGATGAGACACCATTCAAACAGCGTTCAAGACCAATCCACCCACAAGACTATGAAGCTGTACGAAATCACCTCCGGACACTCCTTGAAGCTGGAATCATACGTGAGTCTGAGTCTCCATAGTCATCCCCCATCGTAGTAGTCCGGAAGAAGAGTGGTGATGTCAGGCTGTGCGTTGATTACAGGAAACTGAACAACCAAACCATCAAAGATGCGTATGCATTGCCAAATGTGGAGGAAACCTTTTCTGCTCTCTCTGGATCACAATGGTTCTCGGTCATGGACCTGAAATCTGGATACTACCAGATTGAGATGGAAGAGTCTGACAAGCCCAAAACCGCTTTTGTCTGCCCATTGGGATTTTACGAGTTCAATCGTATGCCACAAGGGATAACCAACGCCCCCTCCACCTTCCAACGGCTCATGGAGAAGTGCATGGGAGACATCCATCTGAAGGAAGTGCTTGTCTTCATCGATGATCTGATCGTCTTCTCCAGTTCCTTAGAGGAGCATGAAAGCAGACTCACCAACGTTCTGACACGGCTCAGAGAAAACGGCCTGAAGTTGTCTCCAGATAAGTGTCGCTTTTTTTCAGACCTCTGTGCGATACCTGGGACATGTTGTCTCAAGGGATGGAGTCCATACTGATCCTGACAAGATAAGAGCTTTAACCACCTGGCCAGTGCCCAAAACTCTTAAGGAACTTCAGTCTTTCTTGGGATTCACTGGATATTATCGCCGCTTTGTAAAAGATTATTCCAAGATCGTGAAACCTCTGAATGCCCTTACTGCTGGATATCCACCTGCCCGGAAAGATCACAAGAACAAGACTGGCAGTGGTGGGAAATACTTTCATCCCAAGGAGCCATTTGCAGACCGCTGGACCCCTGCATGTCAGCAGGCGTTTTTGATTCTCATTGAGAAACTGACGACATCCCCTGTCCTTGGGTTCGCTGATCTGAAGCTGCCTTTCGTGCTACACACAGATGCCAGCACCACAGGCCTGGGAGCAGCTCTCTATCAGGAACAAGACGGGCAAAGCCGTGTCATCGCTTATGCCAGCCGAGGATTGTCATCAAGTGAGTCAAGATATCCAGCGCAGAGTTTTTGGCCTTGAAGTGGGCTATTGTCGAGAAGTTCCATGACTACCTCTACGGAAACACCTTTACAGTCTTAACCGACAATAACCCCTTGACCTACATCCTGACCTCAGCCAAACTTGATGCCGCAAGCTACCGCTGGTTGGCAGCCCTCTCGACATTCAACTTTGACCTCAAGTACAGAGCTGGGAAGCAAAATCAGGATGCTGACGGACTCTCAAGACGTCCTCATGGCGAGGTGGTAAACGACCGTGTGTCACTGGAAGAAAAGCAAAGAATTGAGCAGTTCACCTCTCAGCACTTGTCATCCTCAGCTGATCAGTTGAACTTATCTGCTGATGTGGTTTCAGCTGCCTGTCACAAACATCTCTGCTGTCCCCAGACAGACTCACCACCCATGACACTGGTTGAATCCCTCGCACTCCATCCTGAGGCTGTGCCAGACGTCTTTGAAGAGGATGACTGCTTGGAAGGACAAGTCCCCGTCCCCATGTTCTCTGAGGATGAACTGAGCCGCCACCAGAGAGCTGATCCTGTTATTGGAAAAGTCATTTCCCTGCTGGAATCAGGTGCACAAGCCACGCCTCAACTTATAGCAGATTCTCCCGAGCTCAAGTTGATGGTGAAAGAGTGGAGCCGCTTTGAACTGAAGAATGGCGTCTTGTACAGGAACCGGCAGTGTGACTCCCGCCCTGTCTGTCAGCTTGTGCTTCCTCATGAGTTGAGATCTGCTGTACTCAAGAGTCTGCATGATGACATGGGGCATCTTGGGATTGAACGTACTCTTGACCTGGTCAGATCCCGCTTCTATTGGCCGAAGATGGCTGCTGAGGTCGAGAGGAAGATCAAGTCCTGTGGCAGATGTGTCAGACGGAAGTCTCAGACTGAGAAAGCTGCACCTCTTGTCAACATTCAGACCACACGACCGATGGAGCTGGTGTGCATGGACTTCTTGTCCCTCGAGCCTGACAGCAAGAACACAAGACATCTTGGTGATTACCGACCATTACACCAAGTATGCAGTGGCTATACCAACAAAAGACCAGAAAGCCTGCACGGTAGCCAAATGTCTTTGGGAGCAGTTCTTCGTCCACTACGGATTTCCCGAGAGACTCCACAGTGACCAGGGCAGAGATTTCGAGTCGCACACAATCAAAGAGCTCTGTGCCATTACCGGAATTCGGAAAGTGAGAACCAGTCCGTACCATCCAAGAGGTAATCCCGTGGAGAGGTACAATCGAACACTCCTCAGTATGCTGGGAACACTGAAGGACAAGGAGAAGAGCAGTCACCGGTTTCTCCCCGTATGAGCTGATGTTTGGCAGACAACCCCGTCTACCCATCGACATCACATTCGGATTGCCCGTTCGAGGAGTTCAGTCAACCTCCCACTCTCAGTATGTGAGAAAGCTCAAGGCTCACCTAAAAGAGAGTTATGAACTGGCTATGAAAAATGCAGAGAAGGTGGCTGTCAGGAACAAAAGGCGTTTCGATAAGTCTGTCCGGGAGTCCACTCTCGAAGAGGGAGACCGTGTCTTGGTTCGAAACATGCGACTACGGAACAAGCATAAACTGGCAGATCGGTGGGAATCCAGTGTCTACAGGGTGATCAAACAAGTTGATGACGTACCTGTCTATGTTGTCCAACCTGAGGGGACGGATGGTCCAACCCGCACTCTGCACAGAGATCTGCTGCTGCCTTGTGGAGTGTTGACTGATGAGGAACCTCTAGAGCAACCCGAGAAGGGAACGACACGACAACCCAGAACAAGGAACCGCCCTGTTCAACTGTCAGAGAGTGACGCTTCGGACTCTGAGAGTGATAACTCCTGCACTAACAGTCCTCCAATACCTCCTGACAGAAAATTCACTGGAGTATACAAGATTCCGAAGCGCTGCCATGACTCCTCAGCTGTTCTCCCAGCTGGACCTGAAATGTGTGATGGATACTTACCTATTGGATCCCTGGATGATGCCTTACCTGTCTGTGCTGCTGCTGCTGAAGGTCCCGTTGATGCTGCTGATGTTGAAAGTCCTGCGGCCGATACTGAGAGTTCTGTCCCTGCTGCTGGTGCCGGAAGTTCTGTCCATGCTGCCACTGCTAAGGGTCGTGTCCATGGTACTGCCACTGCCGAAGGTCCTATCCGTGGTGCTGACGCTGCTGGAGGCCCTGTCTTTGCTGTTGCCGCTGGAAGCCCCGTCTCTGCTGCTAGAAGCCCTGTCTCTGTTGCTGCTGCGGAAGCTGAAAGAGCAGCGATCGGTGAGAATGACTTACCTGAGCCTGTGGATGACCGTTGGAGAGACATGGCAAATGAGTCTCAAGATGACCCCCTCTTTGGGAACTTGGAGAAAGAACCCTCGGAAGCACCTGAACTCCATGAAGTGCCTTCTGAAGATCCTCCTGCCAGGACATCTGAGAGATCACAGAGAGCTCCCAGTATTCCCAGCTAGGGAACCCCCTTATTTCTTTTGCCCACACCATATTAGATGGTTTTCATAGGGCCATGGTCTCTTTTAATGAGCTAGACAATCACTCACTCCTGAGGATATAGCTTTCAGAAAGTTAGACCTGTAGACACCCATGAAGGGACTCAGGGTGATTTAAGGGGGGATGGTGTAACCCACCTTAAAGTTTGGTTACTAAGACCATAACCAAGTTGTAGAACAGTTTGAGTTCAATAAATACTTTAATATATAAATATGAATAAATAGAATAAATATGAAGAAGTAAGCTGAGTTTACATGATGATATGTATTTCTTTTTCATTCTCTTTTTGGTCTGCTTGAAAGTGCATGTATTCTAAAATACTTTTTAGAAGGTGACGGGTTTGTTTTTCACTCTCGAGACTCCACTTGAATGAAATTGATTAGACGTTACTGATAATCCTCTTAAGAAAAATAATACTCTTTATCTAACTCTAATCTAACTTTTTCTAAATCTATCTATCATATTGAATCATTTTACCTTTCCTTATATCTATTTTTCTACGGATTGTTGAAGACCTGTGTTGTTTGAACCTCGAACTCCGATTGTTTTTTTATGTACACTGGAACACTGGATGGCAAGTCAGTCCCCTTGGATCGATTGAACTGTTCTACCCTTTCATACTGGATAACCAACCCCTTGAACTGCCCTTTCATACTGGATAACCAACCCCTTGGATCTGTTCCCTGGATACAGATAAGCCTTCACACATACACTGACATTGTACACTCACACCACCTTACCCGGTATTTCTTTTTTTTTTGGACATTTGAGTTTTTAACTATTGATTTGATGCATTTTTAAGAGCTCTTTTATTATTTTATAGGGTTTTGTATTTATTTACTATTTATTTTCTATTTACTAATATTTACTCTTCTTTTCTCATTGAGAAAAGATATTCTTGCATTTAATAAACCTGCATTATTTATTTATAACATTGTACATACTGGTGTCCTTGTCAATTTACTCCCCCCTTAATGCCGAACCTAGAACTGGCCTAAACTTAACAGTAACTCATAGAAGCACCTCCTTTTACTTTAAAGTGCAATTTATTATTAAGTAGAGTAGAGGGGTGCTACATAAACATTGTACATTGTAACAAAACCAGCAGAATGCTCAGAACATTGGTTCAGTGTGTTGTAGTTCTTTCTGGGGGATATTGGTGTTGGTACGTAGCCTACGCAGTGATAAATCTACAAATACCGTGATAAATGCTATACCTGCCTGCAAAATACGTCTGCGTCTCAGAATTTGTTGAAGTTCGGCTATGTGTGGAAAATGGGAAAGTGTAGGCCTACTTTCAACGAGACATGGCTAGATCCAGTGATGCCGCATTACTCTATTTTGACCACTTTTTTCGGTAACGAGTCTAACGCGCTACTATTTCTAGCAATCAGATTAAAGTGACTTATCCAAGTCACTGTGTGTTAGGCCTAATATTTTTGTCATTTACCTTAGTAAAATATATATTCTTTGCTTTTTTCTTGTCTCGGGGATTAACGCTAACGTTTTCAGCATGATGACTCACGTGTAATACCACCCCAGATAGCAAGGTGACATTGATATGATGTTGATTTTCCATCCAAATCATCATTTTGGTTGAGATTGAAATCTCAATGGTAAATAGACATTGAATCAGCATTACAATCCTGACAAAACCCCGACAGTGCATGAGCATAGATAGACAGACATCGAAACAACATTGGTTTATAGTTTATATAGCCATAATCGATAGAGCATCGATACATAGTTCAGTAAAAGATATTGAAAAGTCATGGATGTATGGTTTACTGGGAAATTTTGACGTGGTGATTGAAAAGTAGTGGATTTTTAGTTGACCGCGCGACAACGTTTGAACTGTCCGGCGGGAGATCATTTTGAGCAACGGTTCAGTCTTACCAACCGTGTTCAGCTCTCTGTCAAGTTCGCCGTTCCACCTTAATGGTAAGCAAGCATTTATTTATCTAATGGTAATGTTTCAATGTGAAATTGTACTACATTAAATTCGGGCATGTTTACAGTCTATGTACATCGTAGACTGTCTAACTTACAAACTCATTCATGCTTGAGTCAACTTAGGCTAGCTACGTTATCGTTGCTGGTCAAATTAATGTTTTACGTTAACGTTAGCAGTTCATCATAATGTTATGTTAACGTTAAAGTTACTCGGCAGTCTGATTTATAATTAGGACTTCCTTAACGTTAGTTGTCAGTAAGTTAGAGTTTATTATATTCATATGATTTACATAAAATGTTTGTTGAGTTTAAACTTTTACTGTCAAAATGATAGGCTGAAGATGATGTGCTGCTGGCTAACGTGAACCATTACTTACCAGCCAGGGCCCACTTGCCCGAAAGCATCTTAAGCCTAAGAGCGTCGTAAAGTCCCTCTTACTTAACGTCTTAAGATTTGCCTACTGTTTCCCGAAACCATCGTAGCTTAAGAGCATCGTGAAAACACTTTCGTAGATCTCACGAGTGCTCCAGAGTACTCGTTACCGGCTAAGAGCGTCTTAACAGTACTTCTCACTGAGGTCACCAACAGGACATACAGATGAATTACAACTTAGAATACATAATCCAATTTACGTTCCCATTCTTTATTGTGTTTACCTGTGATGAATCAGATTTTAGCGTGCAAAATAGCCTACATTTAATGGTCATAATAATGTGATGAAAAGCGGACAAAAATGCAATCAAGTTATGAAACGAGACGTTGCCAGAATAGTTTGACGTTATCTTTGCTAAGTGAATATTTTATTAGCCTATGAGGTAAAAAGCAGAGAAAGCAACATGTGGTTTAGTCTGTAGCCTACTGCATCAAAATCTAAACCTACACATTTCCTCTCTTTCTTACTCGACTTCTTTCTTATCTTCAAACGTGTTCTTAAGTGGCACCGCGAAAAAATATTGCATATTTGCAACAATCTAATCTTAAAATAATTACAATTATTTATGTCTCTGTGTGGTATATAACCTACTTGGGATGCTTACATGCAGATGTCAAAGTGTTTCTATTTTCGTATTGATGTGAATTAATGTGTAGATCTGAAGTTTAAATGGTAGGCCTATAGCTGTGACGTGCAGTCACCTGACATCACCGTCAAATCAGAGGATATTTCAGAACTATTAACGTGGACAGCTCCCCTTAAAGGGGTGGTTCAGGATTTTGGACATAGGACTTCATTTCCAAGTAAGCAAGTGTGATATTTATCAGTGGAGACCGTTTTCAACACGTTTCATCCAGTCCTAATTGCAGAGTTCGCAGGTGCTAGGCTAGCGCAAGTCAACGGTATGTGCTAGCCTGCCACTAAAGACAGTCTTACCCACTCCAAAGTACACCCGAGGCAAATAAATTATAACGCCAGACTATCGATGTAAATGTCTGTATTGACAGTGTTATTTCTAACGTTATTCTATCCTTGCATTTCAACGATCGCATTACATTTTGAGGGACTAGTTTCTTAGCAGCGGCGGAATTATACTTGCTCCGGTTAGTAGTACTAGTAAGTAAACAGTAAAGCGCACTCCAATGGGGATACCTAGTAGTAGCCTTGGTAATATCAGTCCGCCACTGAGTTGCAAAATGACTACTAACAACTTTAGGGACCAAAGTATAACTATTGCAACGCGATGCAAGGGTAGTTGTATTTCTTACACTATTCTATCAACACAGACATTTACATCGATTGTCTGGAATTTGCCTCAGGTGTACTTTGGAGTGGGTAAGACTGTCTTTAGTGGCAGGCTAGCACATACCGTTGACTTGCGCTAGCCTAGCACCTGCGAACTCTGCAATTAGAAGGACTGGATGAAACGTGCTGAAAACGGTCTCCACTGATAAATATCACACTTGCTTACTTGGAAATAAGGTCTTATGTCCAAAATCCTGAACCACCCCTTTAAGAGCATCTTAAGAGCAGTGCATGCGCGTTCACGCTACAAGCATGTTCGGGAAACAGTCGGAAAAATCAAACGAACGATCGAACTTGGTGGAAAAGTGTAGCACAGGTTAAAGAAAACCTATTCATGTTTGGACTCAAAAGGAACTTCAAAGTATTTCCCATATAGTAGCCTTTTAGCTCACAACTACAATGAAAGTGGAACTTGGAAAGTGGAAGTCTCTCCACCGAGTGTTACATTAGATGCACAATCAATCTCGATGCACGTAAAAAGTATCAACTGGTAGGTTAGTAACGAAGGTAGCCTAATTTTGCAAAATGTGATGACGGCACACAAACTTGGGCAAAAACGTTTAGTATACACTTGTGGTGATAGCCTACAGTTAATGTGAATCGCTGACTATAACCAATGTAGAAGATTTGCACCAAATAGGCCTAAAGGCTGTGGTTGTGTTTCTACAACATGTTGGCACAAATCGTAATTTCTGTCAACTATGACGATCTCCATGCATGTTCAGTAGCCTATATTTTTCATTTAGTCAAACAGTGACATGTGGTTTAATCAGTGTTGGGCAAGTTACTTCAAAATCGTAATATATTATGTATTACTTATTACTGTCATTTCAAAGTAATTCATTACATTATAATATTAAATTATTATATATAATACATAATATAATGTAATGAATTACTTTGAATAAGTAATACATAATATATTACGATTTTGAAGTAACTTGCCCAACACTGATTAAACCACATGTCACTGTTTTGACTAAATGAAAAATATAGGCTACTGAACATGCATGGAGATCGGCCATAGTTGACAGAAATTACGATACTGATTATATAATAACCTATAGGTCCAAATCTAAATGTTTGGGTTCAGTTTATGAAGTGTTGCTACAGCATGATACTGTGTGTTTGTTATTTATGGGGGGGAATCAGGGGGGGATTTTGGTATTGGTGGGCTTGTATGTGTGTGTGTGTGTGTGTGGGGGGGGGTCGTCGGTCCAATAGTGGGCCGGTCCAGGAGAAAATTGCCAGGGCCGAATTTTGTTCCCAGTCCGACCCTGCTCAAGCATGAATGAGTTTGTAAGTTAAGTTAAATTATGATTATTCTAAAGTTTCACTTGTAAGTAGCCTTCAGTTTAACATATTTATCTAACACTGTATATCTTTCTTCTATTTCTGTTAGGTGCCGCTTCACTCAACTGGATGGTCAGGCTGACTGCAACCGTAGGCCTACTGAATAGATGGCAGGGAAGCACAGCACACGGGAATTTATAAATGAAGAAGAGTGAATAAATGCACTTGCTTTTCAAACTGATAAGTTGTCAATGGTTATTTATGCAAGCTTGTAGCCTAAACCAGACATACCTAGGCCTAGCCAAATGTATCCTGGCTGTAGATAAAGCTGGGTATGAATTTCCCAATATTTTGCCAGATTTATAGTGGTTTACTGCGGTTTAATATGAATTGAAATACCATTGAAATCGCATTGATCTTTAGTTTGGTTGTAATTTCAACATTGTTTCAATATTTATTTTAATTGAAATTCCGCTGGTCTATAGTTAATAAATCAACATTGTTTCAATATTAACTGAGGGTGCAAACTGATGTTAAATCAACATCGAAATCCGACATTGATTCAATGATTTATGGTTGACAATGTAATGTTGATTCTACATAGTTTCAATGCCCGTCTGCTATCTTAGACGTAGCAACACAAACATAAACAACAATAGAGGGAGGAGAGAGATGCATTTTAGCTATACAGTCAGTATTTTGAGTTTGTGTCCGCTAAACATGATAACATTAAGGTACGTTGTACACTCTGTGCTGGTGACAAAGTGCTGTATAGCTAGACATCCCAAGTCTCCCGAAGTTTTGAGAGTTACCCGATAGCGGCTCCCTGACACCCGCAATCTAGAACGAACAAGAGCGCGCAAGCCAGACCGGGAATTCAAATCGCTTGTGCATCTGAGTTTAGCGCGCACACGACGGAGAGGGAGAGAGAGAGGGGTGGTGCGTGTGTGCCTGAAGCGCATCCAAGACAGAGCATCCTGGCCTGTTTGGCTAAATCAACCAATCAATTTTCAGTGTAGGTGGGCTTTTATCTTTTTTCTCCCGAACTAAATTAATCAGTTCAGTGTATAACAGGAGCATCATGGCAGAGTCAGTGGCCCCCAAAAAGGAACATTTAAGACCCATTTCCCATCAGACTACACGAAAGTGTACCCTTGTCTCATAAGAGTAAAACATAATGATAGTCTTGCACACTGCACTGTTTGTAGCATTGGCTGCAAAAGACTTGTTGAGGTGAGTTTAACAAGTGTCATTGCATTGCATGTAAATGCAATGGACTATTTTCGCTGTTCTTAATATTATTCTTATTCCGACCAAATTTGACGTTCAAAGGCTCTAAAACCACTGAACCGTTCAACGTCATTCAACCACTCCTACAAAGGTCTTGTAACGGGGATGTTTTTTCCACATTTGTGAACTTTTTGAAATTCTCATAGAGTTAACATTGACCGCCGTGGCGGCAACTTTTAGCATTATGACGTGACCTGCAGCTGAAAACAGTCAACAGCTGAACGCGAGCTACTAGGCCTACTACCACTAGAGCTGTGAATCTTCTGAACATCTTCGCCTGCTGTGCCGTGGTCACTTTATTTGCTCGTAAAACTCTCATTTAGAGGCACATTTCTCTAATTACAGACAAGGTAAGTGTTCCGGTTTTTGGTATTGGAGTAATTTATGTCGTAACAATAGCTAGAAGTTATGCCATGAATTATGTTATGTAACAGTATAGCCTAATAAGTTGTATGAAATGATGGGTCACAAATAGCTTTTCCACCAAGGCAGAAGTTATGCCATGAATGAAACACATGATGGGCCTACCTAAAACAAAAACTTTTGCGATTTTTTTTTTTTAAACATCAGGTCCCTGTTCACACAGTAATAGCCTAATGGAGGAAACAAACTGTCTGCTGGCTTTGTGGTCCTCCACAGCACCATGTAGTCTGCATTCATAATCTATTCTAGGTGCTTGATTCTATAAACCTGTGGAAAGTGACCTGATGTTGAATAGAACCAGAGCCATTAGTAGGCCTATCTGTGGGCCTACGTTAACGTTCTAGCAGAGAAGACAGACGGGCTCTGGTTATAGAAAGAGATATCTGCTGGTTAGCCTAAGAAACAAATGTAACGATAGTGCGTTACGTTTGATTGTCGTTAGCTATCGAAACTTACAGCTAACCGGTCACTGTAAAGTTGACGACATATTTACGTTGATTAACAGTGGGTTTCCTTAAATAACATCAACGTAGCAAGGTGCTAACGTGACCTAACGTTTTAACGTTAGTTTAGACGTTACTCATTGTTGATGATCATAACGTTATAGCTTCTACCGTTCGCATTTAGTTAAAGCTAACAAATATGTTACTGTTTTTATTTTACCAAATTTTTAACGTTGTACACCGCTTGTTTGTGTATCAAATAGGCCAGGCTAAGTTTTCATTCTACGCTCCTGATTCTGATAGCCTAAGTAAACACTATCACGGTATGCTATCGTTAGGTCTATTGTTTCGTTCAGGTCCCTTTCCACAGGTGTACAATCAAGCACCTAGGTTATGAATGCATTGGTGCTTGATTAATACTCCTGTGGAAAGGGACCTTATGAAAGCCATGAATAGGCTACTGCTAGGAAATGGACCATATCACTAAAGTCTTGTTAAAACACACTACAGAAGTTGAGCTGTACCGTTTGTGTTGTCAACATAAGCTACAATAGTATGTTTACTTGGCTTACTCATTTCTGCATTGTTCTGGTCTATAAATTAAAGTGTAGCCTGGCACGTGAATCAAGCTTTCCAGTTGTAGTACATAGTAATCTGTAGGAAAAAATGTTGCTCACAGACCTAGCAAGCTGTTTAAGTTATAGCAGTTGGTTATCAAGATACTTAGTATCAGAATGATCTGTCCTTACTCATATGATTATTAACAGCAACAACTAAGCAGTTTATGTTTTATATTTAACAATAAAACACAGAATTCTGCTTTGTTTGCAATTTAATATTATAGGCTAGTATTTAAGCTTGATGGTACAACAATTGTATTATACTCTATTCCTTTTTTTTATTGTCCTAGAATTGTTGAGAGAATTGTTTAAAAAGCTTAAACTGTTTACCATGTTAGTCATTAGGTTAAAATGTGTAAGCCTAATGTAATGTAACAACTTCACTTAAATAAATTAGTTGTATTAAACAATTGTACAATTGCAGACATTCCTTGTATTGTTTTGGTATAACTGTTAAACTTGTTTGCTTTTGTCTTTTAGGTTCCAGACCAGACCAGTGGTGATGGCCGTGTATGACATTTTGTGTGTGCCTGTCTGTGCACACCTGTCAACCAATCTCTGACAATGTTGCTAGAAACATACCTACTAACATACATTCTTACAAACATGTGACCATATCTCAACATATCTGTGCACATACCATTTAACCATACTGAGACTTCCAAGATCTACACTGAGACATTCTGAGAACTATATTGTTGTGTGAGGACTATTCTAACTATATGGAACTTGTATACTTGTGAATCATTTGTCAACCATTCATACCTTTGAATCATACCTGTGCTGTAACATCTGTGAAACTTAGCTGTGCTGTTAGTCCTCTGTTTTTAGACCTGAGCTGTGCTGTGTGAACATTAAGATTCTAACCTAAGTTTGGATCATCTGAAGGGCTGACTCTTTTATTCTTCAGTATATATCACCATCAAATTTGACCTATTATCATTAACTGAAGCCTCTAGCTGTTGCTGCCAGTTCAGAATTAAAACTGATAAATAGATCTGTCTTAGGATAATATGATTGGCATCATCAAGTTCTGTAAGAATGCAAATTGAGACATCTGGTTTCTCCCTTATCATTATTGGTTAACTTTAAAATGGGTTTCAACAACTTTTTTGACTTCAAGCTTGCATTGGTTGTTAAGTGTTCATTAGTGTGTTCTGAGTATCATTCTGCTGTTTCTGCAGTACTGTATTAAAACAAAGAATTGTTGATCAATATTGAATTGACAATTTATTTGTACTGACCGTCATATACTCTAAGCTAACATCTAACCAAGTAAGTGGTTTTCAAAAATACTGTAAGTCTACATGTATGTAATCTGAATAATCATACTGTAAGTAATGTGATACACAACAGTTTTTACATTTACATGCAATGGTAATTCCCTGGAATTAAATTTTCTAGTTTAATTTGCTATTATTCAGGCCTATACTAGATGGCTAGTTGCCAAGGCTACATGAAAAGCCTTTTCTTTGCAAACACAGCGCTCTCCCGTTTGTTCTCTTTTTGAAAATGAAAAGCCCAAACTACCAAAATCTACGTATTCTATCATCACAATTTATATCTATAGGCCTTCCTTATTTGGTGTACTGACTAGACATTATTGAACAAACATCTGAATTTCAGTATTTAAGTAGGCTAAAAGGCTACCTCCCTAAAATTACTTTTTTCCATGTTGAGATGTCTGCTATACATTGTTGACATGACTGTTAAAATGCATTTCCAATAGAGTATTGGCAAAACCGGTTGTCATTTTTATGTTGAGGCGGCGGGGGGTGTTGTCGGCAGCTGCTGAAAGTAACTAATAAAGTAACTTGTAATCTAACTCAGTTACTTCACTGATTACTTGATTTTAAAAGTAACTAAGTTACTTTTTAAAGGAGTAATCAGATTACTTTTTTCAAGGTAACTGTGGCAACACTGGCTAGATCACAGCGATGTCTGCTGTTGGTTACAAGTGGTACACAAGTGCAGTGTCCACCCAAAACACACTTTCACACCCAGTTTCAACTCGTCTCATTTTTGACTTCCTTGCTGAAATCTATTCTATTTGAGGGCTAGTTTGTTTTAGATTATTTTCATTTTGGGCTTAAGGTTTAGGGCATTTGGTACATGACACAGATATTTTTCCTTGAGTATACTACAAGTGAGCAATGTAAAAATCAGTTGGGTTGTAGACGTTGGGTGTGGAAGGTTACTAGTTTGATTGCTTTATCTGTAAATTAAATGAATGCTTTTTCAACGACTTTTCAATGATTTTTTCAGAATTTCTTTGATTTGAATGTTTTTTGGTAATGCGTCGTGTAGGTCTTAAATTTCAATCTTTATGGTCTTAAAAATGTCTTAAAAAGGTCTTAAATTTAACTTATTGAAACCTGCAAGAACCCTGTTTCAAATGAATACTTTTTCTCCTTGGGACAGGCCCGTTTGAGTCTTGGAAAATACTTTTCCATTTGCATCGGGATTGAGATGATTAGAATTTAGCAGTCAATTTGAATGCAACAGTTTTGAACAAATTCGTGCAGCGTTCTAATGATGCTAACCGGATTTAATAGCAATTTAGCCAGTCGTCTTGCACGATTAATGTTTGGATTACATGTGCATGCTGAGGAGGGATGCGCCTGTTGAGAGGGAGAGAGAGAGAGTGCACGGGGCAAGGAGAGTCTGTGTTGAGGTAGGCCTACTTCTATCGCCTACTCTGGTAGAGTTTGACATACTACAATGCAAGATATATTTAGCCTATTTCTTTATGGACAACGTAAGGCAGGAGGTGTGTGTTGCTTTTAATTATGAATGTTCTATCGAACATATTTTTTTATTGATATCGATTACATGTCTATTGCGATACATATCGCTATCGTTTTATCGCCCAGCCCTATGCTCAATAACAGTGGTCCCCAAACTTTTTCTTCCGAGGGCCAGCTCACTATGCCTGGCTCTAAGAGAGTGCCAGAGACTCGGAGTAAATTAGTAACCATAAATAGCTCAGTGCTGTGAACAACAGCAGTCTATCTTAGTTGAATATTCCATTACATTTAATCTACTGCAATTTAATACCATTGTTAGCTGTGTTTATGTTGCCATCATGCCATATCAGTGTAAAATGTAGCTCAAATGAAATAATGCTGATAAAAAGACTTTAGCATTCCCAAAAGTGTTAGCAGGGAGTCCCAAAAGTATATTTTATTCAAAATGTGTGAACTCTGAACTCTGTGTCTTTGCATACACAGCTCATGTTGTGAACAAGTAATATCCTACAAATAATTCAAATAACTCAAAATATGAGAGTTTTATGAAGTGCTGGCAAAAACATCTGAAATGACCACCATTCTAACTTAACGAGTGAATAAAAAATAGAAATAATTATCCCAGAAAGTCCCAGAAATATGACTTGAATAGAAGTTAGTTAGTTATTAACAATTAATTGATAAACTTTTAGAATACTTTGAGCACTGATGCAGTCAGCATAGGCCTCTTACATGTTTGCAGGTAGGCCTACATTTCATTCTGTTTTCAACGGCAAACGCAAAACAGCGCCAAAACAACCACCAGTGGACAAAAAGAGTATTACATGTGTACTGTTAAGACTCGCCATAGAGAATGAATGGGGGAAATTGCGGAGGTCATAGTTGGACGATGTCATACTCCCGTGTGGGCCAGACGCTATATACCACGGACATGATTTGGGGGGCCATACAATATGAGGTGGCGGGCCGTATCCGGCCCACGGGCCGTAGTTTGGGAACCACTGCTCAATAATAACAATTTTAACACACGCATAAATACTCAGCCTTTCATGCACGTAGTCTACTGACATTGACGGCCCTCTGGTGGACAGAACATATAGAACTTAAGTTATACATACAAATACAATTAATACAAATATCGGTCTTACTGGAGACATTTAATGGTTAAAATATTATTGATACATATTTGAATTTTAATATTAAATATAGCTGCAAGCAGCAATGTGGGGGCCAAGCAGACAGTTCAGCAGGCCAGATTTGCCATGCAACTCAATGCTGTGGCATCAGGCATATAGAATTAAGCAGTCACAGCAAGTTCCATGTAAAACAACCCAAGATTGGCTGAGTTACAAGGTCAAGTTTCACATCAAAACATAACTGATTTTGTGTGGCTGAACCAGGGCTTAGTGTCGCCGCCCCCTCAACCAGCCAACTCACCGCCGCAATCGCCCCTGCCCGTCCCACCCTGCCCCTGCCCGTCCCACCCTGCCCCTACGAGGTAGAGTGAGTGTGTGGCGAGCAGGCAGTGCCTCGGTCAGAAGGCTCAATGGTATGGAGTGATGACACGGAGATGGCAGGTTTTGGTGCAACCAGGGCTTGAAAACGAAATTATTTTTCAAACGTTCCGTTCCGAACGGTTCAGGTAGGCCTATGTTTAACGTTTTCGTTCTTGCATGCATTCCGCCACCAACATATCGGTCCTGAACCGGTTCGGAACGCAAAATATCGTTCGTTCTTAAAGTTCCGGCAGTGTTTGGCGGGCCTATCAAGTCTATTTTTGTGGACTTGACCTTAGAATAGACATACTCATTATTTCCTCTTGATTTAGCCTATATCGTAGCTATGCCCAAAAATAATAAATCACAGGCGGCATTCAAAAACATTCAGATGGGCTATCCATCCCATAGCCTACAGACTTACTATAGGCCTAACCTATGCCTATAAATAATTTCTTATCAAAAATATTTCTGGATACGTGCTAAACTCCTTACCTGGTTGTAGCCTAAGTTTTATCCATATGGAGATCTTCAAAGGCTTGCGCTATAATTCCAACCCTGTTTACAAACGAACCTGTCTGTTGCTGACAAGGCCTATCTCAAATTTCCTGTTTAACTCTTCTACATAGAATAGGCTATAATTGCGCAAACATTTCAAATCCCGACTTTAAAACGACAAGGCGTGGACAGGCAAAATAGGCTATTACGCATAGGCTACAAACAATTTCCAAATCAGTTCCTAAGATCCGAAGTGGCAGACGGATAGGTTACATTACAACAGTAAGACAAAATATACACATTTGGACCAAAGGTCCATTTATTCGTTTTTTTTTTTTTTTTCAAACTGCAGAAATCAAATTATTAGGCTGTTCGCCTACAGTAGTTGGCTACATAGCGGCTTGTTATCTCACATTAACAGTGTAGATGCGGGCTTGTTTTTCGCACAACCGGAAATAGTCTCCCTGACATAGGATATGCTTTTGTGAAATTTTATAAAATATATAGAGAACGAAAAAAACGGTTATTAACCGGTTTTGTGGATTTCAGAATAACGTTTCTGTTCCGGAACAGTTGAAGACCATTTTGTTTCCGTTTCCGCTCCTCGTAAAATTCCGTAAAATTCTGTTCGTTTTCGTTTTTCGTTTTCGTTCCTTGAACCGGTTCGGAGCCCTGGGTGCAACACAAGTGAACTTTATTTGAGTTTCAATTCATCTGTTCTTTTGTTCTTTCCTTGTATGTGTGCTGCATCAAAGAGGAAACAAACAGAAAATGGAGTAATCAGTGAAATGGGGTAAATCAGTACAGATCCCAACTCACAAACAAACCAATTGACATTTGAACAATAAACTGAAATCATATGGCTATATAAGGTACAACTAAACAATACTTGACATCCCAAGTCAACCAACATCACCTAATCATCTCTCACATGGGACTCCAACACACCAAACCAACAAACAAAGACCTTAACTTTACACATGATGGCAGAGCTACTCTACAAACTGATAAACATCACAAAAGTCATAGTGAGGGTCATTAAAGTGATGACTTACTTTAACTCAAAGACGCACACAAAGCAGGACACACTGGAGTGCTGGGTTGAGATGAACAAAAGAGTGAACTGAGGGCGAGCAAACAATTTATCCTGGTCTGAGCCCCTGTCCGAGCTACAGGGTTTCCCAGCAGGTAAACTGGTGTGGTTAGGTGGCAGAGCCAAACAATCCTGCAATATCTCCACAGCACTTTCACCACAAGCCCTCCTTACACTGACAGACTTTGGAAAGATTTGCAAAGATTTGGAAAAGATTTTTGAAAGACTACAGTCTCAGACCCTCTCACATCTAAAGACAAGTAGTAGAGTTTTAAGTCACAGACTATGATTTTGCAATGACTAGGGATCTTGCAGGGTCACTATTTACAAGACTGCAACACGATTCCTTTAAATTATTACCCATCGTGCACTAGATAAACAGGAACTGAAAATTATAGCCTACTAAACTCAAAGTCGTATTTTCGTGTTTCTGCAGCATTGTTTCATGCGTGACATCCTTAACCGATACAGAGTTGTTCTGTCAAGTGGAAGAGCCGACTAAATATGTATAAGAAATGACATCCACATCCAACAGTATTCTAACACTAATGCTTCAAGTGGGATTTGAACTCTCAACCTAAGGATCACCAGTACAAGGCATTATCCCACTGAGCCACTGTCAATCCTACATGTTAGCCAGTCACATTCACATCGTGAAAATGTGTATTGGTAAACACACAACAAGAAAAACTCTAAGCATACATTTTTACAATAAAATGAAGGGCTTTCCTAAAAGAGTACACCTGAAAACTTTTTGAAATTCTGGGGCAATTAGACATTTGTAGAGATGAACACTAATGGATGAAATATAAATATGATAGACTTAATGATGAAGGAAAAATAGTAAACAAAGAAGTTGCCCTAAATGTAATAGAGAGTCCCGGCATTCTGATTCTTGGCAACTGATGAGTGTGAATGTTGATTGGCTGATGTCATTCAGGTGCTGTTCAATGGTGTGAATCTTAAATGACAAATCCTAAAGCTCTAACAGGGATTCGAACACTCAACCTAAGAAACATCAGTTCAAGGCATTAGCCCACTGAGCCACTGACAACCATACAAATTGGGCAGTCACATCCACATGGTGAAAATGTGACAGTAAAATGAAGGGCTTTCCTGAAAGAGTACACCTGAAAACTTTTTGAAATTCTGGGGCAATTAGACATTTGTAGAGAAGAACACTAATGGATGAAATATAAATATGATAGACTTAATGATGAAGGAAAAATAGTAAACAAAGAAGTTGCCCTAAATGGAATAGAGAGTCCCGGCATTCTGATTCTTGGCAACTAATGACTGTGTATGTTGATTGCCCGATGTCATTCAGGTGCTGTTCAATGGTGTGAATCTTCAATAACCAATAGTATTCGAGCTAGAGCCTAAATCACTACCAGGGATTCGAACTCTCAACCTAACAAACATCAGCACTAGGCATTATCCCACTGAGCCACTGACAATCCTACATATTTGGCAGTCACATTCACATGGTGAAAATGTGTGTTGGCAAACACACAACATCAAGAAAATTCCTAGCATACATTTGACAATAGAATTAAGAGCTTTATAAAAAAGAGTACAGATCTGAAAATGTGCACTGTTAATGGTATCCACATAATGATGGTTGTATGGTTGTTCTCCAAGGGGAAAAAAATACTCATATAGGAATATAGGTGATCTAGGAAAATTGGCCTAAGTGGTCTAACTTTATCTCTGAAATGGAACAAAATATCAAAATTCTGATCGATAACTTTTGTGAGGCTTGGTCTAAACATTGTCTGTGAGAATTTTGGTGAAGATTTAATTATTTTTGAAGAGTGTGAAACTTTTTATAATGTTTGGCTTTTCCATTAAATTGTGTCAAAAGTAAAAATTTTTAGACCATAAGACCAGGGCCAAAAAGATGCATCTGAGTTTAGAGATTAATATTATGAAAGAATTTTGAGTCTAGGTCAATCTGGTAAGGAGAAATTAGCATAATTAACTTTTTTTTACAACAGCGCCACCTTTGGGTGCAGTACCCCAAATGTTGGGTTATGGGCAGAGGGGGGTACTGGTAACCATACCTGAAAATTTGAAGAGTTTTGGAGTTACGGTTTAGGCTGCAGTATGACTTTTACAGAATTTTGGCCAAAAATGAACGGTACAGAAACAATAGGGGTCCTGCAGCTACGCTGCTCGGACCCCTAATAATAGGAAAACGTAGAAACACAATGAGGTCCTCGCAGCTTCGCTGCTTGGCCCCCAATAAACAAATGAACTTCGAGTATGATTTTTGGGCAAAAGTCAAAGGGGTTCGAACCGGCAACCCTTCAGTTACAAGTCTTAAGCGCTAACCTTTGGTACTTGTTGTCTAGCAGATATCAGTGAGAATTGAGTGTGCATAATGCAATTCAGTGAGACAGAATCCTATATGCCTTTCACCTTTTGTTTTTAGCCAGCAGCCAGACCAGCAGATACCCTGACTTTGCTGAATGACTGAAGCTAAGCAGGCTTAGTTAGTACGTGGATAAGAGACCTCCTCGGAAGAGTAGGTTCCTGCTGGAAGCTAGCCTGGGTGTTCCCATGCTGCCTTGCGCACGATTTGATTCACGCTGCTAAGGCAGCCTGGAGACCATGGAGCAAATTTTCGCCTGAGATAGGGAACCAATCACAGAACAGGGGGGAAAGCAAGACGATGATGAGCTATGCACAGACACATTTGATAGACATCCGTGGCACCCAATAAACGGATCTGGGCATTTTTTTCAAATACGAGAAAATGTATTCTTTCTTGTATTTGAAAAATGTATATGAACGTTTGGTTCCCAGACCACGTCTCATTGAGAAGTGGTGGCACTCTTCCCTGTGGCCAAAAGCCACCAAACAAATATCAATCCCAATGTCCTATTGCAGTGACAGGGACACTGTACTGCAGGAGATGTTTTCCTTTGCATGAATGGTAAATTGAGGTCCTGACTCACCATGGTTGTTAAAGATCCCATGGCACTTATCGCAAAGAGTAGGTGGTTCCCTGATTTGCTTTATTTATGTACACATACATAAAGACACACATGCACACGCACAAACACATAAACACACACACACACAAACACACCTACATACACAAACACACAAAACCACACACAAAACACATATACACAAAAACAACCACACAGTCTGCACACACTCAATTACAAACACATAAAAAAGGAACAAAGTAGGAAATGAACACAAATTGACAAGCGTGACTTATTTTTCTGCAAAAAATGTGCTGGACTGGGTGGCGGTCATATTTTGTACCGCTCTGCGGTACATATAGTTCTTTATGAAGATGTCTGTTATTTTATGAAGAGGCATCTGGCTGTTTTGTTTGTTTTACTGTCATTAATGGTTAAGCTCATGAAAATAAAATTTTGACTGCTAAAAATACCATTTTAACAGTTTTCGTAGGGACAGAAATACCAACAAAGAAAGCAGTGTCTGTCTTCTGTCTGAACATTGCCTACCTGCAATAGGCTATCACTTCACTGCTTGACACTACCCCCGACACATGGAGAAATGTCGCACGTCAACAATGGAGAGAGCCTTTCAGAAATTATTTATTGTGCGAATGTGTTAGCAAAATCATAGCTTTTGGTGAATGAAGATGCAGATCATCACCCTAATTCATTTGTTTCTCCAGCGAGAGTGAAATAAATGTTTTAAAAGCTGTGTCATCATCAGGCTATTTGCTATGATATTTGCTACTATAGGCCTACAACAGTCTAATTTCGTGACTCAATTCAAAGACCTGTTATTTACATTTTTGGATTAGAGTAGACGAGACTCTATGCTGTTTTCATGGACAGCAAGGATCCACTTTATTAGTTGTTTTAAATAACGTTGTTTGTTGCTTCTACACACATCATCTCCAGTGGTTCAGTTACTTGCGCAGATGTGCACATACATTGAATGAGCGCTGAGCCGCAAATTATCATCGGACTAGCAATCTCCTCATCGAGGAGGCCCTGAGCCTGAAGATCTTAGACAAAGAAAGCAGGCTCTGGGAACAGAACACAGTTGCCTGTCTAGTGTAGCCACGGGTCTGTAAAGTGCGCTTTGGGGGTGGGGGTGTGGCCGCACCCAACGTCACGAGGCCAGTGGCTAGGCTACCCCACTTTTTTGGGGAAAATAAAAAATTAAATGTCTCATTTTCCGATTCACCACAAAACATCTTGCCTAGTCGTTTGGGGCTTTCTATAGTTTCAGTACGGGCTGTATCGTGAGACAAACACCAAGAACAGAATAGGTTGATGTATTTCACTTCACCCGCTGTCCAAACCCCCTGCGCGCGGATACCTACAGCGCGGATACCTAACATTTTTTCGTTGCCTACATCTTTTTTTTGTCTTATTCAAAACTATTCTTGTAGGTATCCATTTCTCTGCTATCACCAGAAATAATCGTCACTTACGTTACTTAAGATATGGACATTTTTGTTGGAAGATCCTGCTTGAGTTTGAGTTGGGGGGTCCAATTTTTCTATTACAATTGCGTTTTAGCTAATATTTATGATAAAGTACTTTTATATTGTATCTCCTTCTGATTGACTCGTGTCCCCAGGGATTAATATGGAAAGGAAAATATTCACATTTTAGGTGTTTTTTGACTCAATTTAGGCTACCCCTAGCCTAGAAATCTAGACGCACCTTGCGAGCTGGAAAAGTTAAACTTCGATAAGGCCAATCACATCATGTATAGTGTCGGTAGGCGGGCTTAACAAAATGATTGATGGCAGAGTTGCAATGGTTCTACATGAATGCTAATTGAAAACAAAGAAGATGGACGTTGCTGTTGGCGAACAGCGTGACATGAGTTAAGCTTTTTTTAAGTTTGAACTAGCCAACTAGCTCCGCTGGTGGGAAAACGCATTGGACTCATGAGTTGTAGCACTATCCTATTGCATGCAGAGGGAATTTGAAAGACAACCGATTACCCCGGCCCTCGGACTGAGCACTGCGAATGGTGAGTCCCCAGACCATACATCTTGATGTGGGTCTGGCTTGTCAGGCTACACTTGTGCAATACATGCAACCAAAATTAAGTTTAGAAGGGACAGGAAATTGTTAGCCTGGAAATCCAGACCCAAATCCGAAAGATTAAGGGTCAGGCTACAAATAATGAAAATGGCCCAACTCGAGGGGCGGCACCAAGCATGCATTATGATAATGTAGCGGGGCTCTACAGTCAAAATGTTGAATGAACTGTCTGGGGTTTGTGCATGTGTGTGTGTGTGTGTGCATGTTTGTGGGACGTTCCTCCACAGGTGCTGCCGATAATGGAGACAATTGGCAGGACCCGTGATTGGTGGCTGGAGGGGATAAAAGCTGACTGAGCCCTCTCATCGGTGCGTTCCCTTTGTCTACAACAGGCGCCCGGATACTTCACGCACCGCAACCCACGAGAGCCAAGATGTCGGGATTACCGCCTCTGACTTCCCAGCTACAACGGCGAATTGACCAAACATCCACTCGGACACAGTGAGGGCCGCGAAAGGATTATCCAACGCACCCAATTCTTCTCGTGAAAGAAAGTAATTGTGCCGTTGTCTTGTGAGTGGGTTTTACCCCGCGATTTGTTGTGGATACTCTGCTGATTCACTTCCTCCTCCTTGCAGTTCCAGGTGGAGTGCCGACTGTTGACATTCAAGAAGGAGCATTGGCGACGAGAGGTGCAAGCTACCCTGCTTCAGTGCGAGAGGCAAAGAGGCCGAGACGGCAGCGACTTCCTGGTTCCGTGTTGTGGATTACGCACTGTGGGCTGGGTCGTGAGTGGTTGCTGGACTATTTCATTCATCCTCCGTACAAACAATTGTGTGTCATTAGGCTGGCTATAGTTAAGATAGAATGTCGGGCTGCTCGCTACAGTTTCTTTAGAAGTGTGTGCAGGGTGGGGGAATCCATTGTGTAAACAGGACTTAAACGTAGTAGCAATTAACTGTGTGTGCGTGTCACCCTTTGGATTATTGTGTTGTGCTAGTTCGATTGAATACTTCCACTATTTGTGGCTATTCCGCCCTTGTTTTCACAATAGTGTGATCTTTTGTGTGTGCTGTGATGTGATTTGTGCACGAGTGTGAATCACTAGTAATAAGCCTACCTGCGTTAGAGTAACTGTGACTATAGGACTTCTCTCCCCTCTAGAGGGCGCCAGACCTTCCACACTGGGTTAAAGTGGTGTTGGGCATTTAGCCATCCCCACTCATTATCTATAGAGCTCTCACACTGGATTGAAGCAGTAGTACTTAAGGGCCGGCTCTTAGCTATAGCTACTATTCTTAGATTTTTCACACTGGTTTGAAGCAGTAGTGTTTAGCCACTTGCACTTAACTAGCTGCTATCCTTAGATCTTTCATACTGGTTTGAAGCATCAGTACCTACCGGTAGTTGCTTATGTGTGTGTGTGTGTGTAAAGGATAATGTATAGAACGCCGGTCATTATGGGGAAAATAAGTCCCGGCAGGGCGAACCGGACCCCGACACGCCAGCGGAGGGGTCTTGTTTCGCCCTGAAGGGACTTATTTTCCCATGATGACCGGCGCTCTATACATTATCCCGCTTTATTATAATGGCTACTTGCCAAAACGAAAAAACAAACTCCATGATATGTCTCTTTACACTTATTTGTTACCGTTTTGGCCATGGCTTTTGCTGAGAAACAAATAGTTCGCAACACACGCTGAACTTGAATCAAACATTCTTTAGAACACAGCTGATCAACCGTCTGCTTTCACTTTTGAATGAAGTTCCAAGCACAAACTCCGTTGCCATTGACAGCGGTCATTCTTGTTTTCAGAGGTCCTTTCCCAAGAAATAATGACCGCTAGAACTTTCGGAAATCCCATTCAAGTCAATGGAGCATTCTACTTGCATTGTGAAGAGCCGTATAATAAATATATATATTGTGTGTGTTTTTATATGCCTTTTTTTAATATTGTAATAAAACTGAGTTTTATATATCCAGTGTGTCTGTTGTTGTACCTCAAGGGTCAGTAGCATAATTCCTGCTCCTGTTACAATAACACTATGACCAATGTTTACTGACTGATTCCGGACTTTGACGATGCAGCACTGTCATCATCTGCTGTCTGTTTAGGTCGCCTCTGGCCCACCTATATCACCGATGTGGTGCAGCTCGGCTCCAGGGCATAGGTAATGAGCAAGGGGCTATGGTTTCTTGGGTGATTAAAACTATAGACGACAAAACATATAAATAGGCAAAAGACACTTCAACATTACAAGATGAAAACACAGCAGGTAAAGATATGATTGACTTCACTGAAATTCTTAAATGAAAAGTTAAGCTATCAAGCAAATTCATCAACTGTTTTTTTATTCAGGGAGAAATTGACTGAGCATCAAGCTCTTTTACAGCAATGCCCTGAGTTACAAAACATACAACAACAACTAACAAATTATTTTAAGCTTTAGCCATAAACATATTATGTTTCTATAATGACCTGCATAATTAAGAATTGTATGTTGTTTGTCCAGGAAAATATGAAAGATTTTCCATTTAATATATTTCCTACTACATAATGCAGCCATATATACCTATGATGGAGAATGTGTCAAGAGTGTCTGTTTTTAAATTGTCTGGATTGAACTTTACTTCTGAGTACAGATATATTCTGTTTTCTCTGACTTTATTGTGTTACCCTGTAATTTTAATAATTAACATTACAGTAATCTATGTAATTGTGATGGACAAACATCTCTATAAGCCAATGTACATATTTCTTAGTAATTTGTGTATTAATGCTTTGTACGGAACACTTGGGTTCTACCCCAAATTTTTATCTGATTTGTTATCTGAGCATCATGTCATCTCATATTTAGGATGCCTGGTTCAAGTATTTGTAATTTATTCATCAGCTCTTTGTGAATTTTCTACTTTAACTGTGATGGCTGTTGACAGATATTTGGCAATATGTAGACCATTAGAGTATCATAGTATTATGACAAATAACACAGTTATCAAGTGCATGGTGTTCTCGTGGTTTTCACCACTTTTATCTATGTTAGTTATTGTTGTTTTAAGTTCAACATTAACTTTATGTGGCTCAAATATTGAGAAACTATATTGTGAGAACTGGTCTATAGTGAAACTTTCATGTTATCCAACAACAGTTAATAATGTGTTTGGGTATATTGTAATTATTGTTTATTTTATTCATTCACTTTTCATAATGTGCTCTTACATAAAACTAGTTAGAGCATGCATCAAATCGAAAGAAGAAAGAAAAAGGTTCATGCAAACATGTATGCCACACCTGCTTTCATTGCTTAATGTGACACTTGCTTTACTGTTTGATGTTATGTTTACAAGGTATGGCACCAGGAACTTCTCTCAAGATCTTCAGAATTTCTTAGCCATGGAATTCCTTATTATACCACCAATTCTGAATCCACTTATTTATGGGTTGAAACTCACAAAAATTCGAAATCAGCTCCTGCAAATTTACCAGAAAAATGCCATCAGGGCCGTAAGTGAATTGCACAGACAAATCTAACCAAACGACTGTCAATGTGTGAAACATTTTGTACATAATGTAAACTAATCTTACTTATGTAATTAGTAAGACATAATAATTATAATAATGGTAATAACAACAACAACTACAATATTCTAGATGGTAATAGTCCAGAGTTAGACTAAGCATCAGATAGGACCGTTGAAGTGCAATATTTATCATGAAATATACCTCATCCCTTTAATTTTGTGAATATATTGTTGGGTTTTGTTTTTTTATATTTTAAGTATAAAGCGGCTACATTTTGCATAATTATAAAGGAATATGCCAAGGACTCCTGACCACTTCATTATTTCATGTAACTGCAGATCTGCCAACCTTGAAGAATTTTTTTGAGTAGCACCTCGAGCTGAGAAAAAAAGATTGCTCACGTCAGCCTTCATGCATGCAGCCAAAAACAGACATGGCCATATTCGCAAGACACATTTTGGATTGCGACTTATCTTTAATGTCGAATATCTATCTAAATGTGATCCAATGTGTTCCTGAAAGTGCAAACTGAATCTTTTATGGTAGGTCTATTATTACCTGCTGACTAATGCAAATTACTGATTGATTTTAAAGAATTGCATTTGCACATGCACTCAGTTTCTTTCAGATCGATGTCTTTCTGCCATCTGTGAGGCTGCAATGATTAGGATTACATTATCCCATCTTGTAAGTTATTATTTTTTCTTGCTTGTTTTCACGCTAACAATCAAGAAGAAGGATCTATATGCTCCAAAGAAAAAACAAATTGAACACTAAACAATGAGCAGCTCAAAATATTTAGCCTAGCTAGGTCCACTTTCAGACTCGTTGTTAATGGCTGCATTTTGCCTTGGAAAGGTCTGCGCTTCATTAGCGCCTTTTAGTTATGAAAACTATAACCACTAGCAACACATTGAAAATATGCTAACTGAAACAATTGGTGAACAAGTAATAACTTTCCAAGACAACATCAAACTATTAGGCCTAGGTGAATTTACAATCACACTCAGTTTCGCAAAAAGTTGGGGAAACATGAATTTGCGAGTGAACACTTGTTAAACTCATAGTTTTTCATTTAACCCACCGTTGGATGAATAAAAAATAACAAAGAGAGGCCACTATGCTTTGCCTGTCATTCTCACTTGCCACTTTCATCCTCGCATGAAATAGATTTGCGGGAGATTCTAATTCAGATGCTTTCCGGAGAAGTTGGATGTGTGCTCGTTTTTGCGTAGTTTCAAGTAAAAAAATTGTAGCGGCGTACTTTGATGTGAAAATGCATGGTGCTACGCAAAATGCGTACAGGTTGGCAGGCCTGCAACTGTACGTTTATCCCATATTCAAAAATAAAGGCTTTCATGACATAGGAATCCCTTTTCCTGAACTCACTGGCAACTAGCACCAACCCTTAGGGCCATAGCAACTTCCATACACAACACATTTTGTCTGCCATCCTCTTAGGCTACCATCACACAGACAAAATAGACCCATGTGACCCACAGTTTACCTACTGTCAATGTGTCAGCAGCGCTGCCACAAATTACGTAATTCCCATAAGTTATCATAAATGACTTGAAACGTCATCAAAATGTCCATGGCTGAATCTCAGTGTCCCCCCCATAAGGTCTAAGCCCTGAACTCTCACACACTTAAAGGGATGTAGTAAAAATTATTTGTAAGAACATACTGTATACAAATGTAATCTTAACTTCATTAGCCTGTCTCCCTCATATTTGCATTAACTGCTGTCCTTGGTGCTGTCCTACAGGCAGTAGGGGCGGGCGAGAGAGTCTTCATTCACCCTGTAATGAGTCATTTAACCATATACAGTGGGTACCAGTTAAGTTTGGACGGGTTCCTTCATGAATCACTCACCCCATTTTCTCGGCAGAAATGGCACAAACTTAGCCTGGCTAGCGCCACCACTTCTCAATGAGACGTGGTCTGGGAACCAAACGTTCATTTTCTCATATTTGAAAAAAATGCCCAGATCCGTTTATTGGGTGCCACGGATGTCTATCAAATGCGTCTGTGCATAGCTCATCATCGCCTTGCTTTCCCCCTGTTCTGTGATTGGTTCCCTATCTCAGGCGAAAATTTGCTCCATGGTCTCCAGGCTGCCTTAGCAGCGTGAATCAAATCGCGCGCAAGGCAGCATGGGAACACCCAGGCTAGCACAAACTGCAGTTGACACAAACAACCACAAGGTGTCACTTGGGAGTTCTGCCACTACTATTTTTGATGCAACTTGACTTACTGCTTCCGTGACGCAGTTTCCAAGTCAGTCCAAGTCAGTAGAACAATCAGAGACAGTTGAGCCATTACCAAACATATATGATAATACAATAGCGTGAGTTTATATATCTTACTCTATTTGTCACGGTTACTTATAAATTTGATAGTGTAACGATAAGCGCATGAGACTTTAAGCGGGGGCACGGGAACTTAAATTGATCACGGTAGTTTAAGCTTACACTTGACAAAACATTCTAATATGAAAATGTAGATGCAATTGTTGTAAAATGGTGCAGCTCCTTTAAGAGAGCACCGTGCGCAGGGATGTAGAGAGAGAAAGCGAGAGGGGATATGTGTGTTAGAACTTAGATGCGTGTGGAAAAAGTAGACGTGCTGTTGAGACTGGAGCGACCAATATCCTTGTTCATTGCAACCGCAGCATGCCTGCTTGCCGCCGTTCAAACGAAAAAGATATCACCTTTTGCGTTTGAATGTAGCACGAAAAAATGTTTAAACAGCTGCACAAATGATTTAGCTAATTGATTATAGCCTGTACACCAGCAATTGTTGAACATTTACCTGTACAAGTACATTGACAGTAGCCCAGCCTAACAAGCATGTTGCAAAATACAAAGACTTACGAAGATGAGTAATTAACACAAAAAGGTTGCCTGGTGTCCCTTTAACTGACATCCGTCGTAAGTGATCAAGTTTGCGAGGGTGTAAAGGTTCAAAACCATATATTAACTCTTTATATCTCAAAGATAATTTCAAGTTTTTGCCTGAAATTGCACTGTGCCTATTTACAAGGGCATTGTTCCCACCTCTTCTGGGGCCTACCATCAAATGTTGGACCTTTATAGAAAGCTGAGAACCTCTAGTTTTCGTAGAAACAGTCAAAATAAATATGTGATGTACTCACAAAGAGTTACAGAGGCTAGAATATAGTTTTTTCTTTCTGCCGGATTACAAGCATCTCTGAACTGACCACATTTCAGCCCTCTAGGTCACTTGATATGACTTAGAAACACAACTGAGCCCTAGCACCAGGTCTTGTGAAGTTGTGTGCAAAAGTAGATCAATATAGAATGAAAATATGAGTGCTTTAGACTATTATTTGCCATGGTATGCTCATGCGTTTTGTAAAATGACTATGGAAACTCCCAATAGGACTTTTTGTTATCCAAAATGCATACTGACAATCAAAGGCTTACTGCACATGAACCCCTTTGTGTAGAAGCATAATCCTGATCTCAAATGAAAGGTAACACATTGAAGTTTCATGCTTGTATTTGGATTATACTTCAGGGGTTCTGATATGGAATGACTACACTAAATATGGAATGATTACAAAAAAGTCTCTATTTTAGCATTTACTTTGTTGGTTCAATGAGTGTGTATAAGATACACTATACATCTGTACAACTAATATTGGATAACACAACATGAAGATTCAATTTCTATGGATTCTTGTGAATGTTTCAGTACCCAATATGTTGCATCTACTTATTGTGCTGCAGCTACACTGCAGCCAGAAGTCAGGGTAGCACAAAAAGGGGCGGGGGGCATTTTGGATCAAATTTAATTGAGACATAATAAGATTAATCTGAGAATGTAAAGCACTATACAGATTGTACATGAAACTTTTGGATTCCCAAGAGTCAAAGCTTTAAAATGGTGTATAACATTACTATGCTACATAGCAATATGGTGCATACAATTGATTTAGAACAGGAGTATTCAATTAATTTTCAGCAAGGTCCAGTTACTGAAAATTTCCTCAAGCCAAAGGTCCGGAGCATCATAATGTTTAACGTGCGTGTTTAGGCTATGTATATGTATGTATGTATAATATTAGGATGGATGGATGGAGCCTAGTTGTAGATAGATACTTTATTGATCCCCAAGGGGAAATTCAAGAAATAGAAGATTGTAGGCCTAGGCCTAATGTTTAATGTGAAATAAAATAAGTAGCCTAAAAGGCAACATTCGAAATGAGGAGAAATGAGGCAAGATAAGAGTAGCCTAATTGGGGAGAAAAACTTAGTAGCTTTGGCTATTTTTAAGATCTTAACATGAACTTAAAATAAAATTTGAGCTGAGACAAGGATGGATATTCCACAGCTGGTTCCTTGAACCCATTAATCAGCAAGTTTCATTTAATTTCTTTAGTTTTTTTTATGTTGACCCGAAATCCTGGAAACCCAGGAATATCACGTTGTTGGGCAGTGAATGCATGTAGGCTTAACTAGATTGTGGTGGATCAATCATATTGCCTTCTTAAATCATAAAATATTCTGTGGTCTCAGTGGTGAATGGGCCTAACCTACCCTATGCTTGCTCAAAATATATGCTTTGTCTAGTAGAGGTGCTTCAAATTGGCGCTTAAAATCGCCTGTCTCAGAATATATAGAAGAGGTCCAGGGCAATTCCGCGCAAAACTGTCACATCCATATTTAGTTGGTGTTACGGACGTGACAGTTTTGCGTGGTATTGCCCCCGTATCGTTATATAAAGCTCTGTTCTCGCTGTCTGGCTTTCTCCTCTTTGAGCAGTCGATGATTTGAAAATAAGTTTCTTATCATTAACTTAGATATCCATCTGATTGTTTCTCGTCCCATCTCCTCTTCTCGCTCGTTTCAGGCCATCAGTCTCTTCTCCATCGTAGGCTACTTTACTCACTGACTCGACTTTATCAGAATTCACAGATTTCACTGGCTGAGTAGCAGCAAGCAAAATGATGGTTCCTGAAGCTCCTGAAGTAAATGCTGTTATCCTAACCAACGAAACATTAGCGCAGCTTTGAAATCTTGCGTGAAAATCTAAATTAGGCTATTATGGTCTGGGTCCGGATAGGATCACGTCACAGTCCGGACTCGGACCGCGGTACGCCATTTGGTGATGGCCGATTTAGAATGTTAGGGGGAGGTGGATAACTGTCCCGCCGGTGGGACACTGAAAATTATGTGGTTTTAATAAGCTAGATACCGCATTATCCGTCAGGTTCTATTAGGTGGCATACATGAACCTTTCCGTTTTATTGCAGTTGTTTACTGATGTTTTTTCAAGCTTCCAGCCACCCTTTGGGTAACCCTGTGTTTCAGAAAAGGTGCACTTAACAATTTCGCAGTGTGACAGCCCTACCCCCTCTAAGTTGCTGGGAACGCGCATCAAAGTATGTGAAGGCGTAAGGGCAGACATTGGCCCAATCCCAAAGTGAGCCCTGAGGACTATGGACTGAAGACTCACAGACTTAAGTCTGTCTCAAACAAGGTTAAAGTAGACTTTTTTCTGACTGGACATATTCAAAAATGTCTGTTACAGAATAGAAATACTGCACACACATTTAAAAAAAAGTTTTAAATATGCATAGAATTGCTATATTCCGCATTCAAACAGCAACTCAAATATAGCCTATACATAAAAAATCAATTTATTAGACATTTTGTGGTCGGGATGACTATTTTGACTTTAAATAGGCTATAGCTTGCTATCGAAAATGTTATTTGCGGTGCCCTTTAGAAGACAGCCTTCCATTTGAGATCGTAGCCACTCTCACTCCCTCATAAGTCAAATTCTATTAAATGAATGTGGCCTAACTTACAGTTTATTATGATCCGATAACTACACAGTGATAACATGTTAACAACAAAGTTATGTTACTCAGTGACATAAATTAACAAGCAACTCCGCAATATAACTTTGCTCCGTTCCATTTTCATTCATTTCAGAGACGTGCAGGGCATGCTTGTGCCTCCTGCTAGTTAAACATGAATCTTTGCGCTAGCTCCCTCAAGATTTTGAAGAGTAATGTGGCTGGCTGTTGCTATGCCTCTCAATTTAAAACTGAGGAAATCATCACCAGTGTCAGATAACATTAACCACCTTTCACACAAATATGACACACAGCTACCACCATACATACGTTATCGAAACGTAGGCTATAACTTTAGGGCATGACTTAGCCTGATGCAAAGTTTACTTAACCCTAATGTTAATGTTAACGTGAGCGTTTATTTGTAACAACCACAAACGTAATACAATACACGACAACCAATTGCGTATACCATAATCGTTTGATTTTTTTACCTCATGAAACCAGTAATACCAGACCTAAGTTTTGATAACTTTATGTCCAAGAACACATTACCTTTATCTTCCGCTATGTTAACGTCAACACATAAGGCTAAGCACCTCCTAGCTCTGGAGTTAAAGGACGATTCCAGTGCAAAATGAACCTAGGGGTTAATAACACATGTGTACCGAGTTCGACCGTTCGCTGGGATTTGTTTTCATGCTACTTGAATGTGACCAGTTTTATTGCAAACCGCTAATTAGCGTTTAACGTAGCCTTCGGGGCACACATACAGTAAAAAGAAATCGCTATTTCTATACCACTAACAAGGCTCAAAATAGCACCACACTTACACAGTAGCATAGTGAGGGTCTCTACACGTAAACCGAAGCATTGAGAACTTTGTAAGTGTACAGGCAAAACGTAATTTGCTCAATATAGGCCTATGAAAAACAATAGCTCCGATAACATAACTTGTTTAATGTACTTCCTTAGTGGATAACTGTCCATCTCCCTCTAGTATGGATCGCCGCCTCTAATTTCTTTTCGGGACATGGAAAAAAGTTTCAACTACAGCCCTGTTTATCAATGAGAGAAAATCTTTAGACTACAAAACACTGCGTCTCTTGGGTGTCGCGACGCAACAGGTCCCACTCCATGCAACACAGGCACACCTCTTCGGTGGCCATACCTTCACAATGTCCACAGATACACCACCAGTTTCCAGAAGAGCGAGGCTGTGTTGCGGCATTGACTACGCTCTCTCTCTCGTAGCCCTTTCACGGAGCTCCTGCAGATAAGGACGTCCATCAAACCGAAAGGGTTCATCCTCGATGTCGTCAAATTCGTTCAAATAACCTGCCATCTCATATGTCTCCTGTTGCGTTCAGTGCTTCTCTTATGCGCTCATGTGCTTTTTTTCGGAAACAACGAGATTCACTTGACATCCCAGAGAGTTCTGTTTCCCCAAGGCGCCTGCCTGTATGTGAACCAGACGTGAACGGTAATGTGTTTCTTTTTAATAAACTGCCTGTACACTTACAAAGTTCTCAATGCTTCGGTTTACATGTAGAGACCCTCATTATGCTACCGTGTAAGTGTGGTGCTATTTTAAGCCTTGTGGTATAGAAACAGCAATTACTTTTTACTGTACAGTATGTGTGCCCCGAAGGCAGTTTGCAATAAACTGGTCACATTCGAGTATCATGAAAACAAATCCCAGCGAACGGTCGAACTCGGTACACATATGTTATTAACACCTAGGTTCATTTTGCGCCGGAATTGTCCTTTAACTTACCGCGATGGATGTTGCCTCTGCAGTGTCTGACGAAGTTCGTCGTTGTCCCACAGGTTTCCGAAATGGTGATTTTGCAGTCTGCCGTGTGTTTCTTTTTTAATGTTGTGCTGAGAAACTCCTGATGATTTATGTAAGCAAATTTTATAATTGCAGAATTGGCAGACATCTCCGTTTGTCAGTCAGTGTGTGTGTGTGAATCAATGAAAATGAAATGACGCAGATGCAGGGCGCGCGAAGATACACTAACGGTAGTGTGTGATTGGTTATGAAGTGGCCAGTGTTTCACTTTCCTCCAATATTATTATAAACATAATAAAGACACCTGGACTCAGTCGAGACCAAAAGCCATTGGCAAGACCAGTGGCAGAGACCGAGACAAGTCCGAGTCCAAATACCAGCGAGTCTGAGACAAGTCCGAGACCATAGAAAAACGGTCGAGTCCGGACTCAAGTCCAAGACCGGACTCGAGTACTACAGCCCTGGGCAATACTGGCAATACTGGTGACGGCGGCCATATTGCTGACACTTGCCGGCCCATTCAGTAGTCGTGTGTCGTGCTGTTGTTTACCTTTGTCATTTCCGAATTTCCCTATGGTCTGCGCAGTAAACGTCACAACACTTTGAACTGTGGGTAATTCAGTTTGATGAAGTCTGCACTGATGCAGACTCACAGAAAGGGCTCACTAAGTGTGTACTGTACTCAAACCCTCACGCCCTCTGAAATGCGACACGGGAACAGCCCTAAGCCCTTACGAATTTCGTGAGAATACACAGCAAAGTCTATGAGTCCGGACTTTGGGATTGGGCCATTGAGATTTAAGCCCATAATGCAATGCAAAGTACAGTAGTGATCAGTGTTGGGAGTATCGCTTTACAAAAGTAATGTAATTACTAGTAGAGGACCCGCGGGTTCGGGTCGAAAATATAAGCAAATGATATAAGGGAAAAATAAACATTTATTAATCATTGCTGCTGTTCACCGTAAAGAAAGTCTGGCTGCTGCGTGCAACGTGCATCGTGCACATGCACATCCAAGATGGCGGCGCGTACACACGCAGGGGCCGCTCTCTGTCCCAACCGTACGGTGTTTTGTTCGTTTAAAAAGTGTTTGTCCGAAAGTTTTACGTGTTCGTCTCGTCTTACTACGTCGTACTACAAGTACAGCAGGCAGTTTTTAATTGACATCTGCAAAAGCAAGTTTTGCAGCGTTCTGGACTTTGCAACAGAGGCGCTAAAGGAACTTCGGACTACTCCGCCTGCAACAACACGGACTTCGCCTGCTACTCCTCCCCGAAAGAAAGCGCCGGAAGCGGTGTGCGAGGAAGCAGAAGAGGGGCAAGCTGAGGCGTCCGGGCCAGGCTAGCGGCCAGCCCAACTTCGCCCAGCCATACCATCCATTCTCCTGGCAAATGTACGATCACTGGACAACAAAATGGATCACATACGACTGCTGAGATCAACGAACGGACAGTAAGTAACTGCTGTGTGCTCGTCTTCACTGAGACTTGGTTAAATGACAACATTCCGGACTCTGCTGTACAACTGGAGCAGCTAGCATGCTATCTAGCAGACAGGGCCATTGTAAAGGGAGATAAATCCGCGAGGAGGAGGAATCTGTGTTTACATCCGTGGCGAATGGTGCGGGACACTGTAGTAGTATGCAAACACTGCTCACCACTGGCAGAGTTTATGATCATAAAGTGCCGTCCTTTTACCTGCCAAGGGAAATTACTGCGATTCTGCTAGTCGCAGTATACATCCCGCCTACCAACAACAACAGCGAGAAGAACGCGGCTCTTAGTGAACTGTACCAGGCTGTCAGTGAACAACAGGCGGCACACCCAGGCGGTTTCACCATCTTCACTGGAGATTTTAACCATGCTGATCTCAAAACTGTACTTCCAAAGCTACACCAGCATGTTGATTTTCCAACAAGAGGAGATAACATCCTGGACCTGGTCTACACTACACACAAAGGAGCATACAAAGCCACCCCCCCCCCCATTGGACTTTCAGACCATATCACTGTTATGCTAATGCCCGCGATACAGACAAAGGGTAAAAAAGCGAACAAAACCGGTTCGTAAGCAGGTAAAAGTGTGGCCTGAGGGAGCCTCCGATGCTCTTCAAGACTGCTTTGACACAACAGACTGGGAAATGTTTAAGCAGGCAGCCACTTACAACAACCGGACAGACATAGAGGAGTATACAGACACTGTAACCTCTTACATCACCAAGTGCATCGATGATGTGACCCACATAAAAGACATCATCACTCGGGCTAACTGGAAGCCATGGCTGACAGGGGATGTCCTCAGGCTGCTGAGGGCCAGAGACAAAGCCTACAGAGCTGGGGATGAAGCTGGCATGAAAACAGCGAGAGCCAACCTGTCCCGTGGCATCAAGGAAGCAAAAAAGGAATACACTCACAAGATAACCACCCACTTCAAAGACAGCAGGAACGCACAAAGCCTATGGCAGGGCATTCAGGCCCTCACGGACTACAAGCCCGCGCCACAGAGCTGTGAGAGCAACATCCCTCTGCTCAACAACCTGAACCGCTTCTTTGCTCGCTTTGAAGCACAAAACAGCACCTGCCCACAGAAGACCCATCCCCCTCTACATGAGCAGCCCCTGTGCCTCTCTGCCGACAGCGTGAAGAGGACACTTGCTGCTATCAACACCCGTAAGGCAACAGGTCCAGACAACATCCCAGGTCGCGGCGCTGAAGGACTGCGCTGGGAGCTTAAGGATGTCTTCACAGACATCTTTAACACTTCCCTGAAGCAAGCCATCGTCCCATCATGTTTCAAAGCTGCCACCATCATACCTGTGCCAAAGAAAACTGCTCCATCCTGCTTCAATGACTACCGCCCTGTGGCACTGACACCCATCATCATGAAGTGCTTTGAGCGGCTTGTCATGTCACATATCAAAGCCATTCTCCCCCCACCCTGGACCCCTTCCAGTTTGCATACCGAGCCAAGCGGTCTACAGAGGATGCAATCTGCTCTGCCCTCCACCCAGCCCTCACCCACCTGGAAAAAGAGTCGGACCAATCTCATATGTGAGATTGCTGTTTATAGACTTCAGTTCTGCATTCAACACCATAATCCCACAACAACTCATCTGCAAACTTGACAAACTGGGACTCAGTACCTACCTCTGCAACTGGCTACTGGACTTCCTCTGTCAGAGGCCCCAAGTAGTACGTGTTGGCAACAATACCTCAAGCAGCATCACACTGAGCACAGGGGCCCCCCAAGGCTGCGTGCTCAGTCCGCTGCTCTTCACCCTGCTGGGACGATGACTGCACTGCAACCTACAGCAACAATCACATCGTGAAATTTGCTGACGACACAACTCTGGTGGGTCTCATCACCAAGGGCGGCGAGACTCAATACAGGTTGGAGGTCGACCATCTGACCGCGTGGTGCAGGGACAACAACCTCCTGCTGAGCGTCCAGCAAGACCAAAGAGATTGTTGTTGACTTCCGGAGAGGTCACACCCAACACCTGCCACTGACCATCGACGGTGCTGTGGTGGAGAGAGCGAGCAGCACCAAATTCCTGGGGGTGCACATCAGTGAAGACCTCTCCTGGACCACCAACACTGCATCACTGGCGAAGAGAGCTCAGCGCCGCCTGTACTTCCTAGGAAACTCAGGCGAGCAAGTGCTCCACCAGCCATCATGACCACATTCTACCGAGGCACCATTGAGAGCATCCTCTCCAGCTGTATCGCTGTGTGGGGCGGAAGCTGCACTGAATACAACAGGAAAGCCCTGCAGCAGCATAGTGAACACAGCTGGAAGGATCATTGGTGCTTCACTCCCCTCCCTGAAGGACATTTACACCTCCCACCTCACCCAAGAAGGCGACCAAAATTGTGAGTGATGCAAGTCACCCCGCTCACAATCTGTTTGATCTACTGCCCTCTGGGAAGAGGTACAGAAGCCTCGCGCCCCGCACTACCAGACTCACCAACAGCTTCATACACCAAGCTGTAAGGATGCTGAACTCTCTCCCTCCTCTCCCCCCTCCACCCTCAGCTACATAACATCCTGGACATTGGACCCACAATGGCCGCCTGCACTACTCCACTTGCACACTTGAACACTTGCACACTTGTACACTTTACAACTTGGTGTTGTCCTGAAAACACAACACTTCTGCTGCTCTTACATAACTTGCACCACTATGCCACTTTCTTTATTACTTAGGTCAAACAGAACTACCCAAGCCTTTTATTGGCCTGACTTTGCACTAGTATTTTATTGACTGTCTATGCACAATTTCAACCAAATTTTGCTGCTCTTATTTTTTCATTATTATATGTGCCCTCTTATTTACTTATTTACTTACTTTTTTGTTTACTTGAATGTTATGTTTGTCTGTGGACTTAAATTGGTAAAATATGTCTTGTCTTCACCATGGGATAGTGAGAAACGTAATTTCGATCTCTTTGTATGTCTGGAACATGTGAAGAAATTGACAATAAAGCTGACTTTGACTTTGACTTTTGACTTTGGCATCATGGAGGGACGGGGGCAGACTTGACGCCGCTGCGTGCATGCCTTTAGCCTGGAGAAGTAAACTTGCCGCAGGTGAATTCACCGTCGCTACTACAGGAGTGGGAAAATCAGAGGTCTGGAAAGTGTTTGGAGTGGTGCTGGATTCTAATGGAAATTCTACAGGTTATGTGCAATGCTCAAAATGCAAGGTGCTGATGAAATATGTGACCCTGCATGGCGAAACCAGTCGCTTTGGTAAAATTTACAAAATTAAGTTATTGTGCTCACGGCCATAAACTAAGCTTTACAACGATATGTATATCGAGGGTATGGCAAAAAGTATCACTAAGATAACCGCATCCAAAGTTGACATGGTTCTTCCGTCACAATACGCAGAAGAGGAGAAAATCACCGTTTTAAGTAAATAACGTCAGGGTTTAACAGTTCTGTTCCCAGTTCAATTTTAAATATTATGTTGTTTTGTATTTATGTGTCGCTTTGGGCAAAGGCGTCTGCCAAATCCATAACCATAACAGTCAAAACGTAGCCTATATGTCGGGCCGGGTTCGGGCAGATAATTCATGTTGATTTGTCGGGTTACATCGGGTCCGGGCTTTAAAAGCCACGAGCCGGGTTGTAATTTTCAGGCCCGTTGAGAACTCTAATTACTAGGGATGCACGATGATATCGGCCTGACATCGATATCTGTAGATAAAAGCTTCATAACTTAATTATCGTATCGGCCAATATGGACATTTCTGCCGATGTGCCTTGCCGATAAGGTGGCCTGTTAATTGTTCGCACGCAGAGCAAATGTTTACGTTGCTATGAGCACCAACAACATATATCAACATATATCAACACTGCTGTGTGGCAGTATTTCTCTTTTAACGTAATTTAATTACACATCTTAAGAGCCATCGTCCTGAACTGTACAAAGCACCAAGCCAGAAAAAACGGCACCAGCTAAAACCGTGACGACGCATTGCTAATAGCAGAGACTTTTGTTTACAATGCAATCAGTTTCTACTGTGTAATGTCAGCTAACATTAGAAAACTAGTGTGACTTTCATGAAGGCTAGCTGTAAAGTTACTAGCCTACGTGTTGTAGGTCTCATTCCCTTTACTATACAGACTGACATTTTAAGTTTACAGCTGCATTTCTGTTCATTTGAGAACAACGTGATGCATTGTCAACAGTTCTTGGGGAACCGTCTTGTAGGCTACTGTTCAAGTATGACATTTACATGTTTATGTGAAAATTTTAGGCTACTTAACCTGTTGAGGAGTAAATAGGGGTTATGTGGAGTGCCCAGCGTTCGAACCGGAAAACTGGTCTTATCATTTCTGCTTTTCACTTCTGTACACAGCTGCAGCGGTAACGTTTGAACGTTTGGTGATCTCTGAGGTAACTGTCAAATTTGGCTTCGCTTATTATTAATAAAATTTGTATTTGTGATAGGGCAGTTCCAGCGTTATGGATGTGACAATTGGACTCATATTGGTAAACAAAATGCCTTAGAGTGGGGGCAAAATTAGTATCAATGAATTAATTTGCATAACTTTTAATGCAACCTCTGTCCTCTGAATACTGAGAAATCCTCAAATTTCATATAATCAATTTCATCCTAAGAATACAAGGCATTTTATCAGCGTTATGGATGTGACATGAAATGGACACACTTTTGTGAGAGATTACAGGTTTTCTACAAACTCTGTGAATTTTGAAGGAAACTGCCGAAACTATGATATATGTACCATGAAGGAGACTTGAATGAACACAAAAAGTGTGTTTTTTGAAACTATGCGTCATTTTCGTAATGCATTATGTAGGAAAAACTGGCGTTATGGATTTGACGGTTTCACGTTATGGATGTGACGTGTCTGAACCAGTCCTCGACAAACTACATAAAACACATAATTAAGTAGTGAATTTTGATATGAAACAATTGAAATAGTAATCATGAAAAACTAGCGATGAAATTATTGCTTCCTCAGTGCCCACTAAGATCCACAGGAAGAATCAGGACAACAAGACATTTAAAATATAAAAAAGAAATTTATTTTTTTCTTTTTACTGTCATCAATTTTGGTCAGTGATTCCCGTGTTACTGAAACACCAGGAAACATGAAACTTGGTGGGCACTCCCCTAAATAACTAGCCCTACCTGAACCGTTGCACCCAAGATGAAAAAATATTTATGGTATGTTAGTCTCAAGAGCCCGCATGAACCTAACCCATACCCACTCATTTGTGATTTGCACACATAAAGTACATGCACACGCACACACACGCACACACACACAAACACACGTGCACGTACACACATACAGACAGACAAGCACACTAGGGCTTTGACTCCGAACTTCGTTATTCAAATATAATTCGATTATTTTAAAAATTAAAGATATTCGAACGAATTTTAGGGATCTCTTAATATTCGAACCTGTAGCCTATGGAAATATTTTTTTGTAAAAGTATTTGGTTGTAGCCTAAACGTTGTTTAAAATGGTTAAAATATTATTAATACATATTCGAATATATTCAAATTTTAATATTAATAATCAAACGAACTTCGAATATGATTTTTGGGCAAAAGTCAAAGCCCTAAAGCACACACACACACACACATAAACACATACAGACACATTTAAAATTAAACTGTGTTAAGCAGACGTGAACGGCAGGCTGAACAGATCTGCAACAGAAGGAGGTTGCTATGTTAACTCCAGCTGCAAAGTCAGCCATCTTCACCAGCTAACACGATAATCCAGTTACTGTACAACATTAGTATGACAGTTACAGGAAGATAATCGCTCAGATTTTCGTTATTAGGCCACTTGAAAATAGGGTATGGCTAGGCTAATCACTGGAGGTATTTTAATATTATGTTTGTTTTGCTAATGGTTAGGCAAGGCCTCCCTGTGGTTTTGATCAACCTAATAATCTTTGAAATGTCAATTGTAAACACTAATTTGAAATGCGTTGAATCTGACATGCCACCAGAACGTTTTATCGGCTTTGAGGTATAATAAAGTCCCCAGTCTTGTAAATTCACATTATGTAACATCCATAACGTCACATCCATAACGTCAAATCCATAACGCATCATTAAAGGTTTTAAAAGTAAGAAAGGGGCACAATTTGGTCATCACACTTTACATTGATATAAATCAGCTTTGCACCGACACTATGGACATTGTCGCATCAACACTGTATGTGTAGCATAAACTTTTCCTATAAAACGTTATGGATGTGACATGGCCATGGAACTTGCTGACTTAAAAACAAAAGCCTTACAAATGTAAGGAGTTGTGCTCTTAAAGGCAAGCTGAGCATAGACATTACTTTACCATTCCCTTGTCAATCTGGAATTTGTCAAATGACACAATTTGTTTGAACATTGGGTCCATTTATCCACTTTTGAAATATGTATAATATTACCATGTGAACTATGTTGTTTCTGTATGGTTGCACACCATATTTATGATGTTAAAAGAGTGTCATTCTCCATCAAATTCAATCAGATCAGTTACAAACAATAAAATATAGACCTAAATAAAGATTTTAACAACAGTTCTATTTGCGTATGCACAACTTTTTTTTCCATGGTAAGGATGACCTTTGCATGGAATTGCCCGATAACTTTTGTGTATTTGTTTCAATTAAAATGTCGAGAATGCTAAAATATCAGAAACGGGAACATCCTAATAGCAGTTTTTGTTGTGTGCCGAGATGCTCTGTTTCGGGGGAAGTTAACTCTGGGGTAAGTTTTCACCAGTTCCCAAAGGAGGAATCAGTCAGGGCGATATGGCGTGATAACTTCGTAATAAGGAGACACACCACTGTCTGTAGTCGGCATTTTATGCCAGAAGACATCATTGAAGGGGGCAGGCGCCGTTTGAAACCCGGGGCGATTCCGGTGTTGTTCAGCTGGAACAATTTCAGCCTGCCGGTCGCTCGGCCAAGCGTCTGGGAGAGGACACAACGGCAAGGGGAGGATGAGGATGAAGAGCTGATCGATGCCAGCTTGTCTTTGAGGTGTCACGACTACGATAGCAGGCCAGAACCTTCAGCTCTGGATCTGGCCTGCGAGAAGATCGACGCACAGCAGCAGGCCATCTCAAAGCTACAGAGGCGACTGGAGGAGTAGTCACTGAGGCAGTCTTTTGGGCTGGAAAGGTTCAAGGGCTCCGATGAGGACATCAGGTTTTACACAAGGTAGGGAAAAAAGTTATCAATTTAGGGCTAGTCCACACGTACGAAACCGATCTTTTTTTCCTCCGTCTTCCCTGAAACCGCATCAAGAATATTTGCGTCCAAACGGATCCATCTCAACACGACTCAACACGTTACTTCATACCCCAGGCCTATAGGTGGCACTGTTTCTTTACAGAAATTGACCAAAGTTTGTGCTTTACAAACAGACAGAATATGCTATGACAAAATGGCTAGTGCATGGAAACCAGAATTGTTTGTGTGGACTGATGGTGAACTGTCAACTGTAGTCAACTGTAAAACTAATAAACTTTATTTTACGGTTTGTGAAGGGTGCAGTCCCGTCTTTATTTGGCTAACGCAGGTAGGCCTACTAATCACCTTTACTTTCTTTGGTTGTAGGATAGATAGGCAATTAGGCTACTAAACGCAAGGCTTACCCAAGTTCTAGGCTATTCTGTCGCCACATTTATAAATATAGCTATACAACCTTCGTTAGTAACAGTCAATACGTTTGCCTGCATCAAATCAAATCGCGCATTTGCATTCAGTGTGCTACCATCGGCTTAACGTGAGTTCTAAGCGTCTTTGTATGCTTATATCTGATTTCACTCGACTGTGAATGCATGGATATATGTTGTAAGACATGTAAAATAAATGAAGGACACTGGCACTACGCACAAATTAATGTAGCCTAAACTTACACGCACTTTTCTAATAACTTAAGTTCTCTCGCGTCACTGACAGTAGCTAGAATGCATTAAAAAACACCGGGAAAAAACAGTGTTCAGTCCACCAAGTCATAAGCTATCGGGCGCTGCGCCTTTCAGTTGTGATATTTATCTTACAGGGTGTAATCGTAGGTAATGTCATGTGTGAAAACTAGTATTGTTAGGCAATACTATAAGTGCAAGTCCAGGGCAGCTGAGGTGTGGCTGACATCATCGATACGCAAGCAGGATGTGCGGTTTCACTGTCTAAACGAATTCAAACGGGCTACGGTTTCAGATTTCTCCACTCTGGGACCAGGTTTCAGAAAAGTCGCGGTTTCGGGCAGTGCGTTTACAGGATTCGTTTGGGACTTCGGCCAAGACGAAGCAAAACCTCTGCGTTTAACCTAAAAAGCGTCTCCGTGTGGACGGGCCCTTAGGCTACTTCAGTTCTTAGTAAATTCTGTTACTTTTGCGTATCATTAGGCTGCCAATTTCAAATTGTTCAAAACAAAAGCCAGAAAATGACCCTTAGACTAACACATCATGTTATATTGCCTGACAAGACTTTCTTAACCCAGTATCACTTTAAATATATTCACCCCTTGCAGACACGTGACTTAAGTCACGTGACGGCTCCATGCTGGACGGCAAAAAGATGGGAGACGGACGGCAAATTACATTATGTCATAAAGATTATGATGAACTGAACATCATTACTATAACATCTTTGTAGTTCAATGTATTGTTGTTTGGGGTCTGATAGACAAAGAAAATGTAAAGTTATTAAAACTGGTGGTAACAGCAAGGGGAGATAACGTTACGTTAGGCTACTGTAATTAACATTATGGTAAATGAACACCCATAAGTATTTCTGGACTAAAATATTGCAAAGCGATTTGGTTACTTTATTTGTCTTGCTTTTATCAGTTGTAACATAGTCAAAACGTTAAGAATGTCATATCAGAACATGAAATAATAACTAGCTGCCACACTTAGAAGCTAGCTATTCTAGCTAACGTTTATCGTAGCTCATAGTGCTAGGGCTAATGTAACTCGTCAGTTTGTACGTTGCCCAGTTTAATAAACTTACTTCTTACATGTCTTAAGTTAAAGAATTGAAAGAAATAGGAAATAAAAAAAAAACTTGAACGGTATTATCTGTTTACATTCAGATCTTGCCAAAGACTTTGCCTAAGTGCTATCTGCCGTCCTGTTCAAAGTCTATGGTTGCTATAGCAACCGCTGCTGTGCTTCATACACTGAGGAGATAAGCATGCAATTGTGGTTGAAATACTCCCGAAACACAAAGAAAACAAACCAAAATATATCTATGCAAGAACATGGGATGTTGTTGTATTTCAAACAATAAGCCAACAGTCGTGGAAGGACATTACTACGGTTAAATCTCACTATAATCTCCTAGCTGTGCGATATGTCCCATTACAACCAATTGATTTGATTTGTGTTCTTGCCGTCCACTAGGCTATTTTGCTGTGGCGCGAACAAAACGTGACGTCACTTGCAAGGGGTGAATAAGATTGTTTTAAAGGCCTCGCCCCTAGAATTTAACCTAGGCTACGACATGAATGTGCATTATACGTCCAGAAACATTTGTTAATTTTGACAGCTAGAAAAGTGTCAAGGAAGCCGGTAAACTATGGCGATTTAACTGCAACAACATACTTTATTTTCGCGGAGAGAACGCATCATAGTCTACTAGGCTACAAAATCATACGGCACTGCCATTTGCTCTTTGAAAATAACAAAACATAATTTATGACTGTTGCGCTTTCCAAAGAGAAAGTGATTCTCCCCACATAGCCTATGTCTAGCCATCAAATGTGTCACCATAACACGGAAAGTAGCCTAGGCTACAAATATGCAGAAAAAGTCTTAGGTCCAAAATATTCCATAAATTCAACTCTTCAACTTCGAATTCTACACCGTGCTATACTAATTGTACGCGTTGGACAATCATCGACAACCAAAGTTCCTGATACGACTGCTGACCCACTACGTAGACCAGTAGGCATCTGATTGTCTGTTTTTATGTTGTGGAAATAAAAGATAAATACAAGAATTTGAACATTACATTTTAATATTTTCGGATGTAGTGCTATGCTGTTACAAAGACTTTTGTCTTGCACAATGTGCAACTTGTCAATTACTATTTGTCTACCTACAGAGCCGTTGTCTACCGCTGGTTGATGAGTTATTCCTCTTTTTGGTCTATCTGGGTCTGAAGGAGAAGGATCTAGCGGACCGCTTCAATGTACATCAGTCAACTGTTAGTAGAACAATTAGAACCTGGGCTAATTTTATGTTCACAGTTTTGGGTGCTGTGGGCATTTGGATGTCTCCTGATGCAGTACGTGCCATGATGCCTAGTGTGTTCGAAAGGTACTCTGACACACAGGTGATAGTAGACTGCACTGAACTAAAATGTCACCCCTTCCTCACTGCTTTTGCAGAGTGAGATGTACTCCCAATACAAATCTCACACCACAGTAAAGGGAATGATTGGTGTGTACCCACACGGTGCGGTCACCTTTGTGTCAGCACTGTACTCGGGTTCTATCAGTGATAAAGAACTGTTTAAGCAGTCTGGAATAATCCCTTTACTGGACAAAGACATGGCTGTAATGGTGGACAAAGGCTTTACAATTGATGATTTAGTACCAGGTAAAGTACACAGGTCACCATTTCTGGGAAAGAACTCTCAGCTGTCTCGTGAAGAGGTTTTAGCTACTCAGGACATTGCACGGCTTAGAATACATGTGGAGAGAGTGATTAGGCGCATTAAAGAAAATAAATTGTTCGATTCCATCATCCCTCTGACTATAGCTGGTAGTATCAACCAGCTTTTTGCAGCAGCCTGCCTTCTATCAAATTACCAGAACAAGCCTTCAAGCCGTCCAAATAGATAATCTAAGGTGCCTATTGTAAACCAAACCATTGTACCTATTGTAAATACATTTGTACATAAAGCAAGATTAACAAAAGTTTGCAGACATTTTTTTATTCTGTCAAATAAATGTTGTGCCCAGTACCTAACGCCTGTTAAAAGTCAGGTACTTGGGCATATAAAAATTGAAGTAATAGTTGTCTGCCTTCTTTCGAATTACTTTTAGAATCTCTTGGTTAACTTCTATATGTTGGACTAGCATGTCTTCTTGGGCAAAAACGACAAAGTCACACCATGTCATTCCTGTCAGCATAAGTTGCCCCTGCACCTGCCAGTAGTACATGTGGCTTTTTTTTTTAACAGCAGTGTTCCTTCTTGCATGTTAAGATATTTGTCAACGTAGCTGGTAACATTGGGGCACTTGATCTCAACTAGGCCAAATGGTGGCTGTGCAAGAGGGTCAAATACTAGGCCATCTGGTGAGGTGCCAAGCCATGGGGCGTCAGGGTGAACAATTAGGCCACAGGGCATGTAGTTGACGTTCCTTATTTTGCAGTATTCTTGTGCTGCCGTAAATTCCATATCTGCACCTGTTTGAGTAAAAGATGTTTCTAAATTTGAGTTGAATGGTCGCAATACAGTGAGCATATGCAAAGTATTGTAATTAGCAAATGAATGCCATTGCAAGGTGGGGTAACAGTTAACTTAGAAACAGAGTTATGTGTGTACCTCTTTTCATTTCAGCTGTCTGCCTCGTTCCTTTGAGGATGCGTTCAGGCAGAGACTGTGCTGAGCCATCTCCCCTGACAAAGCACACCTCTCTGAAATGAGAGGAGGTTATGCGAGGCCTGCGCAGCTGATGCCACTCTGAACTTCCAGCCTGTTCTCTGGTTGCCACCTCAATCATTATTGCCATTTCAAATGTCACATTCAATCTTTTCAAATGGAAGTGCTGTTCCTCAGTTAGCTCATGCACACAGTCTGTTGGGGCAAGCCGGTAGTCATTTGTTGGAAGCTCTGGAAAAGGTGGAGCATCCATATGGGTATTTATTACCTTAGTAGGTATTATGGGCTGCTGGTACGAAAGCACACTTCCCTTTTGGGCTAAACCAAGCAATGTCTCCACCAGTGTTCTCTCATCACTGATGGCCATTGTTGCTATGAGGGGCCTCTCTTCGATTGCGAAGTCTCTGTAAGGGTCCTCAATAAATGGCAGCCCAATATCACATGGATTCCCATTCACACCCTTGTAGAGTGTACATCTGTGTGACAAAGTAATAATAATAATAATAGTATGGCATCTTTCATACACAGAATGCAGCCATAGCTTTGGGGCATAGTGGATAAAAGCAGCTTCTCCACATTAGAGGATCTAAGTTTCCTTTGTGGTTGATAATACATTAAAAGCTCATAGATGTATGAAGGGGCTATGCCATTCAGAGCTTTGTAAGTAATTAACATAACCTTAAAATCAATTCTATAGGAAACAGGGAGCCAGTACAGTTCAGCTAATATCCTACAGTGACAATGTTGTATTTATGGTCTGCTGCTGATTTAGTAACTGCATTTAAAGCTCCATAAAGTCAGTCTAGTGTCATTGAGTTGTTTGCACTGAATACAGTCCTCATTTGAGATGAGGATGGCCTGAGAGTAGGAACCATTTTTCACTCTCAGTGTGGGTTTTCAGAAAAGTTTCTACCCTTGTGGCATGCTGTGCCCCATGTGTAAGTGTATGAGCTCAGTGACTGCAGTACAGCACCTCACCTGATTTCTCCATACGCCTGTTAAGTCTGGGTCTTGTGACAATCATACTGCTTATCGGCCCAGGTTTCACTCCCTTATGAAGTAAAGAAAATAAACAGAGTCGCCACTATATTACGCTGCACCTCTATTACTTCTGACTTTGGATCACTATACTTTCTATTAGCAATTTACTAATTTATTGCTACATACATAACCTAACTCTTACATACAGTATGTTTGTCTCAACCCTTACTGCAGTTCTGGGCTTGTGCCACTGTTGTTCAGTCTCTGTGCAGGCATGAACAGGGGGCACAACCTGGATATTGAGCTTCTGAATAATGTGCTGTCTGAAAGAGCAGTGCAGCAGCTCTTTCAGACTGCTGTGCCAGCTTTGCACGAACACTGACTGGAGGTCATGACGACAGGGTTTGAATCACGAAGCACTATCTGTGTAGAATACATAAAGAGAGATGGATAGATAGACAGATAGATAGATAGATAGATAGATAGATAGATAGATAGATAGATAGATAGATAGTCTTTATTGTCCCATAGGGATATTTCCACACAACATTCCATCATGTTCCATAGCACAGCAACATAAAAACACATATAACATGTATGCTTGCATGAAACTACAAGCAACTGAGGTGGTGGTGACAATATTACTGCTTGTTCAACAATGTGATGGCGGTGGGGACAATTTTTAAAACTGGCATAGTGCTCTGTATCTGTGGCCGGATGGAAGTAGTGTAAACAATTGGTTCAGGGGATGGTCTGTGTCAGCTGCTATTGTATGTGCTAGGCGTGTGAGGTTGGATGATGCTTTTGTAGAGTAGGAGCAAGAGATTGGGGCCAGCAGAGAGGGCTTTTGAGTTTGCATATGACATGTAGTCTTTGTTGTGCGCGTGTCTGGATGGCAGTGACATGTTCCTTGAAGTGGAGTTTGTTGTTTGAGTCCCAGGTATTTTAAACTGATGACCTGTTGACAATTGGACAAAGATTGTCACTGATGTATCCTGTGTTTTTGAAGTGAATTTTGCAACCTAAACAGTCGTCAGAACAAATACCACTGAATTAAGATTTGTTCTAGTAAGGTTGCTGGGATAATTTTGTTGACAAGGGGTTTCCAACAAGTCTACTACCATATTACAATACAATAGGTGAAGTATATACCAAGTATGTTGCAATAGAAAGATTTACTGTCAAACAACTTTGCCCCAATTAAATGGTAGACTACAGCCATTTATCAAGTGTCTCAGAAGAATGTGTGTAGGTTACCATTGTCTCTGTGAACATGGTGTTTACATAGTCACGAACATGCTCATGGACAAATGAAAGCAGTTGTAGTGTAACTATTTTCATTCTGAGAGGCTTGATAAATGCTTGCTATGCAGTCATTGAACTGGAACAGACTGCAAAATTGAACAGAATACCCAAACCCCTCCCTAAACATTAGCCTACTCTCAAGCTGTGTGGTTTTTCGTTCTTCTGCATGGACCTGTGACAAGCTGCTCTGACACTGAGAGTACCGGTCAACCTGTCTTTGTTTGAAACTGGTGGACAAGAAGATACAGCATTCATTCATCACATTTGTCATTATTCTAACAATGTTTTAGTATTGTGAAACACCTAAGAACCCGCGTCACTTCCAGGCTAACGAGTTTTGACTAAAAACGGTAACATCGAACTTTCTCAAAACACATCCGAATGACATGATTTGGATGTCAACTCAACGTATGTACTCCCAATAATCCGTAAATTGATCTAAAGTGCATTTTACTCCGGATAATTCCTTTAATAATTGTGCCATATTTTAAATAATTAAATATTCTTCATGAGTAAATGTCTATTTCTAAAATGATACAGGGTTGAATCAAAGTAATGTTTTTAATGTCCCGTATCCTACACTATCATAATAACAGGTAGTACAGGAGAAACTTTTCCATTAATAAAAATTAGAAGTGAATATCGGTATTGGCAATCGGTCAAAATGAGCTTGTAAATATTGGCATATCGGCTAAAATTCAATATCGAGCATCCCTAGTAATTACTGCAACCTAATGTATTGATTTTTGCTGTAACGTGGTAATGTAAGGCATTACAAAAAACAATCGGATAGTATTTTACTCCGTACAAATTTCAGTAACGCATGGTACAATGCCTTTTAACCCGAAATTAAGTGGTAAGTTTTTAAAGAAATTCGCTAACAACACATAGACATCAGCAGAGGAGAAAAATTCTGTGCAAATAGTAGCCTAGTTATCTCCTGTTACTAGTTGAAGATGACTGTGGCTACAGCAGATTCGAAGTCGGACTCTGTATTTGTGAGATAGACATATACTTATGTTTATTATTTACAGTCACGGATATGAAGAACATAATAGTTAAGTAGACTTTGTGTGCGAAACCGAAATGTCTACCTTGCAAAATAGCACAAGTAATTAGATAAAACATCTAGATCGACCACTTTAGATATGGTAATCTTTTTTATTTTTGACAAAGCATAAACTGTGCTCTTCTAATGCATGCCAGCTTTGTGCTGTGAACTCGAAAATAAAGGGATAGAAATGCAAAAAGATTGCGTCGCCTATCTTGTCATGTCTTTAGGTTACAATATAGTGGACTCTCTATTGATCTTAATAAGCAGGCCTAAAGTTACAGTATTTCTATCACAATTTACCAAACTTTGACCTTTTGTCTGTTTTTAATAAAATTCTGGTTATATTGTTCCTTGTATTGTGTCATGATCCATCACTGCACCTATTGTATTCTACTGTTGTTAGCCTTAAGCCCAGCTCAGTCATTATACTATATACCACATCACCCTCCACTGGATGTGTAATGAGCTGCATTGAGCGTAATATGCTACATGCCAAATCTATATTGAGGGCCCGGACACCAACGGTGCTCAAATGTTTTTGTAAGGATTCTTATTATTATTATTCACTATTTTTGGGACATGACATTGCCTGTTTTGAGGTGGTTCCCATGGTCGAAAACATAGGAAATTTGCTACACACGTCAGTCAGGCACTACGCCTGCTACTCAGTTACAGAGGCTTGGGCCAGGGTGTGGCCCACAGGGTCAAGCAGGAAATGTGCCAGAAATGTTCCATGCTTTGACTAATTGATCTGAAATTTTACAAAATATTGGATATCATGATGATGATATTTATATGTCCTATTAACATGCCTGGCATAGCTCCACCAATTGGCAAGAGAAGGAATGTTTTTTTTCCCCTTCACTTCAGTTGGATATCACAATCAGATTCATTAGATTAATCAGATTAGGTGTATATGAGATCCAGACACCCAATATGCCTATCTGGCGTAGTGCCACCAGCTGGCTAAAGAATAGTTTTTGGGATTTACTAACAAAATACTAATTAATATAAATCTGATGATATCCACATGCCCAAACTGCCAACCTGCGGGGTATTTCACAAAACGTAGATAAGGGATTAAGCTGGGATTTTTTGGTTATCCTGGATGAATTTCGCCTAGACTTGGTTTCACAAAAGAGATGGCACATAAGTTACCATGGGGATTTATTCTCTGCACCAAGCCTGGTCCCGATTAGGCTAACAGCCAAGCTAAGTTAATTCTAATGGTAATTATGTTGTCTTATTGGTTCAGCTAGCTGTCATTCACATCAGACCTCCGTGCTCATTTTTAAAGAGCTTTATTCCATTTATAAACTATTTGCTAAATGTATTTGCTCGCAAAACAAAACAGATTGTCTGCCTACTATGCATATGGTTATTATTTTAATTGTGATAGCCTTATAATTATTAACATAGGTACTCATTGTTTGCTTATTTTATTCAATTTTATTTTAATATTTATTTAAATTTTATTATTTCATTTGTTTGATGAATAGCCTACTGTAGTTGATTGGAAGTGGAAAGGCAAGTTTTCGAAGGTGTTTTCAACTATAATATAAAGGTATATTATACTATGTGCATCTTTGTAATGGAAAGCGCTTTTTTTTAATGACGTTGCGTGTCGAGACAAGGAAGCACTCACACGTGGGTGCATACGTAAATTTGTATTCAGTTGGTCTACCACGCCTACTCCTGCTGTTTTACAGAAATAGCCATGATTCCCCATTCCAAAAAGGACAACTTTACTTCATTGTTAGTCTATATCAAAAGCGGCTGTTCACTTTGTGAGAGTGACACTATTTTCCGCGTCTTTTTTATTCCAACCGTGAGTTCTTTGGGGCAGAAACGAGAACGCGCACACATCCTGAATTACTTACACCTGGCTTGACATAGTCGCTCCTACTGATCCTGGATTGGCGTTAGTGAAATGAGTTGAGCTAGGATGACCAGACAATGCTATGTCAAACCTCGCTTTATCACTTATCTTGGATGTCTTAATTCTGCCTTTGTGAAATACCCCTCTGGTCTAGTGCCACCAGCTGACCAAACAGGAAGAGTGCCAGACATTGACAAACCCTAGTTAATTGGTTGGAAACCAATGATAATCACATTCCTAATTAGTGTGTGTGGTATGGCGACACCAACCAAGGATTTATTTTATTATTTATTTTGGATATTGATATTAGATTAATTCAGTTTAGGTGCATGTCAACTGTTGAAAGTTAAGGATAGCATTGTGTCACAAACTGTTTCGTAGATATTAGCCATGAATGGCTTTGAGTCGAATATGAATACATTTTGAGTGAATTTATGGATACATAAATAATGACACAATTACTAAGCCTATTTGGGACCTTGCATAAATAAAAATGTAATTGCCTTCTCCACACAAAAAATCAATAAAGTAAAGATTTTGGTTGTGAACGTGTCTTGTGTTTGTAAACAAATACATCAATTTAGGAGGGAGATGAATGAAGAACACACACATTTCTGTGATTATTTTGAGTGTGTAGCCTAGAGCAACTTTGTCTCCTCAGCCAAATAGGTGAGATAGGCAGTGCAGAAGGCATAGGCTATGAGCAATCTAACTGTCTGACATGTAGTCTACTGCCAGTGTAGTGTTTATAGAAATTGTTTGAGTCAATTGATTGGGGAAGTGCTGTGACAGTGGCAAGGACATACTTTGGGACAGTGAAAGTGCTTGTGACAGTTAACAGTGATGGTGCTTATGGACAATAACAGTGTTCATGGACAGGTCAGTGATGGTGCTTATGGACAATAACAGTGCTTGTGGACAGGTCAGGGGGATATGATTGTGCTTGGTGACAAGTGTTTGTGGGAACAGAAATTAAATGTAATTTTTATTAAGGAATAAAATTTGTTCCACTGTGCCAGGGCTTAGTCTGTTTCGCTTCTTGCTGACCACTTCACCAGCTTTAGAAAAAACCCGCTCACATGGCACAGAGGAGGCTGGTGTGCACAGGATGTTACGGGCCAGCACATACAAATGAGGATACACATGCTTGTGCTGAGCCCAAAACTGGAGTGGGTCTTCTGATCGAGGAATGTTCGGCTCACTCAAGAACTGCTGCACCTCCACAGTTGCATTAGCAGTGGCACTTTTCACTCTCCTGGTCTCCGAAACATGTTGGTCCAGCAAATCCCATAGGCCAGTTCCTGAATGGCGACAAAAAAAACAATGCATTACAAAAATACAATATAAACATGTCAATATTGACTATAGATTCATACCAGCAGGCTCTTGTGCTGCTGGGTCAGGTGGAGTGCTGTCTCTTAAAAGAGAAGAACATTCTGCTGTGAGCCTTCTCACAGCATTTTGTGAATTCCCTGAATTGCAAAACCCCATCGCTTTGAATCGTGGATCCAGAAGAGTGGCAAGGGAGTGTTGACTGGCTGTCTCATAGTGACTCAATCTTTCCGTCATAAGCCGTGTGAGGTTGTTGCAGAGCTGCTTCACCATTTCACCCTTCACCTCCCTGTATTTGGATGTTATGGCATGCCTCAACATTCGCACAAGGGGGATAATTTTGGAGCCAGAGAGTTTTTTCGGCTGACAGCTCCACTGTTGCCTCCTTTAGGGGAGACAGTGCTCCAAGGCGTTCGGCTAAGCTCTGGTATTCAGCAGAGGTCAGAGCAGCGGTGCACAGCGACACCACTGCAGCACCGACGGGTTCCCTTTGCTCATACAGCCTAGACATCATGTCATAGGTGCTGTTCCACCGTGTCTCCACTTCCTGCACGAGCTTGTGAGGAGGTATCCCCATCTGCTGCTGGATGCTGAGGAGTCGCTCTCTGGCGACGGTGCTCGTCCTGAAATAGGCCACAATCTTCCTTGCCTTGCCCCTTATTTCTTCAAGACCCGGTGTCTGGTCAATTGCTTTTTTTACAACCAAGTTTAAAGCATGGGCAATACAAATGCTGTGCCTTAACTGCAAAATAGTCCCACATGCCAACATGTTTGCAGCACCATCACTCACAAGGCATCTCACCTTTCCCAGAACCCCCCATTCCTCCATGACAGCAGTCTTTTTAGCAGCTATGTTGGCTGCCGTATGCCTCTCTGGGAACTTGGCAAGTGATGGCAAGATAAGCATCCATGTGGATTGAAGTCCACATGTCTGAGGTCAGACTCACAGCTGTAGCCTTCAGCAACTCTTTTTTGGCCTTCTGCTTTTCCTCCTTATATCTGGACTCCACCATGGCTTTCAGCGTTTGCCGTGATGGCAAAATGTAGGATGGATCCAAAAGGCTCACAAAACCTCGGAATCCAACATCATCCAATTCTGAAGGGCTGTGAGTCTTTTACGACCATGTCAACAAGAGCTTTGTCCATCTTGTCCTTTCTAGTTCCTGCAACACAACAAATGTACATTAATAAATTATGCAGTATGACTACATGTATACTTGATAAATCCATGCATGTAGGCCTACTGAATGTGAAAAACACAAACAGTTAAGACAGAAGTATATTGAGACACCAAGTTCACACTTGAAAAGGAACAACTGAGTCAGAAGAAAAATTCACCCTGGCTGCTGGATTCAGCTTGTGCAGAGGCAGAGGCAGTGGCATGCTCATGCTTGGCACGGATGTGCCTCAACATGGATGAGGTGTTGTTGTTGTAGGCCAGCTTTTGGTCACAAATCAAGCACTGGACCTACAAAAGAATACACAACTAGTAGCCTAAGTGAGGTTTCAATTGAAAGGATGTGCTTCAAGTTTGGCCATAGTGTGTGACCATTCATTTAAAAAAAAATATGAGCTTAGATGATACATGATAGATCAGCAGGTTTTGTGAATAGCCTAGGCTACCCCAAGCCTATATCCCAAATTATAGAATAACACTATGCTTGGCTTAATTTATATGAAAGATGTGAATATTAAGAAGCTATTGTCTATAGTCACAAACAATTTTATTATGAAAATATTTAAGTTGTGGCTAATTAAAATCTAGACTTTCCCACATTATGGAGAGCCTAGCCTAATATAGCCTACACATCGGCGTATCCCAATAAAACAACATAGCTTATGCCTACCCTGTTGGGCGAAATCAGATTAAAGTGTTCCCACATCTCTGAACGCCCTCTCTTCGCAACAGGTTCCATGTCTATAGACTCTATCACTCAAACTATATGAACTCGCTATAAACTCTCTACTCACTTTCTATTCGCTATCTATTTGATAAACTCTCTACTTGCTATATACTTACTTGCAATAAACTCTCTATTATAATCTCTCTACTCGAACTTGCTAGACTATGAATGAACTCTCTATACGCTTTCTACTCGCTATGTATTCTATAAACTCCAGGCTAAACTTTCTACTCACTATAATCTACTCGCTATGAACTTCCTATGCTAAGAACTCTCTACTTGCTATAAACTTTCTACTGGCTATACACTTTCTATGAACTCTCTACTCGCTATAATAATCTCTCTATTCAATAAACTAAACTACTCGCTATACACTAAACTCACTACTCGCTATGAACTTCCTAGGCTATGAACTTTCTACTTACTATAAACTATCTACTGGCTATACACTTTCTATGAACTCTCTACTCGCTATAATAATCTCTCTATTCACTAACTCTCCTGACTCTGTTGACTCTCCTACTGCAACAACCCACAAGGGCGCGCCCCGTTTCGCGCGTCTTTAAAGCTTTGAACCAAACTTCGAAGCAGTCACGTGGGTGTGTGTGAAACAAAGCTTCGGACGTCACTAGTCACGTGATTCTCACGAAATGAATCAAGCTCCGATACAAAGCTCCATTCCAAATTGGTTCATGTCTGCGATACATGCCTCGAAGCAGGAGGTTCACGGGTAACCAGTGAGGATGACTGGTCCTCTGAGGAGGATGGACCAGGTCCCTCTCCAGTCCCAGCTCCCCAACACCCTGGGCCTGCAGTTCTTCCAGTAGCTCGAGCTCCAGTCCCGATTCTGGCTCCAGTCCTGATTCCGGTTCCAGCTCCCTCTCCAGCCCCGAGTCAGACTCCTGCGCCGGCTCCCGCTCCAGTCCCGATTCCGGCTCCAGTCCTGATTCTGGCTCCAGCTCCAGTCCCTATTCCGGCTCCAGCCCTGATTCCGGCTCCAGCTCGCTCTCCAGCCCCGAGTGAGGCTCCTGATCCTGCTCTGACTCCGGCCCCGAGTCAGATTCCTACACCGGCTCAAGCTCCAGTCCCGACTCCGACTCCGGCTCCAGTGCCGACTCCGGCTCCAGTCCCGACTCCGGCTCGGGCTCCCGATCCAGCTCCGACTCCGGCTCCAGTCGCGAGTTCGACTCCAGCTCCAGCTCCCGCTCCGGATCTGGCTCCAGCTCCCGATCCAGCTCCGACTTCGGGCCCAGTCCTGATTCTGGCTCCAGTCCTGATTCTGGCTCCAGTCCTGATTCTGGCTCCAGTCCTGATTCTGGCTCCAGTCCTGATTCTGGCTCCAGTCCTGATTCTGGCTCCAGTCCTGATTCTGGCTCCAGTCCTGATTCTGGCTCCAGTCCTGATTCTGGCTCCAGTCCTGATTCTGGCTCCAGTCCTGATTCTGGCTCCAGTCCTGATTCTGGCTCCAGTCCTGATTCTGGCTCCAGTCCTGATTCTGGCTCCAGTCCTGATTCTGGCTCCAGTCCTGATTCTGGCTCCAGTCCTGATTCTGGCTCCAGTCCTGATTCTGGCTCCAGTCCTGATTCTGGCTCCAGTCCTGATTCTGGCTCCAGTCCTGATTCTGGCTCCAGTCCTGATTCTGGCTCCAGTCCTGATTCTGGCTCCAGTCCTGATTCTGGCTCCAGTCCTGATTCTGGCTCCAGTCCTGATTCTGGCTCCAGTCCTGATTCTGGCTCCAGTCCTGATTCTGGCTCCAGTCCAGATTCTGGCTCAGTCCCTGATTCGGTTCCAGCTCCCTCTCCAGCCTTGAGTCAGACTCCTGATCCAGCTCAGTCGATTCGGCTCCAGTCCTGATTCTGGCTCAGCTCCAGTCCCTTTCCGGCTTCCAGATTCCGGCTCTAGTCCTGCCCCGCTGAGGCTCCTGATCCTGCTCTGACTGGTCAGATTCCACACCGGCTCAAGCTCCAGTACTCCGACTGGGCTCAGCCGACTCGGCGGACTGGGCTGGGCTCGGGACTGCCCGCCCATCGACTCGGCCCCTTTGCTTGCTGCCTTTGACCGGGTTGCCTGGCCTGACCGGCCCGATCACTCTGACCTTTGTCGGCTGATCGCCGCCTGCCTGCTCCTCCATCATCCTGATCGGCCGCCCAACCGGTCGTCTACCTGATCCTCCGTCCCTGGCCAACCGTCCGCCTGACCCTCCGTCTCTGACCAGCCGTCTGCCTGATCCTCTGTCCCTGTCCGGCTGTCCACCCGGCCGCCCGCCTGACCGGGCGTCCACCGGGTCGTCCACCTGATCCTCCGTCCCTGGCCAACCGTCCACCTGACCCTCAGTCTCTGACCAGCCGTCCACAGTAATGTTATATGCGTGTAATGTAGATATATGTAACGTAACAAATGTAATGTAACAAATTACTTTGAAGTAACTTTGCCAACACTGGAAGTGATACTGCATAAGAATGTTATGGTATTTTACTGTCAATTTTGTGTTAAGTAACTGTGGGGGTTAACAGTGTGTGTGTTTTGGGCGCAATATACTTTAAACCTTTAAGAGTAAGTAGCGCAGCATCAAACGGGGGTGATATTTTTGACAGTCAGTGCATCTGAAGGAATCTGCTTGAATGTGAGAGGGTGTAAGCTATGCAACACCAGAGGTGCGTTCAAATTCAGCAAACAGATGGGAACGTTTGTGGAGATATGTTTTCTCTGAACAGATAAATTAGAACGATTTGGTGTAAACATTCCATTGTAACAGTAAGACTTTGTCCAGCTCACATGCAGGTCTACTGTATGTTCACAAAGAACTACCTCCTCAAACTGTTTGCAAACATTCACTGAGAACTCAAGGCAAACAGATAGCTGTTTGCAGTTGTTCACCTATAATTGTGAATTTAGATTTAAATTCTAGATTCCACCTGGGTGTGACTATAGGCTACATGCATCTGCACTCGCCTATTATTTGAACTCATAGGCAAACTGAAACTAACTTTACGTGGTCTCAACAGCATGAAAAAAGCTAAACTTAGCCCAATTATGTTTGAATGACAGAATAAAAATCCTAAGGATATCATCCTGATAATGAGTCATTGCCAGGTACTCATTGCTAAGGGCTACAGCACATCTAGTGACAGTGCGTCTTCACCGCTATGCTTTATATGGTGGTTAGTGGTGTTCGTTGATTATTAAAATATATCGGCGCAATGTATGATTTCCAGCCGTCTTATTTGCTATTGTGGAACTATTTTTTCAGACACCTCACAACCGCATATAAACTTGCCTGAAGCATAGACAGTAAAAGAAGGTCTCGCGGAAAGACTACAACCAAATGTAAACAGCCCCCGTTTCCTTTTCCAGTGGCGCAGTAAAATCAACGTGCAATGAGTCTTCCAACAGAAATCAATGGGATTTTACTAAATGGCAAATAAAACACGACAGAAACTGTATTTCGCTACGCTACTTATTTTGGAACATCAACAAACACCACTAACCACTCGGTGAGTTGCACAGTTTGAAAACGAACGTTAAAGGGACACCAGGCAAGCCTGATGCTTTTTCTCTACGAAACCCCCCCCTCGCTCGGTCTGAAGCTCTTTTCCTTTTCTTTGCGTCTTCCGTCAAGGGTTTTCGCTGCTTCTTCGCCGGCTCTGCCATTATACACACGTTTGCAACAATCTCTAGCGTTTCGTTAGCCTGCCTCTGTGCTGTAAACTGCTCCTGCTTCGGTCGGCGGGTAGGATACACCGAACTTGCAAGTGGGATATTCTTCCTACAGGCAGTAGGGGAGGGCGATAGAGCCTTTATTCGCCCCGTAATGAGTCATTTAACCATATACCGACTTACGAAGATGATTAATTAACACGAAAACGTTGCCTGGTGTCCATTTAAGGGTTGTTTTAAGGACATGTTTGTGCATGCCTGTAGGCAGCCACTCTGAAGTAGTCAAAGGCGATTCAAAACCAAAAAAAGTCCAAAAAGTCGAGACAGGACCAATCGTCAAAATTTCGGTGTCCACCTCTCTAGTTCATCCCCAAAAAAACAAAACAGGGACTCAAAGTGCTAAATACCATTGATTGTTTTCAAAATATTTTTTGATAAAAATAGTCAACACTGTGAGATGAGCACAATGCCAGATCTGCCCTCAGGCCAGCTTATGTGCAATTCTTCTTTTTTTTTATTTTTTTTTATTTATTTCAAATTACTTGGACCAGTGGTAGAATACTCTTAAAGCAACATGGGATGTTGATATTTTATGAAGCCATGAATGAACAAAAGTTCATCATGCCTATGATCCAAACATACACGATTAAATAGTTAGGCCTAATGACAGGCAGACGTAACACCGCTAAATTCTAAGCTTGTTTAAGACCCCACACTGAACGCATAAGAATGCTAATAGGCCTATCACTCTGGGGTTTATGGTAACTGAAGTAGCCAATATATTTGTGTCTTGAAATTATGTTTGAAATAAATGTCTTAAAACAAAAACGTTGGGTAAGACTTGTATCTTATAAGTTAGTGAAAACGAGTTGATTAGTAGGCTAGTTGAGTTTGTTATCAATAAACATAACAGCTAATGTCGGGATGAGCAGGAGACTAGGCTACCATAAATCCTCAAATTATGCCCGGAATTGATTCTATTTATAGCCGGACAAATAAAGGCCGGTCCCCAAATACAAGATGGGGTAATAATTGCCTACCAGTAGGGCTATCAGTCCACCAGCAAGACAGTGTTTAGATTTAACTCAATGAAATAAGACCTCTTCTTAATATTGTATTATATTGTTAGTTGGATTAATACTTTTGGCAAAGAAAAGTCGTTTTCCTACACCATGGGTCTCCAACACTCCCTCTCAATCTCATTTGCTTGCTGCCCCCTTCGAGCTTAGGCTGAAGCATACTACTTTTAAACACAATTGTTGCCTCGACTCAAGGCACTACAGCACAGCCCCTGTTCAATGAACGGCTGCCTTGTCTCGCAATAAACAGCGGTGGATATCCCGACACTTTTTCAACTGCATGAAACGTAACAGTGAACAATCAAATACCCCCCAGATTTCAGTGCCCATCAGTCCCAAGATTTAGCAATATAATCAAATAGTCCAAAGTAAATTAAATCCTAAACCAAAAATGTTATGCTTTTGATAGCCTATAGTATGCCGCTACAAACGAACCGCATGTCTAAATGCAGCAGGTTCTAAATAAAAAAAAGCCTGCCTCGAATACCAGCCTGCCCCAAATAAAGGTCATGTGCTTTGCGCAGCCTAAATAAATAAAAGACCCCAGCCATAATTTGAGGATTTACGCCAAGCAAGTAGCCTGGATTATTTTATGATGGTTGGTAAACTGGCTTCAGATATCCAACCAATTGAATACGAGATTGTGCAGTCTTAGATGGCTGTGGTTAGTGATGTGATGCTGTTAACGGGGAGTTTTACATAGCTAGTGTAAACCTATAGTTTATTATTTATTTAGTATTATTTATTTAGCGTGCCTATAAGGCTTTTTTTCCTTATCAAAAGTGAGGGGGACAACGGCCATCTCTTCAGCATTGTGGGGGACATATCCCCTACATCCCCCGTGCCGCCGGCATGCCTGCCCATGATTAGCGATTGTGTTTGCGTGCCTGTGTTTTAGGGAGATTGGAAATGGGCTTCAAAGGCTTCTTGGTTCATATGGGTATATACAGTACCCTTATGAAAATGAACCATGGTTTTACTATGACAAAATAACCATTGTTTTTCTAAATAACTATGTTTTTGTGGTTTCATGTTTTTTTTGGGTAACCATGATAACCAAGATTTATCACAATAGTTGATAAAAAAAAAGCACCGTGCACCATGTGAGGATCAAACTCACGACCTTTAGATTATGAGACTGACGCGCTACCTGTCCATTCTCCAGGACCCACCTGAATGTCTGCCCCCTGAAAACACCAACCTGCAGCTTATGCAGACCCAGCACACAGACCTCGTCTTCTGGGTCCAGGCCTTGCTCAGCTGCAGCTCGCTTGGCTGACTCCAACACCTCGTCTGGTGGAAGAGGACGCGACCATGGCTGGGCCCTGCTCTTCACCCGGCCAGTATCATGGGAGTCATTTAAATTGACTGTTCCTATCAGAAGATTATTCATAATAATACAATTTAGAGACTATTATAAAGAATGACACTGTAGCGAGACTCACATATACCTATAGCTTGATGCTATTATATAATAAAGGCTTTGGTAATAAAAGTCCACCAAAAGTGACGATGACTAAAGATAAAAATAGCGCAAGCTTCAAGCGACGACTCTGATTAGCCTACGTCACATTAAGATAGCCGCCGCAGGCTAATTTAACACTCATTTCTACCTGGCTTGTCCTAGCAGTGATTTATCATCAATGGTACGCTAATGCCAAATAAATAGTTTTGCCAAATAAACAAAAAAGAAATAACTTTCAGTCAGTCAAGCTTTATGAGTGAAGCAGAGTTCAGTCGGTGAGTGATCAATCATTTTTAAGTGGGGGACCCGTCGGCAGGGCTCCAAACCGGTTCAAGGAACGAAAACCGAAAACGAACAGAATTTTACAGAATTTTACGAGGAGCGGAAACGGAAACGAAAACAAAATGGACTTCAACTGTTCCGGAACAGAAACGTTATTCTGAAATCCACAAAACCGGTTAATAACGTTTTTTTTTTTTTACGTTCTCTATATATTTTATAAAATTTCACAAAAGCATATCCTAAGTGTTCTACTCGTTTGATTGTAGGCGAACAGCCTATTAATTTGATTTCTGCCGTTTGATAGCTAAGGTAGAGGTGCGCACATCCAAAACGCAGGTGCAGGACAAAAGGGTCAGACAATTAAAAAACAAAATTGAATGTCTGCACACTTGCTCCCGTTTTGCTTTTTCTTTAATTTCACCAAGTGAACGTTTTCGAGCTACACGCTCTTCATCAGACTGCTGATTTCTGCCGTTTGAAAAAAAATAAAAAAAATAAATGGACCTTTGGTCCAAATGTGTATATTTTGTCTTGCTGTTGTAATGTAACCTATCCGTCTGCCGCTCGGATCTTAGGCCAGCTCGTAGGCGTAGGCTACTGAAACTGATTTGGAAATTGTTTGTAGCCTATGCGTAATAGCCTATTTTGCCTGTCCACTTTTGTCGTTTTAAAAGTCGATTTGAAATGTTTGAGCAATTATAGCCTATTCTATGTAGAAGAGTTAAACGGGAAATTTGAGATAGGCCTTGTCAGCAACAGACAGGTTCGTTTATAAACAGGGTTGGAATTATAGCGCAAGCCTTTGAAGAGCTCCATATGGATAAAACTTAGGCTACAACCAGGTAAGGAGTTTAGCACGTATCCAGAAATATTTTTGATAAGAAATTATTTATAGGCATAGGTTAGGCCTACAGTAAGTCTGTAGGCTATGGGATGGATAGCCCATCTGAATGTTTTTGGATGCCGCCTGTGATTTATTATTTTTGGGCATAGCTACGGTAGGCTAAATCAAGGGGAAATAATGAGTACGTCTATTCTAAGGTAAAGTCCACAAAAATAGACTTGATAGGCCCGCCAAACACTGCCGGAACTTTAAGAACGAACAATATTTTGCGTATTTATATTTTTTCAGTTCAGGACCGATATGTTGGTGGCGGAACGCATGCAAGAACGAAAATGTTAAACATAGGCCTACCTGAACCGTTCGGAACGGAACGTTTGAAAAATCATTTTGTTTTCAAGCCCTGCCCGTCGGTAACGTTGAACTTAACCTGCAGGCAATGGTACCCCATGGCAATGGTTCTCTGATTGGCTCATGCTTGACCTGGCTCTTTGATATGCGGACCGCTCAGGGACTGGCTGTTGCCAGGCTGTCACCAGGGTAACTTTCCAGGAGGAAACACGCCTCCTCATTTGCTCCTTTTCAAGGGAGACACTCGAGCTGTCATTGGCTGCTCTTGGCCGTTTTGTGGTGGCAACGAGCCCTCTCATTGGCTATTTCCAGGGAGTTATTCGAGCTGTCATTCGCTGGCCGTTGCTCGACACACAGCGGCCGCACATGCTAGCGTTAATGAGGCTTGAGCTGCAGATGTAAGTATTGAGTGCTCATGGTTAATCACTATAGTTTTGTAACCCTACTTTTTAGAGTACTACCCGGTTAATTATCCAGTCTCGTTGAGGCGTGGAAGGAAGACGGGTTACAGGTGTGAAGTTTAACTTTCAGGAGCTTTATTTTACGGGACATGTACAACCAGCCAGCACACTCCTAACTCTGCTCTGCCTCCAACTTAACGTTCCCCCTAATTATCCCCCACAAGGGCGCATAAACAAAATACAAAATTGACATTAACATATAAAATAAACAAAGCCATAAAATATACAGCTACAGTCTTCCCCTGCTACCAGAAGAAACGTCCCCGTTTAAAAAAAAAAGACACAATCCAAAAGTATGACATTATACAACAATATACGATAAACACAAGATGTGTCAATATACCAATCAGGAACAGTATTATCAACTAACTCATGGGCTCATTCGCCCGGCAATTGCATGTATACGTATTATACAGTATATTTTTGTTTTGAACCAACCACTTAAGAAAAGGAATATGAAACATACGTGTCTGTGATGTGTGTGTACCTTTCCACAGTGTGTACCTTCCCACTACATCCCAAACCTACCAGGTGGCTTAACCACCCTTCCACTACGGGTCGTTTTAAGTGGAGCATTGGGAGCAAAAGAGGGAACCTTACTAGTAACGTTATGTGGAGATTTAGAGGGGCTGGATGGGGGAGTAGAGTAAGGACTAGACAGGGCAGAGGCAGGAGGCCCTTGTTGGATAAGTGACTCACCCCCTGTTACCCCAGCCGGAGAAACCGACTGATCAGTCACATATGGTGGAAGAGGTGGCTGAAATGGCAGAGACCCGGCTAATGCAGTTAGGCTAGAGGAAGATATATTTGCTCTAGAACTATCAACATGTGGCTCCGATGGTTGAGAAGTAGTTGGGTCTAAAAGAGAACGGTTATGGTGCACCACCCACCTACGAGACTGGGGGTTTTTGGGGTCTGTAATTTCATAGGTTACCCCTAGACTGTTCTCTTTGTCCAAACGCTTCAGGATCTTATAAGGGCCCTTCCATCTAGGAGCTAGTTTGTTTGTTTTTTGAGCAGGGTCATCCAATAGCACTAAATCCCCCTCTTCATGCGGATGAAAAGAAACCCTTTTGTCATACTGCCCTTTCTGCCTCAATTTAGCAGCAATAGACCTATCCGTGGCATCACTAAAGACTTGTGAAAGGCGTGTGCAAAGTTTCCGTGCGTAAGCCGCAGGTGTACCAAAGGTTGACGCTGACAGAACAGGATTCCAGTTTAAAGAGACATGAACAGGAAGAAGTGGTTCTCTACCATGAGCAAGGAAAAATGGAGAGTAACCTGTGCTTGAGTGCACGCTAGAGTTGTAAGCTAGTTCTACCTGAGGTAGGTATCGATCCCACTCACCCCCACTTTGGTAAATGTACTTAGCCAGCTGGTCCTTCAGGGTCCTGTTTAGTCTCTCAACCATACCGTCAGATTGTGCATGATATGGTGATGTCCGAGTCTTTTCAATACCTAAGGATGCACACAGATGTTTGACTAAGTCTGACTCAAACTGCCTTCCCTGGTCAGTATGTATTGACTCTGGCACCCCATGTTGGCGGATATACTGCTCAAAAATGCACTGAGCAACCGTAGGCGCTTGCTGATCCTTCAGAGGATATAAATTTGCAAATCGGGTAAAATAATCTACCACAGCTAAAATGTATCTGTTCCCCCATGAAGTCACAGGAAGCTCTGTTATATCAGCCGCAATTCTCTGGAAAGGCCGTTCTGCATGAATGGACTGCAATGGTGCCCTTTCCTGTGGTGTGGGAGAGCTGCGAGACTGACAAGGCAAACATTCAGTGCAAAATTTGTAAATATCTCTTGACACGTACGGCCAATAACAGACCTGTCTCGCTCTCAACAGGGTAATGCGGCACCTAAGTGTCCACAAAATGTATCACCATGCAGCCATTTTAGAGCTGTGGAAACGAGGGCTTCTGGAAGTACAACCTGATAAGAGTGGAGTGAGTGTGGAGATGGTCTGACTGCACGACAAAGAATGCCATCGTAAACCAGTAATTTAGGAAATTCATGCCACAGCTTCCGCAGTGCAGGAGGAGACTGTTTAAGCTGACCCAACGATGGCCTATGTTTACCTTCCTCCAGCCAGGACAAGGCAGTACGAAGACAAGCGTCTGCCTGCTGTTGGGCCTGCAACTCTTCCGTATCAATAGACAATGTAAGCTGTGTGTCAGATATGCTAGGGGACAGGCTGCTCTGCTGTTCACCCATGGAGGGAATTGCGGGCTGTGACGTACCAGTAGAAATGACACACTGAACAGCTTTGGCAACCATCTCAGGGGAACTAGGCCTTCTCGACATTGAATCAGCGTTTGCATGCTGCTTTCCTTCCCGATGTATAACAGCAAAATCATAGACATCTAACTCAAGCAACCAGCGTGCGCGGCGGCCAGTGGGGTCGTTATCCACCTGGGCCTTCCTCAAATGTAAAAGTGGTTTATGATCAGTGATAATGGTGCCTGACAGGAAATGTTTAAAATGACGCACTGACCAAACTATGGCCCATGACTCTCGGTCATAAGTGGACCATTTCCTTTCCGTTGGTGTCAGTGTGTGACTTGCATATGCAATCACACGCTCTCTCCTATCCTGCCTCTGGGCCAATACAGCCCCTATACACTCCTGTGACGCATCAGTATAAAGCAAGAACGGTTGTGTGAATACAGGATGAGCCACAATAGGGGGATTGGTCAAAGCATGCTTAAGAGATTGAAATGAATCATCACACAAAGAGGACCAATGAAACACAGCCCCCTTTTGAGTTAGAGCATGAAGTGGGGCAGCTATGACTGAGAAATTTTTAACAAACCGCCTATAGTACGAGCACAGCCCTACAAATGCTCACACCTCTGTGGCAGTCCGTGGAGTCGGCCAGCTACGCACTTTGTCAAGATTTTTACCATCTGGTTGAAGACCCTGACTGGACACCACATGTCCCAAGAAGGAGACTTCCTTACACCCCAGATAACATTTGCGCGGGTTTAATTTGAGACCAGCGGAACGGAACCGTTTGAAAACTTCTTCCAGGCTACTCAAATGCTCAGAGAATGTCCGGCTAAATACCAGGACATCATCCAAATAAATGAGACACACTTTCCAGTGTAATCCCCGAAGAACTAACTCCATGAGTCTTTGGAATGTTGGGGGAGCATTCGTAAGACCCATGGGCATGACTAAACTGATACAAGGCACTGCCGGTGTTAAATGCAGTTTTCTCCTTGTCCTGTTCATTCAACTCCACTTGCCAATATCCGCTTACTAAATCAATGCTACTAAACCAACACGCCCCAGACAAGCTATCAAGGGCATCAGCAGGACGTGGTAATGGGTAGGAGTCTTTGACCGTAACTGCATTCAACTTCCTGAAATCTATGCAAAAACGGTAAGTGCCATCTTTCTTTTTAACTAACACAACCGGCGAAGCCCAAGGGCTACAACTTTCTTCAATAACATCTTGTGAAAGGAGCTGTTCGACTTGCCGGTCGATTTCAGTTCTTAAGTGGACAGAGGTTCGGTAAGCTCTTTGCCTTATGGGTGAGGCATCGCCAGTGCGAATACTATGACGTACCCAACTAGTACGCCCAAAGTCATGCTCATGAGAACTAAACACGTCACAGTATTGTCTGAGCAGACCCTCTAACTGCTCTCTCTGCTCACTGTTCAGAGCTGCGTGATTGAGGTTGACAGGTAATGGGGATGTATGTGGTTCTGACTGAGTCTGCACCCGAGCTACTGTGGCATCAATCAAAGAAAACTCCTCCCCCTTCTGTTGAACTAAAGAATGAAGCTCCCCCAGTCTGGTGTTAACTGGTACATAACAGGCATCTTGGGTTGGATTCATAACACGTGATCCAGGCCACCCCTTCTTAACTGGAGTAACTGTGCGTGCTGCAAAAAGACCTGGTAATGTATGGGTATCAGGTTCTAAAACCCCAGTGTAGTTACACAAAAGCTCTGGTTCCCCTATGGTGGGCTGTATCTTAGCTAGCACATTCATTTCTGACATGGCAGGTACCGTGAAGGAACCTAACGTAATAGCACTACATTTCAGTGGGGCCTTTTGTGCTGAACATAAAAGTGGTACAGACCAATCCCACAAGCATAGGTTATTCTCTCTCAGGTTGATTATGGCATGGTGTTTGCTAAGAAAATCCCAACCTAATATAGCGGATTGAGATGAATTTCTGACAACATGGACATTGTGATTGAAAACCTCCTCACCTAGTCTGATAGAAATGACAAGCATACCTAAAGTGTTGAGATATTCACCAGTAACAAGGATTTAGCAAGGATGTAAGACTTCTGTATAGGCTTCCTCATTAGAGAGGGAATAGACATTCTTAAAGATTCACTAATCAATGAGATTTCTGAACCTGTATCTAAAAAGACTTCAGTGGCAGTGTTCTCAATGACAGCAAACACAAATGGTGTAGGGCTACTACGAGTTACCAGTTCAGTTTGTTGTTTGGGCCCATTCTCACCAACAGCAGACACTTGGGCCATAGTACTTGCTACCATGCGTTTCCCTGCACCTCGCGATCGTCCACGTCGAAGCTGACATGGTGGCGTTCATAGGATGGTGTTCGTCTGCTCTGCGATACGATGACCCACTAGAGTACCTAGATGCCTCTTGCTGTGCAGGACGATGTGGTGATGGGCTGACATGTCGACTGTGGTCAGGGCTCCGACGACTGTAGTAGCTGTCACGGCCACTAGAGAAGAATCGGCTGTTGTAGTGGTTTGGTGAAGACTGAGGTGAACTCGAGTAGCGGCGTCCCCTCTCTGGTGAATGACTGCCCCCGGCATATCCATCCGGTGAGAAGCTCCGCTGCGATGATCTAGCAGAATGCAGGTACCTCTGCGGTGATGCATGTGGAGAGGAGCGTGAGGCAGCTCCCTCCTGTGGGCGATGGGACCGCTCTGGAGATCGCTGCCGCAGCCTGAGGACCTCCTCACGGTTGGGTTGTGAAGATGCACGCCGCTGTTTCAATTGACCCACCTCCAACCTCAAAGACTGGACCTCAGCCGACAGTTGTTTGATGGCTGACACGACTTCAAGTGTTTGGTCTGAGGTGACCGCTGCTTTGGTGGAGACCATTGCTGTGAGGTGCGCAACTGGTTGTGAGGCATTAGTGCCTGCATCTGTGGAGGGTACAAAACCAGCAGCTTGTGGCTGTGGTGCAGCCAGACGAAGAGCCTCTTGCGCTCGCTCCCACTTACACGCTACAGCCAGGGCTTCTTCCAAGGTAGTAGCCCCGTGCTCGTGACACTTAACTTGCAGCACAAGGTCTAGTCCAGCAACAAAACGTCGAAAACGCTCCATAGCTTTAGCCGGCTCTCCATAATTGTGTAAAGCTTCAAAAACTAGCCTAGTTATCTCTGCAGCAAAAACTTCAAGCGGCTCCTTAGGCAAGCGCTGCCTAGCATTCACAAAAGTCTGAAAATGTTGCAAAAACTGTTTGCCGCCAAAAACTTTGTTCAGTCTTAAAACACATGCGTCATAATCTTTCTGTGTGGCAGGCGGAAAAGATAGCCAGTATGCTAAGGCATCACCACTTAGCCTAGTTGGCAAAATGGTGGCTAAATCCTGTTGCTGAGATGCAGGGCAAGCCCGCACTGCTAGCTCTAATCTGGCTTTCCACAGAGAAAAACTTTCTTTGTCCTTACCATCACCATGATAGCACGGGGGAAGTTCGACCCGATAATGAATCACTCGTGATGTAATGTTAGTAGCACTGCCATCACCACCAGCAGTAACGTTAGTAGAAGTGCTTTCGCTGGTACTTGCCCCATTCCGTGGGGAAAACAGTACAATATCCTCGTCCGAGCTCATGTTTCCACCGTGTTATTATATCAGCCAAAGTCCGAAACACGAAACTAGCAGTCGATAAACGTCACGGTTCGCAAAACCCAAGCAAATGTGTAAGCAAAGTCCATCCATGCAAAACTGCATTCACCGTTTAACTTGACTAGCCGTGGTAACGTAACTTAGCTGTCCCACACAGTAAAAAAAACAAGGTCTTCAATAACGACCAAAAACACCGCTGCCACCAGTCTGTAACCCTACTTTTTAGAGTACTACCCGGTTAATTATCCAGTCTCGTTGAGGCGTGGAAGGAAGACGGGTTACAGGTGTGAAGTTTAACTTTCAGGAGCTTTATTTTACGGGACATGTACAACCAGCCAGCACACTCCTAACTCTGCTCTGCCTCCAACTTAACGTTCCCCCTAATTATCTTCCCCCTAGATACATTCCCCGGAACCAATCTCATAACAGCATATCCATCATTTCCAAGACATCCACAAGGGCGCATAAACAAAATACAAAATTGACATTAACATATAAAATAAACAAAGCCATAAAATATACAGCTACAGTTTTATCATGGTTTCACTGCAGTTATACCCTAGCATTACCATGGTCATTAACCATGGTTTTCCTCAAAAGGTATAAACAGATAGTATAAACCATGGTTTTCTTCAGAAGGCATAAACCATGTTTTTTCCTAACCCAACTTTGTATCATCATCGACTGTTACAAGAACATGTATGAAGAAAACCATGGCTTATACCTTCTGAAGAAAACCAATTCTGCTGGCCTAGTCACACACTCCAAGGCCAGGTTTTTAAATCACTGATGTTTTATTAGCGCTGACAAACACTGAAACACCGTAGAATTAGACAGGATAAATACAGGACAAACAATCATCAATCATTTCATGCAACTAAATAGTACACAGACGAATGAAGACGATAAATCATAATCAAACAGACAAGACATATCACTTTTGCCCGCTTGTGGACTAAGAGAGGGTTGGTACAGCTTATGGTTCTTTCATTGATAATTTAGAGAAGATGATAGGCCTACACCGCATAGCTCCTTGACGGTAACAAACTTTGAGACGCTCAATTCCCACAATTCATTCAAATCCAACGACTGACAGGAAGTGAAACGCTATGACGTGCATGACTCAGTTATACTGGTGAAGGTTTAATTGTCCTCATCAGATCACAGCCCCACACATAAATTCACTTGTAACTGCAAATACACCAATATCTCCACATAAATATATCCCACTCAGGCTTAATCAAAGCTATCATTATGTCTACGCTATCAGTTGTCATTTTTATTTCATTTTGTCATTTACCTAACTGAAGTTGTTTCAGACAATACAGACACGTTAGAAAATGTACTCGGCAACATGTTATGAGGCATTAAAATAATAATACTATAGTACACGGGTACCATGTTAAAACCATAGTACAGTCACCAAGAAGTGTGATAGCGGAACCATGGTGGTGGTACCAAAGGTATGAAGAACTATCCATAAACCATAGTAGTACCATGGTAAGGAGCATGGTGATCATCATCACCATAGGGTACCATAATAAAACCATAGTTACTGCATTAAAACCAAAGGAAAACATTGTGAATTTCCGTAAGGGTATTCCCAGGCTAACAAAGGACTTGAATTGGAAAGAAGGGAATTGGTCATGGAGAACTGTCTTCAATTTCTTTCTCAAAAATAACTCCACCATGAAAAACTTTACTGAGCTGCACAATATCTTGATTTTTCACTTCCTCTGCAATTATTATTTTCATACCTTATAACATGTTGCCTAGTACATTCTCCAACATGTCTCTGTTGTCTGAAACAACTGTATTCAGTTAGGTAAATTGCTGGAGTTTTCAGCAAAATATTGAAGTTTGACTTCCAAAGAAAGCGACTCCATTTGTTAAGACAGATCCCTCATGGTACTGCTATGTTCATCTATTTTTAAAAAAGAGGGGCTACATTAAGATTTTTGGAGGAAAATAATCAATAATGTTGTATTAAACTTGAACATCATAAACACTATTATTACTATTACTCTTTGTAAATGTTAGTTCATTATGAAACAAAGAACAAAAGAAAGAATATTTAGAAACAAAATGAGTGGGCTGTTAATGGAGTTAAATAAATAGAATATAAATAGAAAATAAACTAGAAGTTTGAGTTGTCAGCGCTGGAAGGAAACAGAAAAGTTTTCATCATATTCAGTTTATTAATTTGCTGTGAATTATTACACAAAATGTTCATTAAATGCATTATTCCTAGGTTAATGATTGATATGTATCATACAATATGAAGGCTACAGTAGCCTAGCTAATGTTAACTAGCACTGCTAGCAGCATTAACGTTACCAACCGCTTAACTCACCACAACTTTGTAGGTCTTGTCCCTCATGCTGGCCCTTACAAAACCCACAAACTGACTCTTGGACACACAACAGTCAATAATGTGATCCGATTTAAAGTGGCTTTCACCCCTTTGGACACTCACTAAAACGTAATATATTTCATACCTGTGTTGCAGCATGTAGGCTAATGTTAGCTGCATTATGTAATGACATACAACGTCGGAAATGCTAAAGGTTAGCCTGTCGGCTACCTGAAAGGTTAAGTGTTTAAACTAACATTTACAGTGGTCTATTTGATAGTGTATTGGCCCTGACTAAGTTTGTGTGATGTATAAACCCCAATCCTTGTTGATACAAGTACCAATATTCGTCAAGAAAGTTTTTAATCACATTAAGATTTTCGCCATCTTTGCCAATATTTTTCGCTGAGAAAGTTTCAAACTATGACCATAACGCCCTTTCCACCAATCAGAGGCATCACTGTGGGATTGTTCAGGATTGTGGTTAATGAAGTACTCGAATAAAAGGCATTTATCTCAAAACAAGGTTAGTGCCCCCATGCACTATTGGTGTCTATAGGAGCATATACAATCGCTTAGTACAGCCGTAGCTGGTTTTAAGTCTACCACGTGCAGTTAAGTTTTTATGGCTTGTACCGCAATTGTCAATGGAGAAATTGCATTGAATTTTTACATCCGGCATCGGCTGTGGGTGGGACTGTGCAGCTCTATTGCCCCAGAATTTCAAAAAGTTTTCAGGTGTACTCTTTTAGGAAAGCCCTTCATTTTATTGTAAAAATGTATGCTTGTTGTGCGTTGTGAGTTTTTCTTGTTGTGTGTTTACCAATACACATTTTCACCATGTGAATGGGACTGGCCAACATGTAGGATTGACAGTGGCTCAGTGAGATAATGCCTTGTACTGGTGATCCTTAGGTTGAGAGTTCAAATCCCACTTGAAGCATTAGTGTTCGAATGCTGTTGGGTTGTGGAGGTTAGCATACTAGAATAGAATGCTGTTGGGTTCTGGAGGTTAGCACACTATAACATTACAGCTACTTGTCAATATGGACTTGTAGTGCAAGGCAAGTATAACTGTATAATTATAGGCTGTTTATCTTATTGACTCCGACACAGCTGTAGCCTATAATTATTTGTTATTCTTATAATATTTGTCATTTCTTATACATATTTAGTCGGCTCTTCCACTTGACAGAACAACTCTATATTGGTTAAGGATGTCACGCATGAAACAATGCTGCAGAAACACGAAAATACGACTTTGAGTTTAGTAGGCTATAATTTTCGGTTCCTGTTTATCTATTGCACAATGGGTAATAATTTAAAGGAATCGTGTTGCAGTCTTGTAAATAGTGACCCTGCAAGATCCCTAGTCATTGCAAAATCATAGTCTGTGACTTAAAACTCTACTACTTGTCTTTAGATGTGAGAGGGTCTGAGACTGTAGTCTTTTAAAAATCTTTTCCAAATCTTTGCAAATCTTTCCAAAGTCTGTCAGTGTAAGGAGGGCTTGAGGTGAAAGTGCTGTGGAGAAATTGCAGGATTGTTTGGCTCTGCCACCTAACCACACCCAGTTTACCTGCTGGGAAACCCTTTAGCTCCGGAGCAGGGGCTCAGACCAGGATAAATTGTTTGCTCGCCCTCAGTTCACTCTTTTGTTCATCTCAACCCAGCACTCCAGTGTGTCCTGCTCTGTCTGCAACCTTGCCCAACCATGAAATCCTTGCTCAGCCATGGGATAGTATGGACTTACAAACTGAAATGGCAAGGTGAACATTAGCTATTTATTGCTGACATAGTACAGTTATTTTCACATTGACGGTATTCAAATTACATTTTTCATTATTGTTAAATATCATGATGGGAGAGTATTATTAAAAATGTCACGTTAATGTTACATCTGAACGCTAGGTGGCAACGTTGTATTACATTTTACTAAATACGGTGGCATTAGTGAGCTTCATAAGTAAGGAAGGTGCAAATATGTAATTTATCATGGGAAATTATTGGAAATGTTATTTCTTGTTTATTCTAATTGCAAACCACACACATCCATTCGTAATCACTCGTACACTTTTGATACCATTGGTATCAAAGACTGTCATTTTGTTTATTTGTTGTTGCCTAGCAACTCTGAGAACAACAGAGCAAAGATTCTAGAACAGAGCTTCAGAGAGACACGTTTTGAGTTCGTGGCCAAGTGCCTAAAATATCGGTTTCCATGTGTATGTGCTGGATGGTGTGCGTCCTTTATAAAATTAAGTGTTTTATACAGTTACAGATATAATGAGTCATATGGTAGTGGTCAACATAAATGTGCCCCTTCTGTTATTAGAATGCTAAGCGGAGAAGCATGCTAAGCAGAGATTTAACATTATTAATTTCTTGTGTGGCTAGAAGCTAGGGAGGAGATGTTGCTGTATGGGATTTATGTTGCTTAGCGTGATACCATGGTCATTTGATATGAGATGCTTGTACTCGTAACTTTAGGACTCCTATTTTTTTTTTACTAAGAGTAATTCAGGAAGCATTTTAGCCCTAAAAGTAGCGCCTGAGTCTGTGGCAGCTTAAAAGAAGTCGCGAAGACTCCTAACCGAACAATTTTTTGTGGTGGCATTTCACGTCGCGATGTTTTGAAATGCGTCTGCAGGAGCTAACAATCGCGAGGGAACAACTTTGCATTGTAGGCATAACTAAGGGATGCAGTAACCCCACCAACAACAACCAAAACTAGCCTACTCATTGTCAACATGTACATTAAATGTAACGATTTATTGTGAATCAAATTAAAATGTTCTCCTCCTTGCAAACGTTGGCATAGGCATATGGTGACAGATTAATTTAATAATGTTGCTGCGTGGATCACGGTAAGTGTGAATGAAGTGGACACTTCTTAATGGGACTCGCTGTATGGAAGTAGGCTAAGTAAAATAGAGATGCTTCAAATAAGATAAGGTTAGGATATGCCCGCTTGACAACGGCAGAGATAGAACTGGCCTTTGGCCATAGCAACCATCCATTTAGAACGACTAGCCTTCATAGCAACCAAAGATCTTAGCTGTGATTCATGTAGCCTACAGTAGGCCTATGCATTCAATGTGATGCAAAGTATAGAAAGGTGATGAAATATACAGAGACAGGTCAAGAAATATAGTGCAATGTAGACAGTAGTATACAGTTGATTTACAGAAGGTGGTTTAGAGTAATATGAATTAAATATAAATATGTGCAGTGTATTAGCAGTTACCTCATACAATAAGTAGAATAATGTATGTAGATGTAGCAGTAACAGTATAATAGTAGAAAATATAGCTGCAAGCAGCAATGTGGGGGCCAAGCAGACAGTTCAGCAGGCCAGATTTGCCATGCAACTCAATGCCATGGCATCAGGCATTAAGCATTAAGCAGTCACAGCAAGTTCCATGTCAAACAACCCCAAGATTGGCTGAGTTACAAGGTCAAGTTTCACATCAAAACATAACTGATTTTGTGTGGCTGAACCAGGGCTGAGTGTCGCTGCCCCCTCACCCAGCCAACCCACCGCCGCAATCGCCCCTGCCCGCCCCACCCGCCCCACCCTTGCACGACGCATTAGAATTAACTGGATGGAACTCGCTGTCATCAGTTTCACATCAAAAATAAAAGATCAATTGAGATATGATCATGCTTGCTGTGATTTCAATGCCCCAATAGAGGTCAAAGGTCACCAAATTATTTGTGCATCATCAGGATGAACCAGACGGTTCTATGGGCTGCCATTGACCTCCATTGCAGAATAATGCAGCAACTACAGGCCAAAATACATTGTTGGCAATTACAGAGCCCCCTAGAGGTCAAAGGTCACCAAATTTCTTGAGCGTCCTCCTGGTGGGTCTTGAGGACCATGTACTAAGTTTGGTTATGATAGATGAATGGGTTGCTGAGATATGAGCTCACTTCCTGTTTGGCGGCTTTGCCGCTAATTTCGATTGGCTGTTACGAGCGAACGGTTTTAGTTCCGAAGACTAAAAGCAATGCATTAATGAGGCATGGTCGTAAGATCATGTGTGTCAAGTTTGGTGACGATCGGACAAGATTAGTTTCACTTTCACTAAAATCCAATATGGCGGAAAATCCATCATGGCGGAAAATGACGTCATAGGGCATGCGTTGAACTCGGCTTGGTCCAAGGATTCCAAGGATAACTCATTTTTCAAAATCGAGCGAACGGGTCAGAAGTTACAGGCGTGAAAGCATGTCCAAATTTGGCCTGTTGGTGGCGCTAGAGCGCTCGGGTTGCGGACTTGAAACTTGGTGAAATTAATCATGGGGCACTGCCTAATTAGTGTGCCAAATTTCACAACTTTTCACCAGACGGTTCTATGGGCTGCCATAGACTTCAATGGCAGAGGATTTATAATAAATATAGCTGCAAGCAGCAATGAGGGGGCCAAGCAGAATAGGTCGGAGTAGCCATGGCGACAAGATAGACCTCAGCAGACACCCGCGATCAACCCTTTCAACAACTGTCACATCAAAACATAACTGACTTTGTAGAGCTGAAACAGGGCTGAGTATTGCTTCCGCCTTCGCCAGCCAGCCCCCGCCCCATCTAATCACCCCTGCCCGTCCCACCCCGTCCCGCCCCACCCTGCCGTTGCACGCACACATTAGAATGAACTGAATGGAACATGTTGTCATCAGTTTCACATCAAAAAATAAAAGATTGATAAAAACACATTTTTTTTTGAGCGTCCTCCTAATGGGGTCCTGAACCTATGTAGTAAGTTTGGTTATGATACATGACAGGGTTGCTGAGATATGAGCTCACTTCCTGTTTGGCGGCTTCGCCACCAATTTCAATTGGCTGTTACAGCCGAATGCTTCTGTCAGTTGTTCCAGAAAGCAATGCACTGATAAGGCATGGTCTGAAGATGGTGTCTGCCAATTTTGGTGAGGATCCGCTGAAACTTGTGACCTACGAAAACTTGTACGTGTTTTTGATTAAATCTAATATGGCGGCCGAATCAATTACGATGACATCACAAGTTGGCTTGGGTCGGCCTAAGGACTTCCAACAGTATTACCAGACACCACTAGTGCGTTTCAATTCTAAGCACAACAGCAGCTACAGGCCAAAAGGCATGTTTCTTAATTACAGCGCCCCCTAGAGGTCAAAGGTCACCAGATTTCTTGAGCGTCCCCCTGATTGGGTCCTGAGTCCATGGACTAAATTTGGTTATGATAGATGAATGGGTTGCTGAGATATGAGCTCACTTCCTGTTTGGCGGCTTCGCCGCAAAATTTGATTGGCTGTTATTGTGTATTAACAGAATAAAATAAAACAGAATAATTACGGATATTCAATATGACAAATATATAACAGATGTACATAACATACAGCTATGTGCAGTGTGGAAACAGTGTCATTGTAGTGCAGAAACAACATACAAGGATACAAGGAAGTTTATTGTCACATGCATATAGTTACTGGAAGTAAGAAATGCAGTGAAATTATGTCTGGTGTCAGCCTATTTGTGCATTAATGGGGTGCAGTAGAAGAGGGGTTTAGTAGATTAAGTGGCAAGGGCTGCATAAAAAAGGTGGGGAGGATTGGGATTGGGTGGGGCACCAACAAGGAGCATCATAAGAGTAGTAAGAATAAGTCTATGTGCAGGATAAATAGTATGAAGATCAGTAGAATAACTATGTATAAATGTAATTACAGTAGGCCTATGTACATTTTTAAATAAATAGAAAACTATGGGTGAGAGGGATAAATTAATTTTATTTAATCGTAAAAGTAAATTGCATTAAATTAAATTGCAATTAAAAATCTTTCCAGTAGGCTTTAATGTCACGCAAAAAGTACAACCAAAGCTGAGCTTGATCAACTGCAACGTCTAAAGAACCAGAACTTCAGTGTAGTTTTTTGCTGGGTCCCAGGCCATGTTGGTCTGAGGGGAAATGAGAAAGCGGACAGTACTGCTAAGCAAGCCCTCAATGAAGAAGTCAAAGAATGTCAAATCCGTGCCCCAGACCTATACTGAACTTCTACATCACAGATAAGTGGCAATCTGAATGGGATTAATGTACCAACATCAAGCAAAGAATGTGAATTTTGGCACGTTTTCATGATCCACTGGGTCTTTATGGGCCACACAAAATACGGTGTTGCTAGAATTACTCCTATTGTGGCTATTAGAGACATGCGTTCATGAGTATTCAGCTACATTTAATGAGTTAAGTAAAATACATTCACACAAAAAAAAAAAAACATCACTAATGTTGTGGACATTCCTTTATTCTGAGATACATCAATAGGCTCTCAAAACAATCCCAAACAGACATAAGGTCTTTATAGATCAAATCCATATAGATTATTTGTCAAATAAACCAGTAAAACAGAATTAGGGGATGGAATAAATAACATTCACACTCATAGCTCATATTTCTAAAATAAATCAGTGAAAAAGTATCCTGACAAACAAGCAGCATTTGAATTCCTTAGTCATATTTCATAATTTCAATTCTTCTAGGTTACCTGATAGCCCAGTTTGAGAGGTGCAAGACGCGTGACATTATTTATTTTTGCAGCCAATCACTGCTGTTGTTTTATTTTATTGATTTGATCTTAGTCATAGAAGCTAAATTCAAAGGCAGGCCACAGGTAAAATCCAACGAACCGCATTCACCCCGCAAGCCAATAGTTGAATAGCCCTCTCCTAGAGCTTGGTGAAAGGCGTGGCTCAGGTTAACCTTTTATAAACACCCAGACTAAAGGCTACTTTGACAAGTGCCGTGGGAGAACTACTCCATGCTTCTGTTTCTGTGACATCAAACAAGAACTAACTGCTATGTGAATTTTCTGTGTTACTTTCTCTACTTTTATTTCCTTGCTATTCTTGAATTGCTTCCGTTTCTGAATAGATTAAATGTTGATCCAACAACTTTAATGAAATGGAAAACGTCACAGAAGAGTTTATGTTTGTGCTTAACGGTTTGAATGAGACAGCTACTAAGAAACATATCTACTTTGGCTTTGTGCTGACTGCTTACCTGTTCACTGTTTTTGTTAATTCAACCTTGATCCTTACCATTTTCTTGGAAAAAGTGTTTCATGAACCAATGTATTTTTTCTTGTGTAATCTCTGTATTAACGCAATATTAGGAGCAAATAGTTTCTATCCAAGGTTTCTTTTTGATTTGTTATCTAAAGTTAATCAAATTTCATATTATGAGTGTTTGATACAGGTATGTTTTATATTTTATTATATCTTCTGTGAATATACCTCCTTGACAGTGATGGCTTATGACAGATTTGTTGCGGTGTGCAAGCCACTGGAGTATCACTCTGTTATGACTCCTCAGAGAGTTTTGTATCTGCTTTTATTCACATGGCTATTCAGTTTAACAGAGATCATAATTGGTGCCCTGTTGACAGGTCGGCTCCCTATGTGTGGCAGACATATTGCGAAGATCTATTGTTCAAATTGGCCTTTGGTGAAGCTCTCATGTGTGGACAGTATTGGGAACAATATATATGGATATGTTTTGATGTTTATTCATGTTTCTGAGGCTATACTTATCATCATTTCTTATGTCTTCATCATAAGGACATCCCTGAGATCTAAATCAGGCTGGGTCAAGTTTATGCAAACATGCTTACCTCATTTGATTACTTTAATTAACTTCAATGTGGCATTACTATTTGATGTGTTAGATGCTCGATTTGGGTCAACTCAGAAATTACAAGCGATTCGAAACTTTTTAGCTGTAGAACTGCTCATAGTTCCCCCTTTATTAAATCCTCTCATATATGGAATAACCCTCACCAAGATTCGGAATAGAATAATAAAAGTATGCAAACATCGAATTAAAGCTGTTGGCTGAATATATAATTGAAATCAAGTCTAATGATTTGCATTGTTGAAGATGTTTAGATATGTGAATGGCCAGCATCACCTGTTAAGACCAGCTGATAAATATATGTTTTTGTTTGTCACCATTTGTGTTGTGTTAATGTTATTCTAATTTCATGTAGAGTATCTGCATCAATCCAGGTTATTGCACCACTTTCACATTAAAATTGATTAAATTAAGAAGGCATATGCTCAGATATTGTATCCTTTTGAACAACCTAATAGCCAATTACAATATAAATATACAAATTGCCATGTAATTCTCCAAGCGATATTTGAAGAGTGCATGCAAAATGCAACAACAGATAATCTCCATTTGAATGAGTTTTCATGAATAAATACACACACACACACACACACACACACATATATATATATATATATATATATATATTTTTTTTTTTTTTTAGCATTATCTACCATGTGTGTATATTAGGGCTATACATTTCTAAATATGACTGTTTACTACTGTACTGTTAATCTCCTGCTTTGAGTGTACACTTTAATGGTCATGTTTCCAAGGGGAAGACACCATAGGCCCTAATTCAAATGCTGGGCAAAGTCTAAATTCTAAGTAAAACTAACTTAAGTTATACAAAATGTATTTGCAAATGGCCCCATGTATTAATGTAACGTATGTACTAACTGTTATGTGAATTTTCTGTGTTACTTTCTCTACTTTTATTTCCTTGCTATTCTGGAATTGCTTCCGTTTCTGAATAGATTAAATGTTGATCCAACAACTTTAATGAAATGGAAAACGTCACAGAAGAGTTTATGTTTGTGCTTAATGGTCTGAATGAGACAGCTACTAAGAAACATATCTACTTTGGCTTTGTGCTGACCGCTTACCTGTTCACTGTTTTTGTTAATTCAACCTTGATCCTTACCATTTTCTTGGAAAAAGTGTTTCATGAACCAATGTATACAAAATCTATTTGCAGATGGGCCCCATGTATTAATGTAACGCAAGTGAGCTTCAATGACAAAATCAGTTTGATTATGCCTACTTTTTTTCCAATTAGAATAAATGCAAGAGAATCTGTGCTCTGCACACACTGTCTTTTTTATTTCTGTTGTGAATGTTGTTGAGTTTTATTTAATGAGAAACATGGCACAACAAAATATTTAACAAATTCAGTGTGGACCAAAGATTCTAGAATGCTATGCTCTAAGATCTTTGGTGTGGACAGAGAACATTCAATTGAGATGTAGTGGCTGACGTCATAAACCAGTACTGGCAGGAAAGTTCAAAGTGGCGCCAGTCTTTTAACTGGAATTAAACAGCAAACCGGTAGGAAAAACTATATTGTCAAGACATTAGCCAATTAGGCTACTGTACCCCGTTACATCAAAATAAACTTCGGAAAGACAAAAGATTGTTTTGAGAGCCAATGACTGAATCGGGAAAATAGGGAAAATATTAAGTGAAATGCTTGTGTATATATAAATGTTAAATGTTGGACTTAAAGCTACCTTGTGTAAGAACTTCTCCCATCTAGCGGTGAAATTCTATATGACAACCAACTGAATATTACTTTCTAGCCCCTCCCATTCCAAGCGCATTTTAACTCCTACGGTGGCCGTTTCATGCCAAGGTTAACATGGCTTCCAGTACGACTTTGTCCAGTATTCCTTCCAGTGATGAGGTTACTTTAGAAAACAATTACACATTGCATTTAGTTATATAGCCAGTAAACATGTTGGTTATGACCTCTATGTAAAGTGAATAACAGTTTTACGGTTTCGTTATTTTGGTAGGCTACTATTTCATTGCTAGCATCAGCTATCAGATTCCCAAAACGAATGCATGCTAATGCTAGTACAGTATCAGTGCTATCGTTATTATTCTGTATGTAGCCTACGAGATTAATAGTGTAAGGCAATGTTTACAGCGTAGCCTAGCCTACTAGCTGCTATTTTTCTCAGTGAGCAGAGTCAGAGATCTGTCGATGCTACGGAGGTGCGAGGGAAAGGTAAAGAAAAGCCAAAAGAGAGCCGGTGGCAGAGGATCGGTGAGACCTCCTAGGCAAAGAAAAAGTAACTCTCCAAATATGACGAGGAGAGAGTGGAAGAACAAAGACAAAGTCAGAAATTCTGAATTTTAACTCAGAAATGATTTCTGACTTTGTTTCTCTTCTTCAAAAAAATGTTGACTTTTATCAACATTTTTTACTTTTATCTCAAATATTTTGACTTTTTAACTCAGAAATTCTGACTTAAATCTCAGAAATTATTTCTGACTTTGTTTCTCGAAAATTTTGACTTTTATCTCGGAATTTTCAAAAATATTTTCTCTTCATGTGGCCCTAATACGCTTCCGTAGTTACGCGCTTGGTGTAGCTTCCCTGTTTGTATCTCCATTGTTTATATGTAGCCATTTCTAGCTGTTGCCAGTCAACTGCATGATGTGAGTTGTCAGCCAGTGAAATCGCGACACATATGATTACGTTATGGTCTATAGAAAATGTTACACAACAACATTTTCACCTTTTCATTGTCCATACACATAGTATTCTTCATCATTTTGTGTAAACACTTGAAAAATTACGGAGTACTATTACTACTACTCTGCTAACAATCTAACTTTTCTACCTAAACAAGCCTATCTGATCTTATTTCTTGTGTCTTATTTCTTCAAAAACTTGTGGATGGAATGAGCCTGCAAGAGCACAGGGACCTCACCACACAGTTGCTAGTGAGGCAGCCAGGTCTGGTGTTTGATGCATCAGTGCAGACATGTCGTCCCCCACCTGTGCCTTTGATGCCTTGGTGTACTTGTACACACTGTAGAGACATGCCAACCGATCGGGAGAGAAAATGCTGTGGACAAAACCCAGCCACCTGTGTGAGCCTTCTGCCTCACTTCACACAGTACTTCCTAGATGAAGGTTTTCTCCAGATTCACAGGCAGTACAGGGAGGACATCACAGCATTAGGCCATGTAAGAGAGCCAGGTAATTACAATAGAGTTCAGATATGCTACCTACAGACATTTCATTTGTACTGCCTGTTCCTTTTAAAACCGTATTTAATTTCTTTTACACATACATCGTTATATTTTGCTTTCATGTAAATAAATTTGAATATAATTGATAAGAGACTGTTCATGCTGTACCTCTTATACATTACATCCACAAACTTATAATTAAAAAAAGTAGCTGTGGTAATTTATCATTTTGAAACACCAAATGACTAACATGGTCAATAACGTTATTTGCAATATGTTTATTTACAGAAATTAACAAACTATGGTATTTACACATGAACCCTTCCTTTTTGTATGGTGCCTTTGAAGCAACATGGGCTATCGTTCTAAATTTGCAGTCTCCTGGAAAGCTGATCCTGTGGAAGACATGCAGTGTCATTAGACATACACACCATTTTATATAGTTCAACATATTGTTATCAATCTGTTTAGTGCTACTTTGCCTAGACTGAGTTACAGGCAAGGTTATAAGCAGTGTTGGGAACGTTACTTTAAAAAAGTAATTAGTTATAGTTACTCACTACTTGTTCCAAAAAGTAACTGCGTTAGTAACTGAATTACTCTATGATAAGAGTAACTCGTTACCAGGGAAAGTAACTATTTGCGTTACTGTTACAAAAAAAAAGTTGCTATATGTCAAAGATTTTGGATTTTTTAAGCAGTTTTGAGCAGCCAGTTGAAATGAGTAGAACAGACAGGTGTTTGTAGGCTACATAACTTTCAATATTTATTAGATAGATAGATAGATACTTTATTGACCCCCAAGGGGAAATTCAAGATATTGCACATCGACAGACCTATGGTTGACTATGGTTGACAGCCGGTGTCATAGGTTTTTGTTGTGAGGCAGAAAGATCTAGCTTTTGCTGCTTTTTGGACTTTGCTCTGAGTCCTTCTCTGCTAGTGGATGGCGAGCTATCATCTGTGGTGGAGGTATCGGTGTGTTTGGCCACTAGCTAGATGCGTGTGTGAGATGCAATGTGACAGGACCCTCAGGTTTATCCAACTAAATGGATGTAGACAGAGGCAGTAGTATAAACAATGTTGTATTTATTATTTCTTTTCTTTGTTTAAAACGGATGGCAGGGGTGTACAGTAGGTAAATCAGACAGAAACAAAATCACAGTACACAACACAAAATAATTAAAGAAAACAAAATGTATTACACATAACCATCAATTAAATGCCCAGTGGATTGGTGGCTGCCACAAGGCCTGAACTAACACAGGTACAGTAACTCTTGGATGGCTGCCCAGCCCAAAAGTGATCTATGGCCATCCACACACACACAACCACAAGTGTAACACTCAAGCTTTCTAAGTACAACCCACACAAGTATAAATAGGTGTTCAGTACACGCTCAACCACTAGAATGTGCTCTCACCGCAAACTAGGGGAAGGCGGCGGTCCTAGAGTACCTTAACTGTGTGACCTGATAGACCTAGCAGGCCATACTAGCAAACAGGGGGAAGGAGGGGGCATTCAATAAAGGAATTAAGACAAAACAAAAACAAGACAAACACGCTATTCAGCGCCAGTGTAGTGCTACCGATACAGCTACAATAAATAGCATGAAAAATATAATGAATATAATGAACTAATACTACCTGGGACATAGACCCCTATGGCCCAAGAGTAACAGTCTACCGTGTGGAGAAACTAGGTTGGGAGTCACAAAGAACTCAATATGAACTAATACCACCTGGGGCATAGATAGACTACTATGTCCCAGGAGTAACAGTCTCCCGTGTGGATAAGCTAAGTCAGGGGTTACAAGAACCCATTAAGGACTAATACTGCCGGGGGGAGGGATAAGTCTCAATAGCCTCGGAGTAACAGTCTACCGTATGAAATCGCTAACTGACTGCTATTATGAACTCAGGGATGGCAACAGCAGTCAACAACAGTTGATGAACAGACCCTGGCAAACAATGTAAAGGCACCAGTGTATCACACTCAGACAAGCATACAAAACAAAGAAAATAAACCAACACAAACAAGCATACCGTACATCAAACTTTGACTTTGAAGTGCTGCTAGTTTAACACTGACTAATACCAAAAGAAACTCTAATGGGGGAAAACAGTGGTCAAACTGTGATAGACAGCCAGCTGTGATCTACAACAGAGAGAAACGTTTAACACCCTGATCCATCTTCATGTCGCATTTCATATTTCATAACAATACATAACAGTTTTTATGAAGTTTAATTGTTCATAAGTAAAGAGACATGTAAAAATAAAACATTGCACCAGAGACATATTTAAAACAGGACCGTTACACTGTTAAAACAATAACCAATGCCTACCTCTGCCTTTTCCACATTATGAGCTAGTGTCGTGGAAAAAATCACTAACTTTTAACTCTAACTTTAGCACTCTGAACAAAAACCAGTGGAGAACAGTCTGAGATGAGAAGTGGCCGTTGTGGCCTTTTATTCACAAGTCCTCCTGGTACAGCTCTGAAAAATGCACAGAGACTAAGTGTAGCCAGGCAGGAGTTGCGAATGATGGATGTCCTCTGCAGCGGAGACTCCACGACCCAGGCCTTGGGGAGAAGGTGCGCACGTTCTGAGGATTTTCCTCTTGGGAAAAGTTTTGTAAGTTATCAAAACACCTCCTTTTTTCATATGGCCAACCCTGGCTGGGCGTCTGCCCCCTATGTAAATGGAAGACCCCCTTGTAGCCAATCAGTATACACTCAATAAATTATATTGGTGGATGAGCTCACCAAGCTGTCACAAATATTATGAAATAATTTGCAGTAGGCCTGTGTCGTGCCTGTGCACAACACCATCCTTCGACTTCTGCCTGACAACACATGGGATCTTCATGAAAATTCACCACACTAGCCCAGGGGAACAGGAGCAGAGGAGGGAAGCGGGTCAGCTATAAAAACAAGGGAGCAAAAATTACAGACGCTGCATGCTGTTGTTTGGCCCGTATAGCTAACTTTCGGCTCACATTAGCTGAGTGTTTGACCATGCTATTGCCATATTGCTATTGTAAGAGGCCTACCTCCACGTTCAGCGTTCGCATTGGTAGTCACGGGGAAAACAGGACGAGGAGGAAGGAGACGACAGTCTATAGCAAGATGAGTCAAACCCGCACACTCAGGTGATTGCAATTAGTCACGATCCTGACCTGATCACAGATGCTTCATTAAATTAGAGTTGCTTACAACGGATGTCGACAAAGTCTTCGCTCCTGGACATAATGTACACATTACATTCACGCTCTTGCCTTGATGAATTTGAAGTAGTGCTTATATCTCCACCTTGAAAAGGCCAACTTTTCGGATTGCTCCTGACCTCTGCTGTTTTGTCGAATCTCTATTTTAGCGGTTGCGTGTGTGTGTGGCACGTCTGCTGGCAAGTCTGTAAAAACACTGACTCTGATTGGCTTTCATTAAAAATGACTCTGCCTTAGCCAATCATAATCGCTTACGTCGTTATTAACCCACCTCCTCACTAGCTGTGAGCCAGGGTGCGTTCGGATTACACAGTTCATAGTAACGCACCGCATTCAACGTCCAGTAACGTTAACGGCGTTGTAACGACGGGAAAAGTAATTAGTTAGATTACCCCGTTAGTGAAAAAATAACGTCGTTACCTAACGCCGTTCTTTTAAACGGCGTTATTCTAAATACTGGTTATAAGGTACAATGAAGGCATGCACGTGCATCACATAACAAGACCATTGAATTTCGTCCACATCCTCCTCCACGATGCTCATGTCATGTAGGCTTTGTAAAAAATATATATAAATGCTTATATCATGAAAATATACAATAGAGAATGTCATGTAGGGTTAGGGTATAATTGACATTATCAGCATTGACCTCTGTTCAAGGTTCTCAATAGCAGGGGCTTCTGCAATTGCGCCAAGATGCTCATCTAAAATGAATAAGTAACAACATATGACAGTACATAAAATGGTAAACACCAAGTTAGTAAAAATATACTTTCAGTTATTATCAAACAACAATCACATAGAATCAACAATTGTTTTTATGCAGTGACTGACCTGTCTGTCCCACTAGAAATGCTGGAGACTTCTGGAGTAGTTAATACTAGAGGGCTTTCCCTTCATTGGTGTTGATGTGACTGATCTCAGTTCTCTCTCGTAGCTGGACAAAAAAGAGCAGTGCATGTTAGAATGTCTCACTTACAGTGGGCAGTGCTTCGACTTGGCCAGCTTCACTCGCGGTCCGCACGTGGGATCACGCGACTTTAATTTGTATTTTTCCAGTGAGACGCTGCAACAACCCAAACAACCGGTAGATGGCTCAAGTGAGCAGGGTGTCTCGTAAAAAGAAATGGAGTCTGGAAAACCCTACACAGACTTCACTAAGACTGGTTTAGAAATAATTTGATAGCCAGAAATATGCCTGCCCTGCCCTAATAAAGAAATATTTGGTTAACTGCGAGTGAATCCCGTTTGCAGCCGTAGAAGAAACGCAGGACAAATTAAACATTCTGGTTTTCTCCGAGTGCAACAATGATAGACAGACATCATTTGGACAAAATATAGAGCATATTAACCTCCGTTGCTCAGCCAAATGCCTTCCTGTTACGTCCTGTTATCATGGAGTTACAGGCGATAAACGATTTTTGATGGTCACAAGTTTCCTTCATTAGCGGTTTATTTTTTTGATTATTAAAGAGTGTTTTTCATTTAAAGGTTTGACTTTGTGCTTATTCAGTAGAGCATTTAGTGCTCTTCCCAATACCAGACGTTCACATTGCATGTTTGTTTGTAATGGATGCAACCGCGAGATAGGCTACGCGTTTGACAGCAATGAGTTGTTAACAGACATGAACCAAGACATATAGCCCAGCAGCAATCTAGGGACTGTTCGTTATTTATTGAAGGGACCACCGGAGGAATTTTGAGTGCTTCAGTCAAAAGTTGCATGACCCTCCCTTGCCTGCTAGAAATTGTTCAATGACCCTCCGACAGAATTGTTAAAAAAGACATGACCCTCCCCTGCCAATTGTCGCTGTCTTCCGCCCGCGCTGCTTCGCGCCACAGCCACACACTGTGATAACGTTCTTAAATCAATCTTTCCCGTGAGCACAAATAATCATATGTGATTAATAATATGACAAATAATTCCTGTGCACGGGGACCGAAACAATGCATGCCAACTTTTTCCGTGTTTCTCACGTATTTTAACTTCCCCCCGCTGTCTTGCCGTTTTAATGTTTTCCCGTAGAATATCACATATTTTAATACTCTCATAAAAGCCCTGCCATCGGGCCTGTCTCTGTGTTGCCCTGTTGCTACCCATTGCCCTTCCAACGAAACAGATGTCTTCAAATCATCGTTTTCTTTGCTTGAAGGCGAACTTAGCGTGATGTTAACCTATTTAAGTTTAACGGCGTGATTGTGGTGAGAGCACGATTCATTGGCGCTTGCATGTTCGGCCTTATGTCTACAGTACGTGCGCACCCGAGGCTATTTGTTCAACTTTATGAAGCAGAATACGCACTAGGCTACTTGGAACATAACACATTTGACAAAGGACAGCTGTATGTTATAGTGACAAAATATTAACTTTAAGTGTTTTACGATGTATTTGTCATGGGGAAGTATTTTTCCCCATGCATGTATTCTAGGCTACTGTCATTGACTGCCGTGAGAGAAGCGGGTTCTGTGTTTCGTTCATGTCAGTGACTGACGCGAGAGAAGCTGGCGGTCTGTGTTGTGTTGCGTTAATTTATTTTCAATTGGGCATATGCCGTGCCGTGTCGTCCACAGCTCAGTTCTGACAAAGCCGAAATTAGGCTACTCCTTGAGTGCGCGCAATGAGTGCGCGCGTTTGTATGGTTATATTGCTTGACGGGGGGGGTCCCAAGCAGCTTTCAGCCATAAGGCTACTTTGAGAACTTTTCCTCATTCACCCGACACTAATATTCAAAATGTTGAAAACTATTTCGGCATAGCCTATAAGCAGTTTAATTAAATGTAATGTTAGTTGTAAACAAACGGGCTACTTGGTGAGGCTTGCCTCACAGATGTGCCTGTGCCTTAGATGGCAAGAAAAATCTTCACGATACAGGCCTATTAACTGACCGATTCATGTTGACTGGGGGGCAGGGGGGGCCATCAGACATTTGTGCCCAGTTAATCCGGCCCTGCCCCCAACAAATCATACCTTCCCACCAGCTGTGACAGCTTAAAAGAAGTCGACTCTATTCACAGACCTATTCACAAACCGGTTTTGTGGCATTTCGCCTGTTTTGAAATCCTATGCGGCTACAGGAGCTTCCAATCGTGAGGAAGCAATTTTGCATTGTAGGCATAACTAACATGCAATAACGCCACCAACAACAACCAAAACTAGGCTACTCATTGTCAACATGTAAATTAAATGTAACATTATTGTGAATCAAATTAAAATGTTCTATTTTGCAAACGTAGGCATAGGCATAGTAACAGATTAATTTAATAATGTTACAAAGATACATCAATCCGTATGTTTCATTAGGCTACTAGGCTATTGGTTTTGCCTTACTCTTGATTCATTTAGGCTAGGCCTTTTTATTCAGTTATTCATCATCTTCCGTCCTTGTGTAGTGCACGCATTCTCAGACCTGTCACCTGCCACTCATCGTAAGGGAGGTGGTTTGGAATCATTCCCGCGTTACAATCATCAGACAATCAAGGTGGTCACTTCAGTCAAGCTCGTGCATGAGTAATAACGTCATCCATAGCAACGAAGACTCACTCACTCTTAGTCAAAGATTCTAGAGCGCTCAGCTCCAGAATCTGTTCAGGAGTTGTCATTTTCCCTTACTACGAGTAGGTCTGAAAGGCATTGTGAATAACTTAATAAGATAAACTCCTATAGCTAAAATCTTTTATTGCTATTTAGGAGTAGCCTACTCCTAGTGGTAAAAGGCTTTGTGAATATGGCCCCTGGTGTCTAACCCAATGCATTGTCCATTTACACAAAATAATGGTCGAATATTAGGCTACTGATGATCATTGTTATTTAAGAACATGCAGGGCACCAAAAACATCTTGCTCGTAAAAAATCATCTAACGAAATGCAACAGACTCATATCGGCCTCGCATTCGCAAAATGAGGACATACAGACTGCTCAGATAACAGGTGTACCTCCAGTTATGCACGGTTATAGTCAAGTCATTTAAATGTGCTGGTGAAACAGTTGTGTACTCTATAGTTATTTATCCCTATTCACCCACGCCGTCAATTCTGTGGCGCATTGTGTTAAGGCCGGCTGATGACAGCCGCGGTTACGCAGCAGTTATCAGTCCCCTGTCCAAGAGTTCGAATCTGGGTTAAGCCCATATTTTGAGAAATGCTGAATAGACCACAACCAATTTCAATTCTTCAACACTGTCACCGTTGGACTAGAGGGGAGAAAGAATGGGAAAAGATCTGGGCACAGTTATTCCAGAGCTTCGTGCCAAGTAATAAGCGTTGAGTCGAGATGTTTGTGTGAATGAAACGAAGCGTAGGCCATAGTGTGACATGCGTAAACCAATGGTGTAGAGATGACGCCATTTAAGAGAGCCTACGTTTGAATGTAGGCAATTTATATTCACAATACTTAGGCCTACTAAAATAAATAGTATTTTATTTGTATTGGTTGTTTAGAGTAAAAAAAAAAGCGGTCGGTCTTAACTTAAGTTTACAACCCGGCAAGTCGGTCGGACTAAAGGGGAAAACGTTGCCAGATAGTATTAAATCGGCAACAACATTGTTTTCTGCAGAAGCCTACCCAAGGCTACAGATTAATTCTGAACAGTTATTTCTCTACTGGCTCAATTATCACACCACTGTTTTGATTTGCGTGTGAAGGCGTTACCCCAACACTGAATGTAGACAGCAAATTTCGATTTTTCGTTACCACCGTGTAGTCAAGCCTTAAGCCATACCCAAGTAGCCTAAATCGAGGTAATGTTTAATTATGCATGATTTATTTTGTTATTGAATTCGTAGGCTGGGATTACTCTCGGCAAGTCTCCTGCTTTTTCAGAAGGGGCAGCAGGCAGAGCGATGTACAGTGGCAGAGCGACGCACAGTGGCTGAAAGTGGTACTGAAGCTTCACGCCTCGCGACTGAAGTGGTCATTTGAAAGCGATGCCCACTGTAAACCACAAAGTGCATTCATTTTATGACCATGAAGAAAGATGTATTTTGGTAGATGCATTGACTGTCAAAGCAGTTCTGTCCGTACTTTATTGTTCTGCATGATAATAACTTTGTCCCTCATCAGTTTCAATGGGCTGGTCTACCTTGCTCCATTCACAAGTGTAATGGACTAGTCTACCCTTCCCCTATTCTGAGGTGTAGGCTACACTCATATGGTGAAAAACTTTCAGACAATTTAGTAATTAGTAGGCTACGTCTACAATTAATAAGACTACAGGACAGGCCTCAGGATGTGAACGTCACCCTTGGAATTGGCTACCCTTGCATTATCAGATTAGGATGCATTTAGGCTACAAAGCAAAAGCAATGAAAAATAACTACAATTTACGGTGCCCTTTGCCTGTGATCCGTCATAGCAGATTTTTGTTACAACGTAGCCTAGACCAGTGTTTCCCAAACTTTTTTTCTGGGGACCCACTTTTTAAAAATGACAGACCATCGCGACCCATTTCACTTCAAACCAATATTGTTTTAGGCCACAGGTTCTCCAACTTTTCTATGCCTTCCCCAACCATACATTGCTATAGGATCTAGATAGATAGATCCTGCTTTGAACACGGTTGTGTTGCATTTTGAGCACCATCAGCGTGAAAAGTTGGAAATGACTACTGAAAAGATATGTTTTACATGTAATGCGCATCCGAGAGTTTGGGGAAATTCTCGCTTTTTGCGCAGTCGTCATTCGTCAGCATAGTAAGCCCGTCCTGTATTTCTAAAAAAAAATGTTGTAGGCTACATTGCGTTGCAGACAAATGGGTCCATAACACTGTGGACGTCAATTCTGATGTAAACAGCAAATAACTCAAGTCGTTATATTGTATTGTTGTATTAGATTATATAGTCGTTATATCAGAACAAGAGGCTTTTGCGCAATAGCCTGAAGAATGCGCCTTTACTTTGGAGTTAGCGAGGTAGAAAACGAGAGGAATAGTGTTTAAAATGTCCATTTAAATTGTAGCCTAATATAATGCACTGTTGTGCATTTTAAATCAGAAATAAGAATGTGAGGAGGTTGCTATTAACTTTAAAGATTGCATCTACAATCGAAACTATCTACATGCAAATTGAACGGCCTTATGTCCGGTCTATGGATGTCTGTTTTAGTTGACAGCACGGTCACTAGATTTTAATCGGTAAAGTTGAGGAGCTGGTATCTGTTAATGTTCGTGCAAATAGGCGGATTCATGTCCCTTGTAGTTTGCAACTGCGAGGTACATGGCAGGCGCCCCACAGAACGGTTTCATTTTGAGAGGTAGATATATGCTCTGGCTCCCCCTCTGCGATGCGTTCGTCCCTCAGTTTATGCGCCACTTTCATGAGCTTTTATGACAAAACCGTGACTGTGGTAGTTAACAAACTACATCCTAATAGAAAACTGTTAGCTTTCCTGGTATCAAATGACAAATGGTATCAGTTATGCCTATAACACAACATAAATTGTGCTGCGACCCACCCGTGGGTCGCGACCCAGACTTTGGGAAACACTGGCCTAGACAATCCTTTTTCATAGACGCGAGGAAAAGTATCCCCAGACGTCGTTCTAGCGTTATGGACAACCATGCTCTGGTTAGCCAAGCAACTACAAAACTTCAAATTTACACCATAGACTGTATATGTTTACACGAATAGGCCGAATGACCTGTCGAGAAGAAAGCAGGCAACTTCGGCGTCCCTTTTTAAATCTCACAAGCTCTTTCCAGTTTTTCCGGTTGCGTTGTCGTTTTAATTCTCTTTTTCGCTTCCTTGGCGACTCATTTTCATGTCCTCGAGAATAGGCGCAATCCTCCATCTTCAACAGACTCTCAAATCTGCCGGCAGTCGTGAGTACACTAATCAGGCAATTGAGTGTTGCCTACAAGCGCGAAAGGCGGAGCTCGAATTTCCAGGAATGTCCCTCATTGGAAAATGTATTTCAAAGATGGAGGCGCAACATGGATTCCGCCATTCGCGCGTATGTATTCGGAATAGCAGATTCTACACTTACGAGAATACTTTGATTAGTAGGTGGAAATAATTACACATCAAAAAAGTACACAATGTAGCTTTAATAATGCTTGATGCTTAATGACCATGGCTATACTAAACTGCAGTTCCTTAAATCAGTGGGTAGATAACTGATATATTACTTAATTCAGACTGGACCTCTTTGCAGTTATAGCAACACTACATGTATATTCACTAGCACTACATGTATTAAGTTTAAATAATGTGACCTACCTATGTGTCATGGAAGTTCGCAAGGTAATGTTAACCGTTATGAATTCTAACTTTAACAACTTTTATCTGTGTACCTGCTAGCCTGCATGGTAGCATTCTAACAGCCACTTTAAATATACCTCACGTTACTTTAAGTTAGCTAACTTACTTGCGCCTGATATTTCATTCAAACTAAAGCTAACAAACAGACAAACTTTAAACAAACAGATATTCTACATAATATCCACATAATAGTGAAGTTAGTTAATGGAAAAGTTAACATTAACAGCTACCATCGCTAGCGTTAGCTTGCTAGCTAATTCTAACATGACTAATGGCTTTGATTAACATTCCATTATGAAAAAAATATATTTCGAATAAATTCACGTTTTTAATTGGCATACAAAAGTACTGTAATTCTTACCTGGGATATGATGTTCGGCAGAGTTTGAACAGCTTACACATTCAGTCAGAGGCATGACACTGACAGAAAAGTGACGGTTGAAGTCACTGGTGACTGGAGTTGAAAAGGGGCAAAGATTCTAGAGTGCTACGCGAATTTGAATTTGATCAGGGGTGGGGGATGGGAATTGCTGTGTGCGCATGCGCTTGCCAAGTGGGATAAGCATCCGTTAAAAAACAATCGTGAAAATGATTACTGTTGGCATTTTATAGTCTGTTATGTTGAAATGGCTACCAAACTGATTGGTAGAAGTGTCAAAACAATAGTAACATTAGCCTAGTGGGCCATTAAAACTACTATTACGATTATTAACATTATTGGTTCTCATATGGTGGTCAATTCAATGACGTCAATTCAATATCATTTTGAAATCAACGTTGATTTAACATCAATCATATTGACCCAAGTTTTAGACCAGTGACTACATGTCAGATTGATCCCTTGTTGGACCTCTTTACAACCACATGCAAGCCATAGCTTGTAATGCTAAAATAGTATGAAATTATAGATGCTCAACATGGTGGTCAAAACCTTGTCAATTTGATGTCAAGAAATAGTCATCACGGCCTGTCTGCATGCCGTTGTAGGCAAGAAAGAGACATAATCAGTCTTGACTGTCATGAAAGAGCGATCCTCAACATTAGTTTGAGTTCATATATTCAGCAAAGAATAGTTATTTGTTGAGTGATTATTTTCTTATTTTTAATAAGATAATAACTATTTTATTATATTTTTATTATTTATTTAATGTTAGATAGCAAGCAAAGTCTACTTCCAGACAGGTGACACATTTTTTAAGTTTTCCTCTAATTTATTTTCCTGCTATTTAGAAACACAATTGTGTCTGTTAAAACCATCTCTAAATGATAAAAAAAAGTAAAAATAATTTTGAGCTAGTATATTCGTATAATAATTATGTAATTTGCCACCGCTGTAAAGTGCTGGAAAAGCTTGAAAATTGACCTTGAAAGTGCTTGAAAAGTACTTGAATTTGATCTTGGAATAGGTGTACGAACCCTGTACCTAGTTAACCCAAGCCAGTAAACCTGCTTTCTGGAACACCCCCCAGGTTAGGCCTACACAAATACGGGTCAGCTCCCAGTGTTAAACTCAGTGATTACGAATACTTCACAACTTGTATAGGCCTAGAAAAGTGACATCCGATGTAGACTTCATAAGATATTTATGAAATATTTACAAAGGCTGGAAAGATTAAATTAATAGTATCCAGGTTACAAAAATAGTAATAGTATTTTACCACAATGCTGCTTTGTGATTGTTGGACTTTTATTTTGACAAGTTGTCGTCATTCTTGTCTTCCACATTCATGAAAGGTTTGGTATGAATGTTGAGTCATGTCTCATGAAACAGTCATGAATGCTTTAAGTGCAGTATATGACAGTTGCTATGAATGTGTTATGAACTCACCAGTCAAGTGTTACCAGGATGCTTCTATTAATTACAGCACACACAGTTTGCCAGTGGCTATAGCCTATCTAGCCCTTTGGGAAAACTAGTGGGTATAAAAACTGTTTGTTTGTTGCCTTCACCAATAGAGGTCTTTTAATTAATAGGCCTAATACGTTTTTCTCTTGTTGTCTACTTCTCTGAAGAGAGAAGAAGGAACAGTCCATAACAATGGAAAACACTTCCACTTTTAAGTTTTTCATTTTATATGGAGTTCAGGAATTGGGGAGAACAAATAGGGCTATTTATTTTTTCTGGACATTTGTTTTGTACATTGTAATTATTACACTTAATTTAACTTTAATCATAACTGTTGTAGTGGAAAAAAGCCTCCATGATCCTATGTATATTTTCCTTTCTAATTTATGTGTTAATGGACTGTATGGTGCTGTTGGTTTCTACCCAAAATTTCTGTTGGACTTATTCTCAGATATGGCAATGATTTCCTACACACTGTGTGTCACTCAAGCCTTTATAATATATACATCTGCCATGTGTGAAATTGCTATTTTGACAGTGATGGCTTATGACAGATATGTTGCAATATGCAGACCACTACAATACCACAGCATTCTTACTCCCCGAACTGTTTCAAAATTATTGTTACTTGCTTGGTTTTATCCATTCTCAATGGCAGTTATATCACTTGTTCTTTCAGTTAGGATACCTATTTGTGGATCATTCATTGGCAAGTTATTTTGTGACAATCCTTCAATACTGAAACAGGGATGTTATTCAGCTGCCGCAAACCGTGTGTGGAGTATAATTATGATTGTTGGTCAGAGTATTCAAGCAGTTTTGATTTTTGTTTCATATGCTCAGATTGTGCACATTTGTATAGAATCCAGTGAGGGCAGAACCAAGTTCACTCAAACCTGTTTGCCACATATATTGGCAATCTTCATTTCCACCCTTGCTGTGGTGTTTGATCTTTCATATAGTTGGGATGGTATTGCAAATCTTCCTCCTGATGTACGCAATGCATTGGGGTTACAATTTGTAATCCTCCCTCCTTTTTTAAATCCACTTATTTATGGTTTACAACTCCCTAGGATCCGAGCAAGAGTCTTTGGAAGTTGTGGATGTTCTACGATCAAACCCAAGAAAAGAAAAGTGAGAGGCAGCAGGCCTCCCTGAGCTAATAAGCTCAGTTTTATTATTATTTTAGAAATCATCTATACGTTGTTTAAAATTTAGATTTTACTATTCATATTTGTTTCATCAAGCATCAAAGTTTATTATACATTTTAAGTGAATGTTGCATCAAATATACAGTACCCTCCATAATTATTAGCACCTCTGCTAAAGTTGACTAAAACATTTACAAATAATCTGTTGGTAATTTATTGTAATCTCACCATGAAAACAATGAGGCAGAATCCAACCTTGAAGGGAAGCAAATTTATTCTGACAAAAAAGGAAAATCTCATAAAGAAAAAAATATTTGTAACAAAAACAGGTTGCCCACAATTATTGCCCCCCCCCCCCCTGTTTATAATACCTTCTTAAGCCTCCATTTGACAATAAAACAGCTATTAATATTTTTATATGACACCCTGTTGGTCCACACTTATGCATTCTGCTCTTTCACCCAACTATTTTTCTATGGAGTTTAGATCAGGGGACTATGATGGCAATGGAAGAAGCTTGATTTTGTGTTCAGTAAACCATTTTTGTTTTGATCTGGACGTTTGCTTTGGTTCATTGACCTGATGAATGAATCATTGTGGGACTACAATATATCAAAAGATTATTTTGTATACCTGTTTTTAATCAACTTTACCGAGGGTGGCAATGATTATGGAGGCCACTGTATTTATCTGCTGTCCTCTGTAGATGGAAAAATGTTTTATACGTAAGCAATATAGCATGAGTGAGAGTGGGATTGGTAATGGGTGACACCCACGGGTGTTGTTCGGCCGTAGCCACGAGGCCGGTGAAGCGCGCTGAGGCCCTGAGCCTCTCTGCTCTCTGTGTCATGTAACTTGAAGGCCAATAGACAGCATCTTGGTCGCCACGTAACCAACATTCCAGATCCCTCTCCAGTGGGTTTTTCGTGTCTTTGTTGATAGGCATTGTGAGATAAGGACAGCTGTTTTCATCCTGTTTTACAATGAATGAGTCGGGCTGAAATGATTTACCCCTGCCCGAAGTCCGGCACAGCCAATACCTTTGGTTCTAATGGTGGCATTGCGCCAAGTCGGATTTGGCGATGGTTTTCAAATGAATATCTCTCTTCGTTCGCCTACAAAAAAGCTGCCATCTTTGAGATCCGGTATCTTGCAATTTTTCCTATGGGAAAATAACATGGGTTTTTTAAATTATCCTGTTAAACTCTTGCGGGGACTAAGAAGCCTGAAATGCAGACGTTTTGCTCAACATACTTTTTCCCTCTGCCTTCGAGTGGCTCCTGTGGTCTTCGGTATGTTAAGACGGCAAACTTAGATTTTTGCTACCCCAGAGCTAACTTGCAATGCAACTTGCCATAGGTAGTTAGCTTCAATTAACACCCGAATCTCCTTACATGGGCAAAGATGGCAGCTTTGGTTCTTTTTTGTTAGCGAACTTCAGAGGTCTATTGGTAATAAATGAGTTCCTCTCCCAGATAGGCTAAATGCAAATAAATGGAGAAAGATACACACCCAGGGGCGGAGCTACATGGTGGCCAGGGGGGGCCACGGCCACCACTGGTCAAAGCTAGGCCACCCTGCTGGCCCCCCCAGCTCTGTTTAGTGAAAATAAAAAAAATAAAAAAATGCTGCCGTTTTCGACGGCACTTTGTCAACACTTTGCAAAGCAGGGACTGAACCAATTAGGCTACTGCACTCTATCTACGACCATTGGCCCAGTTAGGAAGTGTAGCCCACTGTTGTGATCAAATCGTGAGTAGGCTAGGCCTAGTGCAGCAGCAGCAGCAGTGGGACAATTCAAGTCATCTGTTAAAAACACTTGACAGTAGACTACTACTTATCATCAACTCACCTGTTGTTACTGAGGTTGAGTTGGAAAATTAATGCTAATAAGATGTTAGAATGTGTCACGAATCATAGCCAAGTGAGCTGCGTTGGGCTGTCCTTAGGTAGGCTCTGACATTGATGTGTGGGGCTGATCAGAAATAATCAGATGCCCGCGCTAACGATGTTACAAAAATATTTCAATAAAATTCGGGTGAAATGCTAGCATATTAGGCGAAAAGTAGGCTAATAGGGCCTAGCCTAGGCTACTTTATAAAAAACATAAATTGCTGACTGCTTGTGGTTCTTGCCATAGCTGGTCAGGCAGAGGCAGGCTGCTTTGCCTGAGTTCTTTGTTACATTGCTCCAGAACTGTTCATCACAGCGAGACCTTATTTGCGTGACAGAGCAGAAGTGGGGCTTTCCAACGAGACTAAACACTTGCCTGTGCGATCAAGTATGAAAATAAAAAAAATTATGAAAATAAATCAAATTGATTCATATTTACAGTTCACCTGCGCACCCATTACTCTCGTTTGAATTACTCGCGAACCCGTGATCGCATAGATATGGCAAGCATATCAGAAGAAAGAGGAGACAACGGGCTGTTGGTACCAAGGATATCGATGCTTCTGGGCTATAAAAACAGACAACGTGACTGCAAAATAACATAATGTACAAAAACCAACGCTGCACACCCATTACTCTCGTTTGAATTAGGACTCACGAACCCGTGATCGGATAGATATGTCACACATGTCAGATGAAAGAGGAGACACAGCGCTATCATTTGATACCAAGTACATCCTTCTGGGTTATAAAACAGACGAAATGACATCAAAATAATAACTTCATATAGCTCGACTTATCCCACGTTTTTGTGTGTTGTGGTGGCAAGGCATGTTCATAATCCAACGCTATCATGTGTTTCTCTATGGCAAAGTATGTTCATAATGCGGTTTTTAGATCCCAGCAAATTCCTGCATGGCATCCAATTCGAGACTCACATTGCATCCCAATTTATTCGACAAAGAAACACCTTTTTGCCTTCACTTTGTTCATGATAATGCAGTAAAAAGTTGTTTTAGAATCATCATGAGTGTACACACAGAACGCAAACTCAGGTTCAGTCAGGTCAGATCAGTTCGTGTCACAGATATGGAGCACAGAAAGGGCATTTTTCATTACTAAAGGGCATTTTTCATTACGAAATGGCATTCATTTCTGTAAGGCGCACACCAAATTTCTAAAATTGCTCAGCCCCAAAGCACCCCTTCACCATGGTTCTTATATTGCCAGATTGCCAGACTTGGAGTGGATATCAAAAAGAAATATCTGCATACAATATTTGTAGTATTTATAATTGTTCTTTAATTTGAATAAGACTGATTAAATAAGGTGCATTATCATAATGTACTTTTTTATAGCATTGGTCTATTTATGGAAAATGTGTTGGAGTGGACAACAAACTGACCTGTGTATCAGTGTTGGCTTTACACAATTTATTGCCATTATTAAAATAGGCTATCCTAATCCTTTTTGAGTAGTGTTGGATTCTCTGGTTGTTGCGTTGTGTTTTAGTTCTAATGTCTGTATTGAAGATGGTCAATAAAGCTTGGCGGCGGGATCAGGATCGGCGATTAGATAATGATTTATTGTAGATGGTACAATAATGAATAACAGAACACAGTCTGAAACAGTAAAACTGCAGAGTTGTGGTTGTTATTAGAAGCGCTGCTGAGCCTTCCGACAGAAGATGCTCCTCGGGTCGCTTCCTCGATCCGTCTCCGTGTCAAAACCTAAGACAAAGCCTGTTATACTAAAACATACAAACGTCAATCATGCCAACGTGGCAGGTGCCAACCAGTGTACACAACCCGGCCCTGGCCAGATGGAGATACTAGCCCGAATAGGCAGACATGCTGTCTCCCTCGGCCCATGTTATCACTGATGTTCCTCGGATGTTCCTAAACATCGGCCTGTATCGGCCAGATAGCAATTTCCTTTGGGCCGGATCCGCATAAAAGCCTTTAGATCCGCCTCTAGCGGACATACGGTATCTGACTGTGGGCCAGGTCTGCTCCTGATACAGGTTTCAGCTCTGCTAGCAATGCTGTTTTATCACCGGTTTACAGATTTGTCCCAGGTCCAATTTCCGCAACTCAACTGGAAGTCAGGAGATGCGTTTAAAATACAAAACACTGATTTGGCCCAAACCTGGATTACGGATATGAGCCGAAGGACCATTTTTTCACAGCAGACCCAGGTGGTAATGATATTAATTAAGGTGCTGATTCTGCTAAATTGACTGTCCTTTCCCTACTTCATTGTCAACTGGCTGCTAAAGAAAAAAAAAGGTATTTTGGAATGGCCCAAATTTAGAAACCATGGGGGTGCATTATGTTCCCATGGCCACTTCATTTCTACAGTAAGGCTGGAAAAGAAGATATAGTTGGCTCAATATTGATCATATGTTCGTTTCATTATTTTTATAATTACCTAGCAGTGGTAAAAGTAGTCAGTTGTTTGTGTCAGATCTAACAGTGCTATGAGACAACCCATTCTTGCCACGCATGCAGAAGTCCAAGCAGTAAAGTTAATCAAGGATCTTTGGTTTGCTCACTATCAATCTTTTGACATGATTTGCCAGCCTGGGGTTGGACTAGGACAGCCCAACTTTTCAAGGTAGGCTATCTGCTTTATATCTCTGTTGGTTTATTCAGAGACAACAACAAGCAACCGAGCGATTGATAACTTTACTGTAAGGTTATGCTATTATTTTCCAGCAATATGGGCTACTAGCTTAGCTGCAGCCATTACAACTATTTTGGAAAAAACAGTGATAACGCTAACAGGATCACTGATGATAAAAAACGAGTGTAATTGTGTCTTAGCCATTTATTCCTTTTTGACAATAGGCTATGTTTGTTGTATCGATGGGACAGTCGAATTAACACGACTTAAACTTTGTCTGGGATTGCACTTCTACAGCCAGGTTGTTGAATAAAAAAATAATAAGACACTTATGTGTAAAGTTTGTTTACCCCCCTCTTGTGTTTGTAGCCTAGCTTATGTTTATCAGTTGAGCTGTCGGGAAACCGTAACAAACTTTAGCCTGGGTGAACCTATAACAAACCTGTTAGCAAATGTGTAGCAAACAGATTTTTCAGGATAATTAATTACCAATCACATTTCACATGTCAAATAAAGCCAGCTGTCTGATAAACGGGTCCGTACCACACACAATAAGCGGACCCGTATTGCATATGATAAGCAGATCTGGAACACGTCAGTAACGCAGACTAACATACGGAACTGGGCCAGTCTTAGCCCTTATTGGTACCAGATCCGTCAAACGGATCCAGACCAATTTTGGACCGATGTGCGTTTGGACGCCTGATCAGGTCCATTATGCAAATCCGTGCCGGACGTTGTGGTAGGTGTGGCCCAGTTCCGTCCCAGTGTATGTTTGCTATCTGGGTAAGGATCCACTTTAGGCTATACAAATAATGACCCCTAAATGCTTTTGATTGGCTCTATTAGTCTATTAAGTGCACAATATGTAGGCTATCCAACGAAAATTACTGAAATTAAGTAGACACAGGACTAAGAAACTTTGAATTTGCAGCTTGTTAAACCTACAGTGGGCAGTGCTTCGACTTGGCCAGCTTCACTCGGGGTCCGAGACGCTGCAACAACCCAAACAACCGGTAGATGGCTCAAGTGAGCAGGGTGTCTCGTAAAAAGAAATGGAGCCTGGAAAACCCTACACAGACTTCACTACAGACTTTAGCAGACTGGTTTGGAAATAATTTAATAGCCAGAAATATGCCTGCCCTGCACTAAAAAAGAAATATTTGGTTAACTGCGAGTGAATCCCATTTGCAGCCGTAGAAGAAACGCAGGACAAATTAAACATTCTGGTTTTCTCCGAGTGCAACGATGATAGACAGACATTATTTGAACAAAATATAGAGCATATTAACCTCCTTTGCTCAGCCAAATGCCTTCCTGTTACGTCCTGTTATCACGGAGTTACAGGCGATAAACGATTTTTGATGGTCACAAGTTTAATTAATTAGCGTTTTTTTATTTTTTTTATTATTATTAAAGAGTTATTTTCATGTAAAGGTTTGACTTCGTGCTTATTCAGTAGAGCATTTAGTGCTCTCCCCAATCCCAGACGTTCACATTGCATGTTTGTTTGTAATGGATGCAACCGCGAGATAGGCTATGCGTTTGATGGCAATGAGTTGTTAACAGACATGAACCAAGACATATAGCCCAGCAGCAATCTAGGGACTGTTCGTTATTTATTGAAGGCCACCGGAGGAATTTTGAGTGCTTCAGTCAAAGTTGCATGACCCTCTCTTGCCTGCTAGAAATTGTTCAATGACCCTCCGACAGAATTGTTAAAAAAGACATGACCCTCCCCTGCCAATTGTCGCTGTCTTCCGCCCGCGCCACAGCCACACACTGTGATAACGTTCTTAAGTCAATCTTTCCCGTGAGCTTGCATGCTACCAGTCCTTCCTTTTCAAATGTGTTGCGCCTGTTTGCACAAATTCACAAATAATCATATGTGATTAATAATATGACAAATAATCCCTGTGCACGGGACCCAAACAATGCATGCCAACTTTTTCGTGTTTATCACGTAGGCCCGCTTTTAATGTTTTCCGTAGAATATCCCATATTTTAATACTCTCATAACAGCCCTTCCATCGGGCCTACCATAACTTACCAACTCTGTACTGTAGACCCTATCTGGCTATTTATATTTTCTGTGAAATAAGCAAATGTATTTGTTCAACTTTATGAAGCAGAATTAACGCATAGGCTACTTGGAACATAATACATTTGACAAAGGACAGATGTATGTTACTAGTGACAAAATATTAACTTTCAGTGTTTTACGATGTCTTTGTCATGGGGAAGTGTTTTCCCCATGCATTTATTCTAGGTTACTGTCAGTGACTGCCGCGGAGAGAAGCGGGTTCTGTTTCGTTCATGTCAGTGACTGACGCGAGAGAAGCGGGTCTGTGTTGTGTTGCGCTATGCGTTAATTTCTTTTCATTGGGCATGCCGTGCCGCGTCCGGCCCACAGCTCTTCAGTTCTGACAAAGCCAAAATTACTCCTTTTGAAACAATGAGTGCAGGAAGCGCGTTTGTATGGTTATATTGCTTGACGGGGGGGATCCCAAGCAGCTTTCAGCCATAAGGATACTTTGAGAACATTTCAATTCACCCGACACTAATATTCAAAATATTGACAACTATTTCGGCATAGCCTATAAAGCAGTTTAATTAAATGGAATGTTAGTTGTAAACAAACGAGCTACTTGGTGAGGCTTGGCCTCGTGCCTTAGATGGCAGGAAAAATCTTCACGATAGGCCTATTAACTAACCACCCGATTCACGTTGGCTGGGGGGAAGGGGGGCCATCAGACATTTGTGCCCAGTTAATCCCTGCCCTCAACAAATCACACCTTCCCACCTCTGACAGCTTAAAAGAAGTCAAAAGGACTCCTTACTCACAGACCTATTCACAAACCTGCAGCATTCTGCCGTGTTTTGAAATCATGCAGCTACAGGAGCTTCCAATCGTGAGGAAGCAATTTTGCATTGTAGGCATAACTAACATGCAATAACGCCACCAACAACAACCAAAACTAGGCTAATCATTGTCAACATGTAAATTAAATGTAACATTATTGTGAATCAAATTAAAATGTTATATTTTGCAAACGTAGGCATAGTAACAGAATAATTTAATAATGTTACAAAGATGCTACATCAATCCGTATGTTTCATTAGGCTACTAGGCTATATGTTTTGCCCTGATTCATTTAGGCTAGGCCTTTTTATTCAGCCTAACTGGCGAATTTAGGAGCAACTCCTAAAAATAATGGGCGTGCCATTCCTAACTTTAGGACTCCTAATTTTTTCCACAAAAAGTAATTCACGAAGCATTTTAGACCTAAAAGTAGCACCTAAGTCTGGACAGCTTAAGTCGAGAGGACTCCTAACTCACTAAGACCTATTCATAAACAGCTTTTTGTGGCATTTTACGCTATGATGTTTTGAAATGCGTAGCCTATGCTAACAGGAGCTTCCAATCGCTGAGGGAACAATTTTGCATTCATAAAAGGGATGCAATAACGCCACCAACAACAACCAAAACTACTCATTGTTAACATGTAAATGAAATGTAACGTTTCATTGTGAATCAAATTAAAATGTTCTCCTCTTTGCAAACGTAGCCTAGGCATATGGTGACAGATTTTAATAATGTCAGAATGACAGAATGACAGAATTTAATAATGTTGCAAAGGTAGGCTACTGCATCAATCCATAGGCCTATGTTTCATTAGGCTACTAGGCTATTTGTTTTGCCTTACTCTTTATTCATTTAGGCTAGGCCTTTTTATTAAGTAATTACTACTTGTGTAGCGCACGCATTCTCCGACCTGTCACCGGTCACTCATCATCGGAAAAGAGGTGTTTGGAATTCCCGCGTTACAATCGTCAGCCAATCAAGGTGGTCACTTCAGTCAAGCTCGTGCATGAGTAATGACGTAATCCATAGCAACGAAGACTCACTCCTAGTTTAGGAGTTGTCTGAAAGGCTTTGTGAATAACTTTTAAGAGAAAACTCCAAGCTAAAATCTTTAAGTGCGATTTAGGAGTAGCCTACTCCTAGTAGTAAGATAAAAGCCTTTGTGAATAGCCTACGGCCCCAGTTATTCATCATCTTACATAACTTGCACCACTATGCCACTTTCTTTATTACTTAGGTCAAACAGTATTTTATAGTATTTTACAGTATTTGCACTAGTATTTTATTGACTGTCTATGCACAATTTCAACAACATTTTGCTGCTCTTATTTTTTCATTATTATTATATGTGCCCTCTTATTTACTTATTTACTTACTTTTTTGTTTACTTGAATGTTATGTTTGTCTGTGGACTTAAAATTGGTCAAATATGTCTTGTCTTCACCGTGGGATAGTGAGAAACGTAATTTCGATCTCTTTGTATGTCTGGAACATGTGAAGAAATTGACAATAAAGCTGACTTTGACTTTGACTTTGACTTTGATCTTCTGTCCTTGTGTAGCGCACGCATTCTGAGACCTGTCACCTGTCACTCATCATCGTAAGGGAGGTGTTTGGAATCATGCCCGCGTTACAATCATCAGCCAATCAGCCAATCAAGGTGGTCACGCTTGCCCATTTACCCAAATTAATGGTCGAATATTACTGATGATCATTGTTATTTAAGAACATGCAGTGTGCGTAGGGTACCAAAAACATCTTGCTCGTAAAAAAAGCATCATAACGCACATTCTGGCGGGTCTGTTATTTACTGTAGGCTGTGCAAACCACAGGCCTTTAGCCTATTTTGGGCAAGCCTGCATTCATTCATTCATTCATTCATTCATTCATTCATTCATTCAACCTTTATTTATTCTCGGAGGGTCATTGAGGGAAGCCCTCATTTTCAATGAAGCCGAGATTACAGACGCGAAGCAAAGCGCTCCACAAACAAGACAACATTCGAGGCCTTATGTTGAAGAATTGTATATAAAGCCTGCGCTAACAGTAATCCTCCTGCCCCTGATAGGCCTACCACAGCTGTGGATAGTGTGGAATGTTCAAGTAATAACACAATCCAATGTGTGTCTCAATTGTCTCCCGCTGACCACCTCACACATTTCTCTAGATTTTGCAACGAACTTACATGACACAATGCCATAAAATATGCCAGTTTTAGGACACAGAATAATGTTTGTAATGATACCAGGTAGGCCTACGTTTAACAGTAACAAGTGTAATGAGCTATTCATTGTCGAAGGTGAAATTGTCGAAGGTGAAATTCTTACTTTGGAAAACAAACATTTGCCGATATCATTGCCGATCATCAGAATATTGCAACAGATTCTGTGTGTTCTGGACTGCAGGTAACTTGTTAAACCAGTGGTTCTCAAACTTTTATTTCATTCCCCACTTTGATCAAGGGGCATGACTGATGATAGTGGAGATAACGTGTTATCCCGAGGCTTTTGCAAGTCAGCATCTTCGACGGTAGTTGTAGTTTTCGATGTCCCAAACGGAGAGCCATACTTTATTGTTTTTAACGATCTCTATGCTACTCACAAAAATGTAGGCATGGGGACATGATGAAGCAGGCTATCCAACTGTCCTGTGTTAAATTATTGTGATTACGAGCCAGTGGTTTTCAAACATTATGCGTGACTCGGACATCTAACTAAATGCAACAGGCTCATATCGTCCTAGCATTCGCAAAATGAGGACCAGTGTTTTGTCAAATTGCAAATAGCTATTCGTTTTAACGAATTTTTATGATAGTATGAAGTGCTTTTTGTATAGGCTATCTTAATCTTGGAATATGGGGAGGGAAGTGGCACGTCTGCAGTCAGCCAAATATGAATGTAATTCTGCGGCATAAGCAGATGTATTTGTTTATTGTACAGAAAAATAAAATTGACATGTCAAGCAGTCAATTGACTACATTGCAGTCAAGAAGTAGGGCAAATTAAGACACTGTTTTGATTTGCGTAGTTGCGTTACCCCCAACACTGACAATAACATAGACAGCCAGTTAAGATAGCCTATTTTTTCGTTTTGTGGAGCGGCACCGGTAGGCTATCAAAAGCAGATTTCGATTTTTGCTACCACCGTGTAGTCAAGCCTTAAGCCATACCCAAGTAGCCTTAATCGAGGTAATGTTTAATTACGATTTATTTTGTTATTGAATTCGTAGGCTGGGATTCCTCTCGGTAACAATTACCACTGACAGAGCGATGTACAGTGGCAGAGCGACGCACAGTGGCTGAAAGTGGTACTAAAGCTTCACGCAGCTTCACGCCGCGTAATGCGCGACTGAAGTGGCCATTTGAAAGCGATGCCCACTGTAAATTTGCAGGCAGACGAAATGAAGCTAATGCAAATTAATCTTACCGATAGAAGCGCACACCCCTCAGACGTATTGTGGTTCAAGCAACCAGGCATTTCAAGAGTCTGCAACCGCCAGCCTATTGATACCATTAGCACTAGTTTTGCACCAATTTTGGGGGAGCCTGTTTATTATGTAACCAGGGATAGGCCCCAATACACAAGATCTACACACTTACGATAAGTAGAAGTACACTTAACACTGGTGACAGCTACCTAGTACTTCTGAGGCTATCGAAGTAAATGGATGCAAACAAGAAGGCTGTTACGATCAATAAGTATTTTATTTATGTCTGCGTGTCTTGGTGACTTAGATTTATAACAGTGGCAAGGGTACAAAACATGGATGAGAACACAAAAGAAAAGAAACAAACAAACATCATAAGTAAACATACATGAGGCAAGGTGGCAATCCCACATAACCGTCCCGTATGTCCAACCTCTTATGTGTATGTGTCACTTAATATTAATTTCTATACAAACCAAGACGGTGGATTCCTAAAGAAACGCAAGCACCCATACCATTAGTGTATCTAAATTTTACCGTGACTCGAAGAGCTGTAAAGTCTTGTAAGGCTGTGTGTGCAAATCCGCTTGGAGCTCCAGTGGAATTTTGAATTGCGACAAGAATTCTCGGGCTAAACGTTGATGTGCCGTGAGAAGGTTGGGAATATGCACCCACCAGCCCAGCACTAAACTCTGAGCGTGGTACACAAAATCGGATATTTCAGGCAGTAAAAGCCCCGGTAAGAACCAAACTAGATTTTGTTCAAATCTACACACCTATGGCTACTGAAAAATGTAAGGTTAATTTATCAAATGTTATTTTGAAGTATTAAAAAACATCGTTGTTTTAGATTTTTCTGAACAAAATGGTTCGTAATTAGTACTTTTACGATACTTTTGTTCTTTTATTTACCACAAAGGCTGGTATAAACCATGTAGGCATTAGGTCAAGCATCCGTAGCTTAATCAAAGTAGGCAGTTGTTTTATTTGTCATTTTCCAGAAATTCTTTACCAACATGGACACGCGAGGACGTTCGACTAACACTAAACTTGTGCATGAGCTGTTATCTACCAATCAGCATGTAAAAACTGGTGCTGAAAGTGGCAATCATGTAACAGCATGTTTTAAAAAATGTCGGCCAAATGCAGTGCTAATTGGCTGAAGCTAAGCCTTCAAATCCTGACCCTCCTGGTTTTACCCATGGAGGTATTAGAACTAGAGAGAGTGATGAAGTACCAGCCCCATTCATGGGGCACATTTCCAGCACCCGCTAGTTAACCAGTTTGGTTTTATGCGATCATGGGTTAAATCACTTCAAGACCAGTTCAACCATTCTGAAAGATCTGAAGTGTGTTCTTGGATGTAGCCTACACAACTGAAAGGCTGGTAGTGATACCAGTTAGGTAGAAACATCCAATGCCAATGCGGTCCTCCAAGCAAACTTCATGTCTGGCGTATGCACATTTCCAATGTGTATCGTCAGTTGGTGACACTTAGAGGCAATGCAGCGCAACAACATTGATCGCGAGTCTAGGCCTTTATTTGCACAGTATATTGTGAAACATGGGTTATTAAAAATTATAACACTTCGAAAGTAGGCCTATGTTTCTATATAAATGGACATGCAACATGCTCAAATTCTACTAAGTTATGCAACAACCTATCTATAATGACAACTGTAGACCTATTAGAGGATACAAATTAAAAGGGAATGTGAAACCTATAGCCTACACATATAGATAGAATAGATAGCTTATATCCGCGCTTATTAGTCAGCCTATTTCCCTTAGTGTGATTGACTGCATAGGACAGGGGTTCCCAAAGTGGGGGTCGCGGGACGGCGAGGGGTGGGTCGCAAAAATGATTTCCATAAATCAAATAAATTTGGAAAAAATTAAATTCAGAAAAATTATGACTGGATAAGATCACCATTCACTGTAAAAATCGCAAGTCATCTGTCAGCCGGCATGGAGGACGCACTGTTTGAGCTGTCATGTGACCGCACTTTAAAGACAGATTTTAATTCCAAGACGCTTGCTGAGTTCTGGATTTCAGTCGAGTGGGAATATCCACAGCTATCAAGGCGCGATGGACGTTACTGACGCCGCTTGGCTCCACATGCCTGTGCGAAAAGACTTTCTCTGCACTGACATATATTAAAAACAAATACAGATTGCGTCTAAATGTGGAGGATGATCTCCGTGTGGCCGTCTCCACAATTAAACCAAGAATGGACTTGCTGTGTTCCATCCATCTCATTAGATGAGATTAACGCTGAAACATAGTTGCCAAAATGTAAATTTGCGCAGCAACAATATATGTTTACAACAGTTTGTGGATATTACCCTGACTGAGATATTCTTCTGTTAAAGCAACACCAAAGAGTTTTTTTAAATTAAAATATTGTTTCCAAACTCATCAACTCGTAACAGGGTGAACGGCACTGCATTCTCTTCGCGACCCTCTATCGGCTATAACCGCACTATGCAAGTTTGCCAGATCGGGTAGCGGATCTGTAGTTCGATGGAATGAGACATAAGAAACTATACATTTGACTTGCTTCTGATGTCGCAATACATCATACTTTCATAAAATCATGCAACGTACTCTACCTTGTCTGTAGACATTATTTCCAAAGCCAGTGCTGGATAAACAAATGGCGTCGTCGTCGCGACAGGAAAAGTGCTTTGGTGTTGCTGTAAAATGGAAATTAAAGTAATGTTTCAAAGTTGCACTCATGTTACATGGATATTATTTTTTGACTAAGGTATTCTGCTGTTATTATATAGTAAAGTTCTATATGTAAAATCATAACAGGCTGCTCTGTTCTTTTGTGTTGTCGTTAAGCCTAGTGTGTATGGCCGGTGCGCACATTTTATTTTATTTTCTGAGTCACATCCAGGGATAGTGGGGGTCGCCAGTCTCTGGCACGGTTATTTTGGGGGTCGCGGGTTGAAAAGTTTGGGAACCCCCTAAAAGTACAAATATCGTACTAGAAAAAGACTTTGGTAGAAGTGAAAGTTACCTTTTAGAATATTACTTAAGTAGCATGTTTTTTTCATGGGTAGGCTATATTGTTGTTTGGTGATTTAGCCTACTCCTTTACTACACCCTCTTCTGAGCAAACAAGGTGAGACCGGATCAATAGTGGAGATTGTTTGTCGACTACGCCACCCTGGACCTAATGCCCAGGGACTCTAGAACAATACACCAGGTATCCTGAACCCAGTTTAGTCATCAATATGCACAGGTTCAAATACAAAAAAAGGCAGACCATTGAATTCCAATCAAATCAAATGTCCGTTTATTGAAAGCACTGTTGGGGAGAGGGAGGGGGGAGTGTGGTGTGATCTGTTGCTGAAACGGAAAATAACTGGCAGGGGTTAGAAACATAAAAATATACTTTATTTTAGTGTTCTTATTGTATCTTTTTACTGTCGTGTAGGATGCATGACATGAGTTAAATAGCACAAGCAATTCTAACACATCAGCTGGGAATGTTGCACACACCAAAATAAAACAGAAAAAATTATACTGGCAGAAGGGGCTTACCTGGATGGGGGAAGCAGACTATCAAGGAAGGTGTCCACACGTGCACTCTCACTGCAGAAAAGTGTTACACCATTGTCACAGCAAGCCACCACCGATATTCCATAGTACACTCCAAAGTGAAGTTCACAAGCCCGCCACCAGGTGACTAGCTACCTCCCGCCGAAGCTAACCCACAGGCCTGCCAACACATAAACTGATCAAAAAAAGGAGCACAGCAACCACAAACACCAGCATGTAGGTTATACCAATTAAAGATGTAAAGCTTTTGAGCCAGGGAAATAATCCTCGCTGGGATAAGCTAGGCATGCAGACACTACAAACTCAGAAAACACGATCACACACACACACACACTAAGGCAAAAGCAAAACAGACCAGCAAACAAAAACAAACAAACAAAACAAACCCGCCTGGGAAATCCCAATCAAGCAAAGAGCAACACAAACAGGTCAGCTACCGCGACACGGAGGAGCTGTGATGACGTAAACACAAAAATAAATGAAAACTAATGCTATGGACAAGACAGCAGCGTGACCACACTAAACAAGCAAACTTGACGAAGCCATGCTACCAAACACTTGCAGTCACTAATTAGCCAGTAGGCCTAAAGAACGCTTAAAACAGACACGCCGTGCCGTCGTCATAAGCTGCAGGGGAGAGTTATCTAATGCTAGACAGGTCAGGTTCCATACAGCCACGGCAGAGTAAGGGAGACGCAGAGCTGGCGATTGGCTCCTGCGTGAAACCCAGGGACAAACCGAGCGAGAGACAGAGAGGAAGACAGTCCGACCTACTAGGCACCTTTATCCCATGGCCTAATACCAGGATCTGAATGAATGGATAGCTACATGCCTGCCCCGCCCCCTTCGTTAGAGACCAGTGTGTAAGGTAAGCAGGAAGAGACAGACAGAGCGAGAAGGCAACTGGCTACAAAGGCATATAGGTTTATCATGTAGGGTAATTGCTCTTTCTTACATTAAATAACTTTAATTTATCCTCTACTTGTCCCTGTAGTCATGGCCTCCTCATCACTGATTTCGGGCTCATCATTTTCAGTGGTCGACTGGTTGATCTGCTGCTCTGTCTCTCCTGGCCTCTTTCTACCATCTATCCTTCCTGACGCTTGTGTCTACTGTATGGCCGGCTTGGCTATCCGTATCTGAGAAAACTTTTTGGAAAAGACGGGCTATATGGACCCAACCAACTCTTTTTGGGAGGGGAGAACTCCCTCACGTAGGCTACAACCCATGCAGATGCATTGCATTGGTGTCATGCAGAGAATGCAGAACGTGTCCTACTTTAAGAAAAGATAGACTAATGTGACAAATGTCAATATTTGTTTCCTCGACCGGCCCAAAAGTGAAGCGGCTCACCGGGAATTCTCCCGATTACCCACCCGGGCCTGATTCAGTCTTACTCTTCTTGGACTGAAGACAAGTCCCGCGATGGCATGGATAAATAGCCTATCACAGGCCGCTGAGGCAGGTAGCGGAGTGTTCAGCTTCACAAAAGCTGCCAATGTACAGAAACATTTCTTGCAAATACGGCCACGGGTGTATGACGTTATATTCACCATACCCTGTTCACCACTATCGTCGGGGTGGTCGTCTATGATAATGGGAGGTCCTCCAGTAGGCTAGGTGCTCGTGCTTCCATGGCAGTTTCAGTTGTGCGTCCTCCTCCTTAAGCAACAAACAAGCGCTGAAATAGAGTGCGGAGCGTGCGTAATGCAATCTGGGAGCAGTGATTCGCCAAACCTCCCTTATCGCAGTCGCATACATTTCTTCTAATTTTATGTTTTAGTAACGAGTAACAAAGATGCTTAGTGGAAATATAACGGAGTAAAAGTACACATTTTATCTAGGAAATGTAGTGGAGTAAAAGTGGATGTTGACATAAATTTAAATAGCGAAGTAAAGTACAGATACGTGAAATTTCTACTTAAGTACAGTAACGAAGTATTTGTACTCCGTTACATTACAACACTGCTCACACGCCACACCCCCGATTTCTCACGCTGAAGTGTCAACCCGGTTGGTCAGATGCCTGAAAAATGAGTTTAGCCTATCTATAGATCTACCTGTTGAGCCACGGTTATGCTTTCAGAGACGGTGAGAGGGTTCAAGAGCACCCTGTCTGTGGAATTTTCTAAATTTTCTCTCATTTGCGATGCTACTTCAGAAGCCGTCCCAGGCGGATTCCCCCCTGCATTTCCCCGGCTTTAGGTATGCTTTGAGTATTATTGAGTATTTTTCACGCTGAAGTGTCAACCCGGTAGGTCAAATACCTGGCACATGAGGTTCAACTAAACTAAACCTATACATATGATATCACACATCAGGTGAACGTGCGGAATCTAAGCTTTCCAATGATATTAGCGCCAAGTTGCTGTGATAAATGGTTCACGAGAAAATTACTCTCGGTTTAATATTTCACTAACCCTTCACACAACACGTGGCAAACCCAATATCACAATAAACAGCAAACCGTACCGAATACGAGGATATAAAGCATGCCTCTGTGCAATAAGTGGTTCCTGAGTAATCCGGTTTTGAAATTGCAACACATTTACATAGCCTCATTGGGGCGAAATTATAATGTATTCTAATGTAAACTATTTGTCAGTAGGCCTACATACATTTTTGTAAATTGCTCAGCCATAGATTATCCCACTATCATGGTTCTTATATTGTCAGGTTCCAGCCAATCCCATTACAGATAAATGAATATATTTATATTGGCATGCTTCCTAGTGACATATGTGTCACTATGTGTACGTCACAATATGAAGAAAATCAAATAACGAGACACAAATATTGATATAAAGCCTGACATAAGCCATATGCAAACATTCACATCATGCAGATATGGGTACATCCTGAAAAAGGAATAGCATGTAGGCTATAGGCTATGGCCATTACAATGACCAATATATTATCTTAAATAAACTAGCTGAATAACACAGGTGACCACTTCTGCATAATTTCATGGAGTGCTGAAATGTACACACATGAACATTTCTGCACTGTGAAATGTAGCATATGTTTTTGTGGTTGTGAACTTATTGCAATATCACCATAACTATTCCACCTGTGTGTGTGCATGGTTATAATTCTGAAGTGCAAAATAGCTTAGGCTACAGCACAAATATTTCCATAAAAATAAGCAAGTCTGACCTCTGAATTTATTTTGAAAGTACACCTGATTGATGCATTTAAAAGTTAAAATATACAAACATTTCTTAAATTCTTACAAAACACCCACCCACTTTTTAAAATTGTTAGTTTGGACCCCCCCACTTTTGCCGTGCGAAATACCAGTGCTGTTTTCAGCATCTGTTTAGTGCTTCATTGTCATTTTCATTGATTCTCCCATTTGGCGCCAGAATCGCTCATAAACTTTTTTTTTTTTTGTTACACACATTCTCCCATTCCTCTTCTGTCACACACACAGTAACAAGCGCCAAATCCCCCACAGTGTTGAAGAGATCAGTCATCCCCCTCACTTTTGATAAGGTAAAAAGCCTTATAGGTATGCCAAATAAATAATAACCTATAGGTTTATGCTAGGCTATGTAAAACTCCCCATTAACAGCATCATGTCACTAACCACAGCGACTGCACAATCTCGTATTCACTCTGTTGGATATCTGAAGCCAGTTTGTCTACTTAGATACTGTAAGTGTAAATCCTCAAATTATGGCCGGGGTCTTAAGACAAAGTACAGGCCTTTAGGGGCAGGATTGTATTCGAGACAGCCCTTTATTTCTTATGCAAGTTTTATTTTGAGACATGCGTTTTTTGGAGCTGACATACTGGTAGGCCTTCAAAAGCATGACATTTTCGGTTTAGTTTGATATTTAATTTACTTTGGACTGTTTGATTATATTGTTAAATGTTGGGACTGATGGGCACTGAAATCTGGGGAGGTATATGATGATCACTATTACGTATGTAGTTGAAAGAGTGTTGGGATTTCAAACAAACCTTTCATGCGTTCATTGAAGGTCCGCGGTGCTATACTGGAAACCTTATTGCGTAGCCAAGTAGCCTATATATTGAGTTATTTTTAAATTATGCATGATTTACTTTTTAGTAATTTTGTAGGCTGCCTTTATTTTGTTATATAGAAGTATCTAAATAACCTGTTAAAATGTACCAGAATTCAGGAAATTTCATCTATTGCCCATGGTCCTAGTAGTAGGCTAGATCCCTTAGATAGCAATGTTAATTTAACTCTGGGACCCTGGTCCCAGGGATGGATTACTGCACGGGCCTTCCGGGCCCAGACACAGGGGCCCAAGGTGTCAGGGGGCCCTGAAGCCCAAGCCTTTGCATGGAATCATTGCCTCAATATCAACACATCAGGATGTAGACTATGAATCTGATTGAATTTAGTATTGGCCATCCCCAAAATGCACCAGAATACAGGAAATCACATCAAACAAATTAAAAAAATTCTGGGGGAGGACCCCCAACCCCCCCTTCCACATATGCGACAATTAGTGGGGAGCCCTTAATACATGTGGGCCCAGGGGCCCGAAAGTTCATAATCCGTCAATGCCTGGTCCCTACACCTGAGAACCACTGATGTATGGTTTTTTTACTGTATGGTATAATGCTGAATGAGCCAAACAAAAATTTCCGCAGCAAAATTTGGGTTGGCCCCACCAAATCTCACTCCAAGGTTTTTTGAAAAGTTGGCAGCCCTGTTGTCACACTTGTGTGCAAATATAGGGATATGATCCAGAAATCGTAAATTTGTGGCGATGTGGCCTGGATCAACTTTGTTTATTCCAACTCGAGTGCACGATGCGTGGTAGCCTACTTGGACACGATTGATTTAATGTTTTTTTAATTAATGCAGTTGTGTTGTAATGGTTCAAATGCATCAAACCTAGTTATGCGAACCCTGTCACCTACTTGCAGACTGACCAATTCTGACACAGTCTCTGACCCTATAGCTAGCCACTGCTACGCTCTGCCACTACTGTTTTTTTTTTTATTTATTAATTACAGATAATAAAGACGTAAGATTCTTGCCATTTCGTCGGATAAACACTTCTACCTCGCATTCGCTGGAGATAAACTGTTTTTTTATTAACTCATTGAATGCCAAGCTGTTTTCGGAAGCTTTGTCCTAGAGTGCCAGCAATCTAGACCATTGTTGATGATTTTTGTACAGCCACAGCATATTCTGTGTTTTAGCTATGAACACATACAATCGTTTGAAAGGTGAGACTTTAAGCTCTCAGTGGGTGCAAACCGCATGCCTCTGTTCCTGAGAAATCCCAAGCTAAACAGTGGCTAGTTTTCATCAAAATCCCTGTTATTTTTTTCTAGAAATGGAGATATAACACCTTTCATGAAATATGAAGTGTTGCCTGTAAAGTTTCCGGGAAGTGACCTAGCGAGACATGGCGAGACTGCCACCTAGTGACTGATTCGACCCAAAGCGGCAACCATCAAAAGCCGAGTTATGATAAAATGTCCAGATTGTGCGGTTTCATGAGTTTTCAATCGTCATATATTTAATTTCCATTCATCACAGAGTTCCCAAAATCACATATAAGGTGTGTTAGAGTGTCTAGTTTTGTAATTAAAAAAATATAATATATTATAAACGTAATATTACGTTTTTGGCACTCAACGCATGGGAAGGAAAAACCACTCCATCCGCAAAGCTCTGAATGAACGAACTGCTGCTTATAACTCAGGACTTCTATTTGGAAACATGGAGGAATATAAAGCTGCCGCATACAAACTACGGAGAATGGTGAAAGAAGCCAAGAGACGGTATGGGGAAAAGATCCGGTCCCAGTTTGAACAATAGACTGTATATATAGAACTGGACAGCTGCATTCTGCAGTGTTCTATGGCAGTGGTTCTCAACCTTTTTTCAGTGATGTACCCCCCTGTGAAATATGTTTTCAGCCAAGTACCCCCTAACCAGCGCACAAGAATTACCGGTATACGCTTCAACCACGACTCCATCGTTTGAGTTTTGACAGTGATTGACAGATGATGGCAGGTGGCATGTGACAGGTTGGGTCGAACCATCCTGGTATGGGGGGACTCTGGGTTTTTAGGATAATGAAATTGAATAGCCTGCTGAAATATAAAATTAATTTTATAAACTTATATTTTCCTGAAATATTTATTAAATAAATGTATTTTTTCATGTTTTAGTACTAGCATTGATTTTATTTTGATTTTTAAAGAATTAAAATATAAAAAGCGTATTATAAAAATTCTTATATTTTTACATGTATCTCACCACAGCAAGCACACAGCTTTTCGTGCATTTCATGTGTGTGTAGGGCAGACTGTCCTGAATCTGGCAATATCATTGCCATGGTGGAGGGATTCTCTGGGGCTGAGCAATTTACAGACATATGTGGTGTGCGCCTTACAGAAATAAATGCCATTTTTTATTTAGTGATTAAAAATGACCTTTCTGCGCTCCATATCTGTGACAGAACTGATCTGACCTGACTTGACCCGAGTTTAGCTTGTGGTGTGCCTATGGTGTCTGCACCTATGATTCTCTACAACTTTTTACTGCATTGGCATGAACAAAGCAAAGGCAAAAAAGGTGTTTTTTGTCGAAGAAATTGGGATGCAATGTGAGCTTTGAATTGGATGCCATGCAGGAATTTGCTAGGATCTCAAAACCGGATTATGAACATTATTTGCCATAGAGAAACACACAATAGCGTTGGATTATAAACATGCTTTGCCACAAAAGCAGACAAAAACGTGAGGTAAGTCGAGCTATATGAAGTTATTATTTTGCTGCCACTTCGTCTGTTTTATAACCCAGAAGGACGTGTATGTACTTGGTATCAAATGATAGCCCTGTATCTCCTCTTTCATCTGACATGCGTGGCATATCTATGCGATCACAGGTCCGCGAGTAATTCAATCTCATTGGAAAGCCCCACTTCTGCTCTGTCACGCAATAACGTCAATCGGGTTCTAAGGGTTAAAATCTCGCGTACCCCCATTTGAGAACCACTGTTCTATGGAATTTAAGCCGCCGAGGCGACGCCATCTTGGAAAATTTAGAGCCAATTTGAAGTGCGGTTGAGCAACAGAAGTTGAAGCATGCGCAGTGAAGAGGAGTCGCGGTCAGGCACGCCCACTCAGCGAGTTAAACACGCCCCTTGTCAAGTGAAATCCGCCCCCTACTCCTTTCCACAACGCAGGTCGACCATGAGGTTGACTCGGCGCCGAAGGCTAGCTGGCTGGATGAATTTTGCGCCTGTGAGTTAGCTAAACAGTACAAACAACAATCTTCAGTTTGTTCTTGTCTGGTAAGTGTTGCGTATCAACTGAAAAGTTTTTTTTGTCTATTGTTGTTCTTAAATACGTCTAAGAGGGCTTATTATGTTGATTACAGACTGTGACAATTTAGTATGGTGAATTCTAATGAGCTAACAACAGAAATACGAAAGCGAATTACATGCTAACGTTAGCAGCTACATTAACGTTACCGTCAACGGTAGGCTAAGTTAGTCGTTGAAGTGAAGATTAGCACACAGCTCCCGTAACAGTCGATGCATGATTTACTCTGTTTTATTAGTTTTTACTGTTTTCAAATATCTCAATCTTAATGTATGCCATCTCAACATGGAGTAACCATTGACTGTACATGGGGATTACTAACACTAGACAGTCAGTACAGTTATGATGTGATAAAGCAACGGTATGATGTGATAAAGCAACGTAAGTTAACGTTAACGTAATGTGAAGCATTGACCTTATCAACCTGTCATGTCAATGTGCCAGCGTTGCAATTTTTCTAACGTTAACGACAAAGACACCTCCGTTAGAGCTACTTCTGTGATGGTAGGTCGGTAGCATAGACTGTAAAAAATAGATCGGTAGGTCGGTAGTTGTAGACCGCATAAGTGAATGATCGATAAATGAAACGCCTGCATTTAACACTACGCCAAGAACCAGTCACTTCTCAGCGATATCGGTGAACATTTGAGAAAGAAACACCTTAGTTTGTCATCTAACGTCCATGATCAGTCATACTGATAATGTTATTTTTCAAGCTGACGCAAGTTAATAACATTCACACCGCATATTTAAATGTGTAGTTAACATTAGGTAGGTATCCTGGGATACTGGCTCAATTGTTAGCCCGCTCGCCTCCCGATCCGAGGTGCTGCTGTTCACGGTTTGGAGTCCGGGCTTGTGCAGGGCTGAATCGCGCAGGTTCAACACAACGCAGGTTACATACACATCACTTTGTTTCTATTTTCTTTATTGATGTCACCCAAACTTCAACTTTCTGTATGCCCCTGAACTCACACAAATTGTAAATTGCAATGCGCCATTTAACCAGTGGTGTAGTCTAGTTAGCTGTAGTGGTGGGTATACTGTGAGCAACCCCAAATGTTATTAAATACATATCCTTGGCTATTTTAAATGGGTACACTGAGATGATGATGCTTTTTAAATGGGTTTACTGTGTAGTCCTGTGTATCACGTAGACTATACCACTGCATTTACCGGTAACTGCTTTGGTATTTAAAAGTCAGAAGCCATTGCTTAGTATTTAACAGTAATATCAGAATAATTATTGGTTGATACTAAATCAATATTGAATGTTCTTTTGTTTGATATATCATTCAGAATCAGGGCTTTGAACCGATTTTTTTTTTTCAATCGGTTCGTTCCGAACAGAAACGGAATTATAACGTTTCCGGTTATGAGTTCCACCAATAAATTGACGTTCCCGAACCGGTTAGAACAAATGAATACTGTTCCCGGAATGGTTGATTTCGTTCCTGTCAGCTGTTTAATGCTATATAATTATGTCACATCTTTCTCATCCAGCTTAAACCAAATGTAATAATATTACAACCATTATTACATAATAATAATTATATTATTAATAATAATAATAATTAAATAGGCCTACAATTATTTCAAATGTGTAGTTTATTGTTAAAAGAGAAAATTTCCACACAAACGTAACGACATTATTAAGACACGTGGTTATGCCACTCGGGCAACCACAAATTGCAACTGTCGGAGGGAAAGGCCATCCAGTAGGCCTAATGTTCGCTAGTCCATCATTAACGTGGAGTCGACAAATATAGCTATTGATATTGTGTTTGGAATGAGCGTTTTAATTAACGATGGATCGTAATTTACCTCTTATTTAAGATGTGGAGTGGAGACTTTGTAATCCACCGCTCTCTCTCCATTCAGTCAGCGAATGTCTGATGTGATGTCACACAGGAAGTGAACCTCAGCCGTCATGGTAACGTGCGCAGGAAAATATTTATTTTTTTAGTTAATTAGGCAACGAAAACTTTGAGGAACGAAATAAAACCGGTATTAACCGGTTATCATTATTTTAAAAGTGTTCCTGTTCCAGAACATAAAAAATAATAACGTTTCCGGTTTCGTTTCTGTTCCCTGTAAAATACAAAAAGTTCCCGGTTTTCGTTTTCGTTCCTTGAACCGGTTCAAAGCCCTGTTCAGAATGCTGCAACACGACTGGTCCTCAATCAGCCAAAGAGGACACATTGTAACTCCTCTCCTAGTTACTCTCCATTGGCTCCCTACAGTAGCCAGAATTAACTTTAAATCTCTCACTTTGGCCTATAGGACACTGACTGGATTTGCTCCTTGTTATTTTAATTCAATGATCAAGATGTACATCCCCAACCGCCCACTGCGGTCTTCTGATGAGAGCGTCTGTTGTGTCGACCAGTTTTAAACACTAGGTCAAATTCAAGACTTTTCCTCAGTGGTTCAATGTTGGTGGAATGAGTTGCCCAGTGCTCTTCGTTCTTGTGATAGTTTTTGGTCTTTTAATCACTTATGCGTTATGGTTTGTATGCAGTAGTACTGTTTTATTTTCATTAGGCTGTTGATTAATTTGACATTGTGCATTATTGATATTCTCCTTGATGTAGTCTTACCATGTTATTATATTATTGATTGAATGGGCATTATTACTTATTATTGCTCCCCCTCATTTTCATTGTTTATTTTATTAGGCTTTTGATTGATCCCTGTTTTAAGTATTATATTGTTTTGTATTTGTATGTCGCTTTGGACAAAAGCGTAACCATAACCATCATCATCATAATGTGGTATTTTCTTGTGCACTTGAAACAAAGAATAAAAATACGTTTCTTTAAATGTAGTACCACTTTAGCACATCACACACTGAACAGCAAAGTAGCTTCCTGATTATGTGTAAAATGTTTACAGAGTATCCTGATGTAGTAGGTCCATGTTCTCATATTTTTACAGGTGACATGAAGGCTGCAATATTACATTTTTTTTTTCCCAGATAGGTTTTTTTTTTATTGAAGACTTTTGATTTGACTTAAGATTTGACAAGTTACAGTAAACAAGATCACCTTATTGTTCTCCAGGTTTTACATTGTAACACAAGAACAAGTGAATCATGTACAGTAGTAGCATAATCAAGACAAATCACCATACCTAATCCACTAAGCCCATCCCACCCACCCAAATGAAAACAAACAAAACATAAACAGTCAAACAAATAAAAAACAAAAAACAAACAATCTGCCTGCACATCAATGGGAAGAAGGGTCAGGGGGAGGGGAGAACAATTTTGAATTTGTGGTTACCAGTTACGGCCTAAGTATTTACTTCAAGATAGCTTACAAAAGGAGCCCAAATCCTATCAAAGTGGTGCCTTTTGTCTCTTAAGGAAAATCTAATTTCCTCAAGGTGTAAAGTGTTAGTGAGCTCACTAAGCCATGCCTGTAGGGAAGGGGCCTGTTGATTCTTCCAGAAAGGTCAGTATGAGCTTTTTGCTGTCAACAGTCCATATGACAGGAATTGCTGTTGCTCAAGGTCCTTTTGTGTGACTTCAGTAAAAACTTTAAAAATGCCCTGCCAGTATCCTTTTAGGTTGGGGCAAAGAACAAAACTGTGATCTAATGACCCATCATCAGCCTTACATTTGTCACAAATTAGAGAGACATTAGGAAATATCTTGTGCAATTTAGTCTTTGAATAGTGGAGTCTGTGTACCACTTTAAATTGGATAAGACAATGTCTGGCATGTATGGAGCAGTGTTGAATTTCTTCTAGGCTATCTTTCCAAAGTCCATCAGAAATTTCTAACCCTAGTTCCTCTTCCCAAGCTGCTTTAATTGCACTTGTTGAAGGTAAGTGGAGATTCTGTAGTGTGCTATATAACGACGAGATGGAGTAACTGTTAAAATAATTCCTAAGACATTTGTCTAAGCAGGAGGGGCTAGCTGTTGCAAAAATCTTTTGAGTGTGACTGTACATAGTTCCTTATTTGCAAGAATCTAAAGAAATTAATCCTATGGAGACCATATTTCTCCTGAATTTCTGTAAAGGTCGCAAATCTCCCATTTAGGTAGAGATCCCCAATGCAATGTATGCCTGCCTCCTTCCAATGTTTGAAGCCGCTGTCCAGCATTGAAGGTGTAAAGGACGGGTTGTTTGCTATGGGGAGTAAAAAGGATAGAGAGTTTGCACCACAGGACATCTTGATTTGTTTCCATATCCTTATCATATTGTGGATAATAAAATTGTCCCTATAAACAGTTCTTTTATGGCCGGTTGGAGAGAGTATTATGGCTGTTAAATCATAAGGGGTGCACTGCTCCCTTTCTAATTCCATCCACGCCCCAAATTCAATATGATCGTTCAGCAACAGTGCTATAGTTCTAAGGTTGGACACCCAAAAGTAGAGTTGGAAGGCTGGAAGTGCCAACCCCCCCTCACATCTCGGTTTGCAAAGGTGTGCTTTTTTGATCCTGTGAAGTCAAGTCAACTTTATTTCTATAGCACATTTAAAAACAACTGAGTTGAACCAAAGTGCTTACAAACAAACATAAAACAATGACAATGGTACAACAACAATATAACATGGTGGAAAATAAATAAATAATTGAAATAATACACAAATTGGTCAAAAATAAAATAAAGAATAAAGAGTGTGTGTGTGTGGGGGGGGGGGTATTAAGGTAGATTAAAAGCTTGGGAGAAAATGAAAGTCATTAAGTTAGACTTAAAGCAGTCAATGGTTGGAGAGGACTTAATATGTACAGGTAGGCTATTCCAGAGTTGGGGGGCAACAACAGAGAAGGCTCTATCACCCTTAGTCTTAAGGCGTGTTTTGGGGATATAGAGAAGATTCTGAGATGAAGACCTAAGTGATCTTGGAGTGCTGTAAGGAATTAGTAGGTCACCTATGTAACTAGGTGCCAAACCACTGAGGGCTTTGAAGACAAAAAGTAAAATTTTAAACTTAACTCTGTGCTCCACAGGTAACCAGTGCAGCTTAGCCAACACAGGAGTTATATGCTCACGTTTCTTAGAGCCACTTAATAATCTAGCTGCTGCATTTTGAACTAGCTGAAGTCTGTTGAGAGTGGAGTGGGTCAGGCCTGCATATAATGAATTACAATAATCTAGTCTAGAAGTTATGAAAGCATGTATAAGAGTTTCAAGATCGGAGAAGGACAAAAGGGCTTCAGTTTTGCAATGGTTCTTAACTGAAAAAAAGCTGCCTTTGACCACACTATTTATTTGCTTATTAAAATGTAAAGAGGAGTCAAAGAAAACCCCAAGATTCTTTACTTCACTGTGGCAGTTTGCAGAGAGAGGTCCTAGTGCATTTTTCAAGATAGAAACATCACTTGGAGGGCCAAAAATAATTATATCAGTTTTACTTTCGTTCAGTTGAAGAAAATTTCTTGCCATCCAGCATTTGATGTCACTGAGACAGTTAAAAATATTCTCCAAAGAACAAATGCCATTAGTGTTAACAGGCAGGTAAAACTGAGTGTCATCTGCATAGCAGTGATACTGAATGTTATACTTTTTAAAAATTGAGCCAAGGGGTAGCATATAAAGAGAGAATAAAAAGAGGGCCCAAAATGGAACCCTGAGGAACACCACACTTTATAAGGGCAGAGGAAGAGGAGAAATTGCCTAAACTAACTGAAAATGATCTATCACTAAGATAAGAAGAGAACCATTGCAGAACAGAACCCTGGAGACCAACTTCAACCTCCAAGCGTTTTAATAGGATGTTATGGTCAATGGTGTCAAATGCTGCACTCAGATCAAGAAGCACCAAGAGGGGCGCAAGATCCAGAATCAACTGCTAAGAGGATGTCGTTTTGGACTTTAAGCAAGGCCGATTCAGTGCTGTGCAGAGATCTAAAACCTGATTGGAATTTATCACATATATTGAACTCACTCAGATAAGAAGAAACCTGAGAGAGGACAACCTTTTCTAGTATCTTTGACAGAAAAGGTAATTTAGAAATAGGCCTATAATTCTTCAGGTCACTGGGCTCAAGGTTAGGTTTCTTAAGTAAAGGTTGCACAATTGCACGTTTAAAACCTGAGGGGACCACTCCATTGGTTAGTGAGTGATTAATTATGGCCAATACAAGAGGGCAGATGATGGTAAAAACTTCTTTAAAAAGGCGTGCAGGTAAAACATCTAAGTGGCAGGATGTAGATTTAGTGAGTCCAGTTGTTTAAAAAATGCTTTAGGGAGAAAGACAGGGAGATTTTGGAATAGGTATAACAGCTGTGGAAGGAAGATCATTTTAATAGTATTAACCCTTCCAATTAGAGAGATTGGGAGGGACCTCCAGAATTGAATATTTGATTTTAATTTCTCCAACAGAGGAGTGTAGTTAGCTGCAAATAGAGATTTTGGCAGTTTGGTTACAACAATGCCTAGGTAGGTGAATTTATCTTTAGATATTTTGAATGGAAGATGTGAAAGTTGAGAGGAGTCTATAAGCCCAACTGGCATAAGTTCACTTTTCCCCCAATTTATTCTATAGCCTGAGAAGCTGCTGAAGTCTTCAATTATGTGTAAAATCACTGGCACACTTGAGAGTGGTTTTGTTGCGTAGATGAGGACATCATCTGCAAACAAAGATATTTTGTGAGAGGTATTTTTAGAGTTAAATCCATGAATATTTATTTCTGACCTAATTGTATCAGCAAGAGGTTCTATCACAAGGGCAAAAAGTAACGGTGATAATGGGCAGCCTTGTCTAGTACCCCTTTGGAGGTTGAACGGGGATGACAAAGTTTTGTTTGTAAGTATTTGTGCTTTTGGGTTTCTATATAGAGTTCTGATCCAGGCAGTAAATGTTTCACCCATAGCAAATTTCTGTAAAACAGCAAATAGATATGGCCACTCGACCTGATCAAACGCTTTTTCATTGAAGTTTTTGTATATTTCACAGGGTATCCCGTCAGGGCCTGGTGTTTTCCCTGATTTCAATGATTTAATAGTTTTGTTTATTTCTTCTAGTGTTATATCTGCCCCAAGAAAATCACGATCATCCTGCGTCAATGTTGGCAAGGAATGTCTCAATGGGGACTGGGTCCTGATTAGTTTTACTAGAGTAAAGCGCTTCATAAAATTGCTTAAAGCGACTATTGATATCTTTAGGTGAAGTCAAGGGCGCCCCAGTCAGATTTAATCTTATGGATTGACCGATCATTCTCTAATTTACGTAATTGTCTAGCTAGCAGCTTGTGAGGCTTATCGCCAAATTCAAAATACTTCTGTTTTACATACTTAAACTTTGTTGAAAGCCTTTGTGAGATAATTTGATTATATTTGAATCTGAGTATTTTCTTATACAGATCAGGGGAAGGTGACTCAGCATTTTCACAGTCAAGCTGGTGGATTTCCTGTTCTAAGTTTAGTAAAGTTATCTTGTTCTGTTTATTTCTTCTCCCTTTAAATGCGATGACACACCCCCTTAAGTATGCTTTAAAGGTCTCCCACAATAATGAAGGAGAAGTATTTGGTTGGTCGTTAATGTCAAAAAATATTTTGATCTCTGCACGGAGGTAAGCACTAAATGCAGGATCGCTCAAAAGCTGAGGGTCAACTCTCCATATTGGCTTAGTTGAGGAAAAATCAGTTGAGAATAAATGTGACTGGGCTATGATCAGAAATGAAGATGTCATGGTACTTAGCGTTAAGGATATGGGGCATTAGTTTCCTGTCGACCAGGAAATAATCAATACGCGTATAAACATTGTGGACTGAGGAATGAAAAGAGTAATCTCTGCCTGAAGGATTAAAAGATCTCCACAAGTCACATATGTTTGTATTATTAATGTATACTTTTAAGAAATCCCTGGTTTTGGATGGAGGAGCTCGTTGTGTGGAAGACCTATCCAAATATGGATCGATGACACAATTGAAGTCCCCTCCAATAATTAGATTAGTGAGTGATAACTCAGGTATCAGAGAGAACACTTTCTGAAAAAATTGGGGATTATCAAAGTTTGGCCCATAGATGTTAACGAGAGTCACTGGTAAAGAGTGTATTTCACCAGTCACTATAGTGTATCTTCCATCTCTGTCTACGATTGTTGATTTGTGTTTAAAAGGAATGCCTTTACGTATTAAGATGGCAGTTCCCCTGGCCTTCGCTGAAAAAGTAGAGTGGAAAATTTGGCCTATCCAGTTGGATCTTAGTCTGGAGTGAGCATCCTTCTTAAGATGCGTCTCTTGAAGAAACATAATGTCTGAATTCAGTGCCTTCAGATGAGATAAAACTTTAGCACGCTTGATAGGGTGATTCATGCCTTTAGGCTTCTAATGGCTTGTACAGTAGGCCTACCCATTTAAACACAGAGTCAGTTATGATTGTAGCCAGGGACTACGCCCCCAATTGATTACATGGGCCGGCCCCATAATTTACATCACATGGCGTAAATCACTTCCTCATTTAGCCTAGGCCTTAAATCGCTATATGTAGCAGCATTTGGATGGTGCTGTGTGCTATTTCGGCTCTTCGAATATAATCCCCGGTGGCTGCAAGGAAGATTGCAGTTTTGACGGTGAGCTCCCAGCGAACACTCGGCCACATTCCTCCCTTGTCCTAAGCCCCTCGGTCTGCTGATAAGGTGGGTTCTGCACTACGACTGGTCGAATTGGCACTCAGTTTAGCGTGGATGCAAGGAAGAGCTACCTATTGCCATTGCTGTTTTGCCTTGCATTTTATTTATGATTTCTACAATTTGTTTTGTTTATTTGTACTATATATATCTCGCACACAGACGGCTGTCTGGGCTGGCTGATTGTGGGTGATCTGTCTTGTTACGCCTGCATGTCCGTGTGCTTTGAGAGGGGAAGTTTGTGTCTCGTCTCTGATCATTTTATTGTTTGTTTTGTTTGTGACCAACTGTGTTCGTCTCAGTAGATACAATTAAGCTGCATCAGCATCACCCTTAGTGGCTGTATATCGCCACAGCTGGGGATCGGTCGGGCCCACCGGTGGTTGGGTACTCTTTGCTCCTCCTTATTGGTCACCTGCATGCTTAGTGTGTTTCCTTATAGCGTGTTTGTGTACACTCTTAACTGCGTGTTTGCACCACCCTTTGCTGTGAGTGTGGCTATCAGCGTGTGCGTGTGTGTGACTATTTTTGCACAGGTAAATTGGTGTCTCTTCTGGGTGCTTTCCCTCCCTCCAGTGGCCCACCTGACATACTTTCCCAGCTGGTACAGTATTTCTTGTCCCTTTTTTACACAAGATACATGCATATTTATATTGGACTGTAAACTGTTGTGATTGTGCTTGATTGTAAACTACCTATTTAATGAACTAAATTTAGTGACATCTAATAAAATACATATATATTTTACTAACTATTTCCCTTCCAGCAGTTGATTTGCTTCCAAAAACATTAATAAAACTTTGCATGAACTTGAGAATTGGGTCTCTGCTCTCTCTGTCCATATAAGAACTTGTGTTTTAAGGTGTTATAATTGAGTAGGGTACATTTCCCAGTTTCCCTCTGGGTGGCGTAGTCGGGTTCCTTTGCGTTCTTATGGGCCCTGGTAACAATCTGGCGTAGTCGGCAGGATAAATGTAAAGCAGAGGCTTGATTCTCAAGTGTAAACTTTCACAGTTGGTTATATTTTGGTTGTTTGTTTGTTCTATGGTGGACGTGTGATTGTATGTGTGTACCTTCCCCCTTTTGTTTTTCTTTTTTTTTCCCACGGCAAAACAGCAATTGGCCCAGTCACAGCGGATTACGACGTGCTGGACTCTCTCTCCCTCCAAGGCTCTGCCACATTTACAGTTTGGTTGAACTGACTGTCAAAACTCTCTCATAGATATGGAGGCTGACCTACAGCAGCTGAGAGACTTGGTTACGCAGCTGCAAGCTGAGAATGAGCGCTTAAAACAGGCCCAGCCTCCGGACGATGTATTGGGTCCTGATGTTGATCCTGAGCCTGCACCTGGTGCATCTGAACGATTTGTGTATGTACCCAGAGAACGGAGATGCCCTATGTTCCGTGGTAAGAGTGGGATGAGTATTGGGGAGTGGATTGAGGAAGTCCAAGCTAGTATGAGGATTAGACACATGACACCAGTAGAGAAAGCTTACTTTATTTTCGACCATCTAGAAGGAGAAGCTAAGGATGAAATAAAATACAGACCTAAGGCAGACCGGGAAGATCCCACAAAAATTTTGGCTATTTTGCAAGAGTTGTATGGCTGTGCCGAATCTTATGTTGCTTTACAGAAGGATTTCTTTTCAAGGAGGCAGTTAGAGGGTGAATCACTCCAGGAATACTCTCATGCTTTGTTTGAACTAATGGACAGGGTAACTGAGGCCGCTCCACATGCTGTGCCCAATTCAGATATCCTTTTAAGGGATCAATTTGTTGAACATGTTAATGACCCAGATCTTCGTAGGGCACTGAAACAGGTGGTTCGAACCAAACCAGATGCAACGCTGTTGTATGTAAGGGGTGAAGCTATTAGATGGGAAAGAGAGGGCAGGCCAGCAGAGGGTAGATCAAGGAGTTTTTCTGTACCATCTATTTGTGCCACCCAAACGCTGAACTTCCCTAGAGAGTCAGGGGCTATGCCTAAACAATCAGAACTTTATGAAGTAAAGACTATGTTGAAGAAGCAACAGGAACAGCTAGATAAGCTTTCACACAGCGTGTCCCTTCTACAGAATCCCAGACGACCTCAATCCATAACTCAGGGCCCAATCATATGTAGGAGATGTGAACAGCCTGGTCACTACGCTCGTAATTGTGATAATGTGAGGGTAACCCACACTGTAAATTCTCAGTCACAGGAGGTTGGGGGAGAGAATGTTCAAAGACAAGTGTCGGAAAACTAGCTCCCTCTGTTGTGATGAGCCACCACTCAGAGGGGGGCAATAGTGGCTCAGGTAATGGGTCGGGGGTTTCTAGGCCAGAGTTTTTACGGATTGTGGGGTCCTGTCCTTATGTTACTGTAACCATGGGAGGGGTTCAAGTTAAATGCCTCTTGGATACAGGGTCAATGGTGTCAACTGTGACCGAATCCTTTTTCCGCACACATTTTAGCGAGTCCCCAAGAGCATGTCAGTGGTTACAACTCCGTGCAGCCAATGGCCTGGATATCCCCTATTTAGGCTATGTTGAGCTTGATGTGAATGTTCTGGGTACCCTTATTTCAAAAAGGGGCATCCTTATTGTAAAGGACCATGGGTCTTCAGCTATGGTGGGAGTGCCTGGGGTATTGGGGATGAATATTGTACGTGCCTGTTATGATGATTTATTTCGGCAGCATGGCCCAGCCCTTTTCCACCAGCCTTCAGTGCAGCAGGCCCCAAGTATTTTCCAGCAGGCCCTCCAGTCTTACCACCAGGTCCATACAGGGGATCGTGGACACTACTGTGGGGTTGCCAAGGTGAGGGGTAGATGCCCTGTTTTTATTCCAGGGGGTGCTATTAAGCTAGTAGCTGCTACTTGTTCACAGAACCTTTTCTCCTCAGGTTGCCCTGTGTTGTTTGAGCCATTTCCCATTCGTGACACTCTGCCTGTGGGCTTGTTATCATATCCATCTATGGTTCAAGTACATCAGGGTACAGCATATATTCCTGTGGCCAATGTAGGACGGGTAGATGCTAAACTGTATCCCCGTTGTGCTTTAGGTACCCTGACTCAGGCTCACCTTGTAACCTTACCCACTGGAGTTGTAGAGGTCCCTGGGAATATGGGTGGGCAGGAACAAACGGCCACTATTAACACTCAGTCTGTCCAGACCAGCAAAGTGTCAGATTTTATCGGGTCCTTAGATCTGAGTTCTCTGTCCGAGTCGGAACAGGCCAGTGTTAAAACTCTGTTGTTAAAGCACCAAGAGGTTTTTGCCTCTCATGACAGTGACTTGGGGTGCACTGACCTCATAGCCCATGAGATCCCTTTAGTCGATGAGGCCCCTGTCAGACAGCGGTTCAGACGTATACCCCCATCAGACTATGAGGCTGTAAAGGAACATTCATCAGCTTTTGGAGGCCCAGGTCATTCGGGAGAGCTGTAGCCCTTACGCTTCCCCCATTGTTCTTGTACGGAAAAAGGATGGCAGTCTCCGTATGTGTGTTGATTATCGTTTAACTAACGCAAAAACGCGGAGAGATGCGTTCCCTTTGCCGCGTATAGAAGAGTCGCTAGATGCACTATCCGGCGCCCATTGGTTCTCAACACTTGATCTGGCAAGCGGTTATAACCAGGTGCCTGTAGCGGAAAAGGATAGGATGAAAACTGCCTTTTGTACTCCCTTTGGCCTTTTTGAATTCAACCGAATGCCATTTGGTCTTTGCAATGCACCCAGTACTTTTCAGCGTCTGATGGAGCGCAAATTCGGTGCACAACATTTTCAGACACTACTGTTGTATTTGGATGATGTCATTGTCTTTTCATCTACAATACAGGATCATCTACAACGCCTGGATGCAGTACTGACGCGGTTGCACCACGAAGGCCTTAAGGTGAAGCTTGAGAAGTGTTGTTTCTTTAAAACTCAGGTGAGGTACTTGGGGCACGTCATCTCCAAAGATGGGGTGTCTACAGACCCTGACAAGATTTTGGCTGTGGAAAAATGGGCCCGTCCTTCTACTGTCTCAGAACTCCGGTCGTTTCTCGGATTCGCGAGTTACTACAGGAGGTTTGTTGAGGGGTTTTCTCAGATAGCAGCTCCTCTTCACAGAGTAGTGGCAGAGCTAATTAAGACTCCAATAAAGAGGACTTCAGGGAAGTTGATTGGGGATTCTTGGACAAATAACTGCGAGCGGAGTTTCCAAGACCTTAAAACTAAGCTTGTAACTGCCCCGGTCTTGGCTTACGCTGACTTTTCTTTGCCCTTTATTTTGGAAATTGATGCTAGCTTGAGTGGTCTAGGGGCAGTCTTATCTCAGGAGCAAGGGGGGCGAGTGAGACCAGTGGCATATGCTAGTCGGGCATTGAATAGGGCCGAAAAGAACATGCCAAATTATAGCTCTATGAAATTAGAACTTCTGGGGCTAAAATGGGCAATGTCTGAAAAATTTAGAGAGTACCTTCTGGGGCAGAAATGCATAGTTTGGACTGACAACAACCCTTTGAGTCACCTAGGCACCGCAAAGTTGGGGACAACTGAACAGCGCTGGGTAGCACAGTTGGCTGCATTTGACTTCAGTATAAAGTATCGTTCAGGGCGCTCTAACACTAATGCCGATGCTCTATCCAGGCAGAGCCAGCCAGCCATCACGCCAGCAGCATTGGAGTCAGCCCTTCCTGGAACTTCACTGCCTGACGATCTACAACAGTCCGTGGTTGCCCCAACTGTACAGGTAACGCAATCTGCCATTTCTGCTTTGCCCCATCAGCCCAGAGAACAACTTGTCAAGCTGCAGCAGGAGGACCCCATGATAGGCAAGTTTCTCTCCTTCTGGCGACAGAAGAAACCCCCCACTCACCAGGAGCGGACAGCTCTTTCACAGCCGGTACTGGAGTTAGTCCGACAGTGGAAGCGGATACAGGAACGGGATGGTCTCCTATATCGGAGGATTTTTCGCTCTGATGGCGGTGAGGAGGTGCTTCAGCTTCTCCTCCCAACTGTGCTCAAAGAGGAAGTCCTCCAGCAGCTCCACCAAGGACATGGCCATCAAGGCATTGAAAGGACAACAGAGCTGGTGAGACAGCGATGCTACTGGCCAGGGCTCTATACAGACATCAAGGAGTGGTGCCAAAGCTGTGAACGCTGCGTGTTAGCCAAACCAGTACACCCTCCTCTGAGGACAGCCATGGGCCATTTGTTAAGTTCTAGGCCAAACCACATTCTAGCTATTGACTTTCCCTGTCTGGAACGCTCTAGAAGTGGTTTTGAGTGTGTGCTGGTAATGACTGATGTATTTTCAAAGTTCACGCAGGCGGTGCCAACTAAAGACCAACGAGCCCCCACAGTCGCAGGCGTCCTGGTGAAGGAGTGGTTCTACAGATTTGGCGTTCCTTCACGGATCCACTCGGACCAAGGACGTAACTTCGAAAGTGCCTTGATCTCACAACTCTGCACCCTCTACGGGGTCCAGAAGACTCACACTACCCCATACCATCCACAAGGGAATGGGCAGTGCGAACGATTTAATCGGACGTTACATGGCCTTCTGCAGACCCTACCACTCAGTAAGAAGGCTGATTGGCCAACCTACCTTCCTCAGGTCATCTTTTCATATAACACCACTACTCATCAGTCCACGGGTGAGTCTCCCCACCTGTTGATGTTTGGTCAGGAGCCACGACTGCCTGTTGACTTTCTGTTAGGCAGGGTTCCAGAGCCGGCTCAAGGCTCCATTGATGACTGGGTGCGAGAACATCGACGACGCTTTCAGACTGCCTTTGATGGGGCCAAGGGACGGTTGCAGGCAGCTGCCCGCCAGCGGAAGGAACGGAACGACCAGCGGGTGACTGGAAGTGAACTTCAAGAGGGTGGCTTTGTGTACCTCCAAACTAAGGCTTTCCAGGGCCGAGCCAAGATTCAGGATACCTGGGGGCCTGTGAAGTACCAGATAGTTAAAGCCCCACCACCGGGTGGTGTGGTGTATACAATCGCCCCAGTTCATGCTGACGGCTACTTGGGCCCTGCCAAGACAGTCCATCGGATGCTACTAAGGCCTGTCCCCCCTAATCACCTGTATCCCCCTAGGTCAAATCCTGAACCATTAGAGGATCTTCCGGTTGACATTGAGGATACTGATGGTGATCTATGGCTTGTGCTCCCACCTCAGCCTGAAACCAGCACTACTGCGATACCAAGCCAACAGTGTCCACTGCCGTGTCCGCGTGGAGATGATGCACCCAGTACATCAGCAGCCTCCTCCCGCCAGGGAATGGTCTCTAATATTAACCTTCATGGCACAGAAGGCCCTCGTAAGAGTCAGCGACGAACCGCAGGAAAACACACTAATCCCCATCATCTACCAAGATTTATGCAGAATGGGGGGCAGTGGGGTTGCAGCATCTCAGTCAGTTGGGTCCAGTAACATGATCACTGCACTGTTTAGGCCCTGGAGATAGAAATATTGTATCGTCGGGACGCCGACATAAAGCGGGGGTAGATTGTAGCCAGGGACTACGCCCCCAATTGATTACATGGGCCGGCCCCATAATTTACATCACATGGCGTAAATCACTTCCTCATTTAGCCTAGGCCTTAAATCGCTATATGTAGCAGCATTTGGATGGTGCTGTGTGGCTCGGCTCTTTCGGAATATAATCCCCCCCCGGTCGCTGCAAGGAAGATTGCAGGGTTTATTTTTGTCCGGTGAGCTCGTATTAATGCCCCTTAATTCACATTTATGCGAACTCTCGGTGAGCTCCCCGAACACATTCCTCCCTTGTCCTAAGCCCCTCGGTCTGCTGATAAGGTGGGTTCTGCAGGTGGGTTCTACTGACTGGTCGAATTGGCACTCAGTTTAAGCGTGGATGCAAGGAAGAGCTACCTATTGCCATTGCGTATCTTTTGCTGTTCTTGCATTTTATTTATGATTTCTACAATTTGCCATTTTTTTTTGCCTTGTACTATATTTATGATTTCACATTTGTTTTGGCGGCTGTCTGGGCTGGCTGATTGATGGGTGATCTGTCTTATTCGCCTGCATGTCCGTGTGCTTTGAGAGGGGGAAGTTTGTGTCTGCGTCTCTGATCATTTTATTGTTTGTTTTGTTTGTGACCAACTGTGTTCGTCTCGTAGATACAATTAAGCTGCATCAGCATCACCCTTAGTGGCTGTATATCGCCACAGCTGGGGATCGGTCGGGCCCACCGGTGGTTGGGTACTCTTTGCTCCTCCTTATTGGTCACCTGCATGCTTAGTGTGTTTCCTTATAGCGTGTTTGTGTACACTCTTAACTGCGTGTTTGCACCACCCTTTGCTGTGAGTGTGGCTATGAGCGTGTGCGTGACTATTTTTGCACAGGTAAATTGGTGTCTCTTCTGGGTGCTTTCCCTCCCTCCAGTGGCCCACCTGACATACTTTCCCAGCTGGTACAGTATTTCTTGTCCCTTTTTTACACAAGATACATGCATATTTATATTGGACTGTAAACTGTTGTGATTGTGCTTGATTGTAAACTACCTATTTAATGAACTAAATTTAGTGACATCTAATAAAATACATATATATTTTACTAACTATTTCCCTTCCAGCAGTTGATTTGCTTCCAAAAACATTAATAAAACTTTGCATGAACTTGAGAATTGGGTCTCTGCTCTCTCTGTCCATATAAGAACTTGTGTTTTAAGGTGTTATAATTGAGTAGGGTACATTTCCCAGTTTCCCTCTGGGTGGCGTAGTCGGGTTCCTTTGCGTGACTTTGGACTCTTATGGGCCCTGGTCACAATCATCAACCCATTCCCCCACGACCCGCATAGTCCTTCGTAAGTACAGAGGCAGACAAAACTTTCACTAACAAACAAACCCCTACCCACCCTCCCTACGTTCCAAAAAACCCTGTGTAAACCCAAAAGACCCAGGTAAACTATAAACAGTGGTGCATTAAACACATGAACAACGGGGAAATAAAAGCAACAGTAATAAGCACAAAAACCAAAAGCGTACCCGTGGCACGCATGGCCTAAATCGCAAGTTATCAGGTGGCAGGTCGGGGAAGATGAGGATCTTTTCTTGATTATAGGAGATGGTCTTCAACTGTGCAGCCTTCCGCATTACAATCTCCCACTCTTGGAAGTAGTGCAGTTTGATGATGAATGCCCGTGGGTGCAGGTTGTTCCGTGTGCTCTGGATAACGTTGCTGGCTATGTGAGCCTGGTCTATCATTGGGGGATTATCCAGGGCTAGGGCAGATTGTAGCACTTTTGCAATAAAATCCCTGTTGTTCTGGCCTTTCTCTTCGCCTTCCTTAATGTTCAGAATTCGTACGTTTTGTCTTCTACTCCGGCTTTCCAGATCTGTGCATTTTTCGTTCAGTTGTGAAACAGATTTTGTTAAGAGTCGCACCTCCTGTTGAAGTTTGGTGATCTCATCTGAAGTGAATGAGGCACCTCGCTCGAGCTCGGCCAAAGTTGTAGCCTGCTCGCTAGCTACTTCCTTCACAGCAGAAATAGCATTACTGGTATCGGTCTTCAGTGCCGTCAGTTCGCTCCGTATTGAGGATGAAAGCTGTTGGAATCTTTGGTCAATCATATCCCCGATTTCAGCTTTAAATGAGCAAATTTCCGTCTGTAGGGCAGCAAGACCATCCAACACCGTTTTGCTAACATGTTGACTAGCTTCCTCGAGTTCGCTAGATTCCGATGATAGGCTGTTCGGTTGGTTTTGTTCTGGCTTTTTGGAAGATTGTTTAGACATCTTGGACACCTTGGACATCTTGAACACATAAAAAGTCTACTGCGAAGTATAAACTAAGCACTGTACTGTCTACACCGGTTGATTTGTTCGTTTTGCTATATTTTTTCGTAAAAATTTTCAGGAGCTCTCTTAACCACGTCTTACTCCTTCATGACGTAACCGGGACCACCGCAATATTACATTTTTGATTTATCTCTGGTGAAAGACTAGCAAGCCTGTGGTAGAGGCATACGATTACAGAGAGAGCCTATCAATGAGTTGTCACAGTTTTCAATTTACAGTAGACATATTATTTTGAAATGGGGTACGTACGTACGGGAGGATTTACACATCACTGGCAAGACCTGATCAAATCATAACAATGCAAAATGCTTCTCCAGCAGTGCAATCGCAGGTAACAACGATATAACTCAGCATTTTCAGATGCCGCTGTTCTGAGCATACTAAGCAAATTGGCCATTTGTAACTTTGAATCCCTCCTCGCGTTAAGCTATGGTCTAATATGTGTTCACTAAAAAACAAATAAAGGTATTTTTCGGGCTAATTAATAAATGGTCAAATCAAGGTTGTCGACCTAGCAGGCTAGGTGACGTTTGTTGCCATTCGTGCAAAACTAAGCAAGAGTTAACGTTAATGAAACTTAACATCGCCTTCTCCCAGTGACTTAAGTGTATTCAAATGAAGTTGCAACGATGATGGCGGCAATCACTGGTTACGTTAAATCATTTGAAACAAGTAGGACTGTAAATGATGGTGAGTATGGCTAACGTAACTTCGGATCAAAGCAGAGCCCTTTTACTTTACCTATCAACTGGCTAATGCTAGCATGATTTAGCATGCTATGAGCTAATATACTTAGCATCTACGAAAGAACAGCACATCTTTTTTTCACAAAGAATCTGTCACAACTAACAACGGTGTCTCTTACAAACAACTACACAATGTATGACTATCACTATGTATTTAGTCAGACTGTGATAAGATATAGCCTAATGATGTGTCGAAATCTGGTGTCGTTAAAATAAGGGAGCGATGGCGTGGTCGTCTCTGCAGCATAGACGGTAAAACATAATGGACAAAGCGTTGTGTCTGCAGCCAGCCAGCTATCAATCATAGGTGTAAACACGGCTTTTTTAGATTTGTTAATATAACATTAAAAAAAAATATTTCAGCGAGAAAAGAAAAATTGTGTGTATTGAAGCATATTGAAAACTATTTTTTCGAATAAAAAGTTGTAGATACAAAAATAGTTTTAGGTGAGAAAAGTGACACGGAAAGTTGGCTACTTGGCCATTGAAATACATGGGGATGGGCGGAGTTACACATTGTACTGCAGACAGCCACCAGGGGGCTCTGGACTAACGCTCGCATCACTCTTAACAGACGGCACACTGTCCAGTTCTATATATACAGTCTATGGTTTGAACAGTCAGATTCCAGGTGTATGTGGCAAGGGCTACGGGCGATGTCGGACTACAAATCACCAACTTCCACCATTGTGAACGCTGAACCCTCGCTGGCAGATGAACTCAACACATTCTATGTGCGCTTTGACCAAAACACGGAGGAAATCACCCAAGCGCATGTTGTATGCGCGTCAGTCCTGCCAGGCCCAGTGGAGACTGCGTTCATGACGCTCTCAGAGCATGACGTGCGGAGAGCATTTAGGAGCGTGAACACCAGGAAAGCGGCAGGTCCAGATGGCATTTCTAGACGAGTATTCAAAACCTGCGCAGATGAACTTGCTCCTGTATTCATCGAAATATTCAACCTCTCTTTGGCTCAGTCAACTGTACCAACATGTTTTAAAAGATAAACAATTGTTCCTGTTCCAAAGAATTCACATCCTGCTGGCCTGAATGACTACCGTCCAGTTGCTCTGACGTCGATAGCCATGAAGTGCTTTGAGAGGTTGGTCAAAAATTACATCTGCTCATCATTGCCCCTAAATCTAGATCCCTTGCAGTTTGCATACCGGACTAATAGATCTACTGATGATGCCATCAATTGTATACTGCATACTGCATTAACCCACCTTGATGACAGGGCAGGGAATTATGTGAGAAGATTTTAGCTCAGCATTTAATACAATCAAACCTGTATTACTACTCACTAAGTTGGAAGATCTTGGACTGAATTCATCTCTGTGTAAATGGATTTTTAACTTCCTGACTGGTAGACCCCAGGCCGTGCGGGTGGGTAGTCACATCTCTTCATCCCTTACTCTCAATACAGGAGCGCCACAGGGATGTGTTTTAAGTCTATTGTCAAGGGCGCGGGAAGGGGGTGCTGAGGGTGCTGCAGCACCCCCTGCTGGCAGGAGATAGATTTTAAAAAACATTATATATATTTTTTTTAAACAATTACTAATTTGCTGTCTGACATTATTTATATTTTTGTATGTGAAATGATGAGTCAAATAGCAAAAAAGGGTTATGGATAGGTTCGAAAATAGGCTACTAAAAATTAACAGTTATAGAGATCAACGTGAACGTGAGTCAGTTACTGTAAGAACCGTAGCGTGGTTTCAGCTATGTGATAGCGATCACGTGTGTAGGCCTACGGTTGATATAGGCCTACATATTCAATGCGATTTACACGTTCAAAAAAAGCATGGATAAGCTGAAAGAAACTAATAAATGTATAGCTAGTGAAATCATTTCACTATCCTAGTCGCTAAGATAGAAATGATTAGGACACATACTTGCTGTGGAGACGACACACTTTAGGCTATTCAGAAATTATTTGCGAGATCATTGCAGCCTGATTATTAGCCTATATTTAAAGCTTATACCATGGTCTAGGTTGAAAAGGGTGTCATTTAAAAAGTGATATAGGCCTACTACACCTATAAAATTATTATGACGTTGCTTGACAATGCCTGAGTTAGTCCGCTCTGTGACTTATCAACATTCCACAGCATTGCAAAAACAGCTGAAAAAACGAACGATTTTAACTCTAAAACTCATTTAGTATTAATAATTGATTTCATATTTATTTATTTCGTAAGTGACCATGATATAAACGGGATAATGCCCTTCGATTCGTCCATTATCAGAAATAAATGGACTTCGCAAAAGCAACCGTCCTCCGCTTTGCGTCAGTTCAGGCCTCCGCGTCGTCCATTTATTTCTGATAATGGACACCTCGTCGGGCATTATCCCTTACCTAACATCTCTGGTGTGGTTTTGACGATCAGAAAAGTAATTTTCCTTAGCTATACTGAAATAGGCTATTGATGTCAAGTGCGCTTCTGTGGGGTTAGGGTGGGTGCAGTGGACTACTTTTCTAAAACTTCTCGCTATCACCCGCACACCACACTAAAATGACGTAGGCTGTTAAGCAGTCAAAATCCGAAACATGTCCGGGGGGGGGGGAGGAATCGTCGGACATCCATTATTTTTGTTATTCAGCACCCCTGGTCAAAAATAGGTTCCCGCGCGCCTGTCCATTGTTGTATTCCCTCTACACATATGATTGTACAGCAGTACATGATTCTAACATCATTATCAAGTTTGCTGATGACACAGCAGTACAGCAGCCTCATTTCAAAGAACAATGAGCAGGCTTACTTGAGTGAAGTAGACATGTTATCTAACTGGTGCCAGGAAAACAACCTCCTCCTGAATGTTACGAAGACCAAGGAGATGTTTATAGATTTTAGGCGTAATCAGCATAAGATGTATCAACCACTTATGATCAATGACTCTCAAGTGGAAAGGGTAGAGAGTTTTAAATATCTTGGAGTCCATATTACTGAAGACCTGACAAGCACATTAATTCTCAGGTGAAAAAGGGTCATCAGCGTCTTTTCCACCTCAGACGCCTCAAGTACTTTAAGCTACCTCAACAACTACTGAATAACTTTTACAGAACCACCATTGAAGGTGTTATCACTGGGAGTATAACAGCTTGGTATGGAAATAGCACTGAGCTAGACCGTAAAGCTCTGAAGAGAGTAGTGAGATCAGCTGAACGTACCACCAGAAGTGCCCTACCCAACCTACAGGAAATTTACATAAGGAGATGTCAGTTGAGAACAAGGAAAATTATCAGGGATCCCAGTCACCCCAACAACTGCCTCTTCTCTATCCTACGGTCTGGGAAACGTTACCGCTGCCTGAAGTCCAACACGGAGAGAATGCGGAAACGTTTTTACCCCCAGGCTATCAGGATTCTAAATGAGGATTGTAGCAGGAGCATAGCCTAAACACTTTGCACTTTTCTTTCTTTATTCTTCTCCCTTTATATATATATATATATATATATATATATATATATATATATATATATAAAAATATATATATATATCCTTTGCACAGTCTTGGAGTCAGTGGAACAAGCATTTCACTGCATTTATAGGCTACCTGTATACTGAATGTGACAAATAAACAATTGTATTTGAATTGAAAACGTAATATTAAGTTTTTGGCACTCAATGAGTTAATTTGATAATTTCAGTTATTACTGTACACTTTGGAGCAGGTTCGAGTATGAATGGATCTACAAATGAGTTTTCATTGTTATTAATATTGCGGGATAGGCCGTTTTGTTTTCGCAGAGGTCTACGCTCTTGTTAGTTAGCCTTCTAGTTAGCATATTAAAATGAGTGTGATTGAGGGATGAGAGAGGGTGGAGTGTAATGCTTGTGCATGTACACTTAATTTCATGTTAATTGGGATGTACAAAGAAAAGCTGTGTGGAATGCTGCGTACGCACAGTTTCATACATCATGATTTTTTTGTGCGTACGCTACTTTTCCGGTTTGCACGTACGCAATGTTTTAGTATGAAATCCACGGAAGTCTTTGTACATGAGGCCCCGGTCTCATTAGCGAAATGTTCCCCTGGGAACTTTTTCACAGACCCAGCCAAACATACCACCAGGTACGTTTCTGAGGTGCAAACTGCACAGCTGGGGTTTTATTTTACTTAGCGATAAATAGGCACTGGTTTGGTTTGGTAAACAAAGAATACTTCTGGGGCCTGTACTACGAAGCGGGGTTACTGGCTTATCTGGGTAACTTCGAGAGTAACTTGATCACGTGTGGCGTAACTTCCCGATTAACCCGTACTACGAAAGGTGGATAGGTTTTAACCGAGGTATGCTGCCATGGCAATTTATGCTGGTTGTTAAGGGTTGTTTTAAGGACATGTTTGTGCATGCCCGTAGGCAGCCACTCTGAAGCAGTAAAGGCGATTCAAAACGAGTCAGAAAAGTCGAGACAGGACCAATCATCAAAATTTTGGTGTCCACCACTAGTTCATCCAAAACAAACCAGAAAAGGGACTCAAAGTGCTAAATACCGGAATTATCCTTTAAGGTCCTGCATTATTTTTTGGCTGTCAGTAACAAACGGTGAAGAAGGATCATTTTGACAGATGGCAAGAATTAAAAATGAAAGAACGACACTGTACATTATCACTCATGATAATTTATTGTCAGGTTGTCAGGAATTTGGACCTTGACATTTTAGTTGAGTTTGCCAATAGCAACACATGGAAGAAATGGAGAGCAAAGGGCAGAAAGCTTTAAAGTTTACAGAAAGCTTGACCACTACCAAACTAAAAGTGCTGCAAATTTGAACACACCTGACGTTGGCAAGGGGCCCATCAAATATTCAGGCATGACTATTTTTAACAATAAAATATCTTCAGTATATGTAAGGAAGCAGTTGGTATGGCACACACCGACAGTACTCCTGCCATGCTTCACCATGTTTTTCTTGACATGCCTCCTCAATTTCATTGGCTCTCTCTCTCAGAATGTTTGTGCAGAGGACAGCTGGTATGTAAGGTAAAACACTTGAAAATCCTAAGGGACACATCAAAATGTAAAATAATCAAAACCAATGCACATAATCTTTTCATGAAAAGAGGTGAGGATGAAGCCTGGAGGTGGAGATGGAAGACCAAAAACCTTGGCTGATCACTGAAATGTTGAGTTGTTGATATCTCATCATTTATTTATTTTATGATGGAATGGAGAATACTAGGATGCAGTTCTCTTTCAGTCAAATATACAATATTATAATTGACTGACTGATATTAATATATTATATCAATATGATATTGATATATACTGAAAACTACTTCTGAAAACAGAAAACAATCTGAATTTCTGATCATTTATTCATGACAGCACACATTATGCAGATAGTATAACCTAGGTAGTGTTACAATTACAATTAGGCTTCAGCTCTACCCCTTTATGTCTCTTGCTGCTTCAGCTGTCAACAGCACTGGTTGAAGCCTGGACATATTGTAAACAAAGTAGCCTAGTTGGCTAGTTTATCATAATCTACTGGTTGGACTGTTCAGTCTCACCAAGTGTGTTTAAGTTTCAAGGTAATACATTTTATCCTTTGGACAGGCCCTTTTGCACGATGGAGTATTAGGGTCACACATAAAGAAAAAAATATTTTTGCCATGACGATTAAACTCGACAAGTCGACTTTAAACTTGAAATTTCGAGAATAATGTTGAAATATCATGTGAACTTTAGTCTCGACTTGTGAAAAAAATATATAGCCTGGACAAATGTCTGGGTATCGCATATGTTTTTAATTGTCTCGTGGTTTAACGGCAGCGCGTCAGTGCACTACGCGTTCGGCCGGAGTTCGCATCCTATCTCTTCTTTTCACCTCTGAGTAAGAGTAGGCCTACGAGACACAACAATAGGTTTTGACCATACATATTAATGTATATAGTTACTCTACATCGAGAGACCATAAGTACAAGACATCAGTCAAAAACAATTGAATTTACGTGTTACACTAGTTCACCTGCAGGTAGCGAGAAGCAAATCTCACATCATAAGAAAATCAAACCTACAACGCTGGGATAATAAGTCACTTGCTTTAGCCACTACATCATTTATCACTGTGCTGATTTTAAGAGTCTGTGAAGATTATAATACTAGCTTATCAAAAAGCAAGGCAATACTCGAATTAACATAAATAGCAAGAATGAGCCAAGTAGGGGAGTCAGTCACTTAATCAAAATAAAGCTACAGGATAGATCAATCATTGAGTCACGAGATAAACATCCACTTCGTTATTTTTGGTTAGGCGGTTGTGATTTTTGGTTAGGCGCTCCGGATACCAACAGGAACTTCCCAGGAACGACACAAGTGCGACTGCCTAGGGGCAGTAGTTCAAACGACCAAACTTTGCGTCCTTGTTTGCGATTGAGAGTTCGAACTACCCTTTCTAGAAACACCAAATCCAAGAACGATGGAGCGAACTACCAAGGTTGCGACGCAAGTTAGCAAAAGAAACGACCCCCTGATTGGTTAGGTCTATCCAATTGAGTGCAGAGGCATTCCCCACCTGTATCGGTTGAAACACGCCCCATAATTACGTCCCAATGGAGCAGTATCAGACTCATATTCTGACTAGAATTGAGAATGACTATGTCAGGCTACTTGAATGCAACAGTTTTAAACAAATTTGTGCAGCATGCTAATGATGCTAATTGGATTTATTAGCAATTTAGGGACTGTTTGTTATTTATTTTTGGGAGCGTTAGTCAAAAAAGACGTGACCCTCCCTCGCCAGAAAAGGCTGTCGTTTGCACAATTTCACAAATAACCACCGGAACCGAAACATTGGCTACCTGACAACTTTTTCCGGGTTTATCACATATTTGAACTTTATTTCCCGCTGTCTTAGGAAGAGCTGCAGGGCCGTGCGAACTCGACGGGTGCGAGGCTATTTTCACTTACGTGCATGAAGTCATGCGATAGCCTACTTTACCTGTTGGTGCATTTTAATAGTAGGCTACACCAGCTTGTCTTTAAGAGGGGAAATTGTATAGCCTATAACATTAGCTGAGTCACATAGGCTATTTGACTATAGGCCGTTTAGGCTACATCACAAAACCAAACTAGTGTAACAAAGCACTTTAACAGGGGGAATTAATTGGGCTTGAATTATTGTGCTGAACGTTATGTGTCAATGAGCAGAAACACACTCGACATTCAAACTAGGCTATTGATAAGATGTGCACTATGGAAACTGGTCTGTATAGGCTAACATTGGACAAATAAATGACATTGACTCGCCATATCCTGACTCTTTGCTTACTTTGCCGCAAACTCAGCCATAAAATCATACCAGCTTGCAGGTAACCTAATGTCTTCATAGAAGGGCGAGCCCACCAGGGGCGCAGCTACCCATTTTTTGAGGGGTATGCAACAACAAATTGGCACCCCAAAAAAAACAAAACAACTAAAGTAAAACAAAAGGCCAATATTATTTTTTAAGAAATTCTGCCAATTTGAACTTGAAGTATTGTTAAATGGTGCATTGTCACTTTAAGAGACAGCCAGCTGTTGCTCACAAAGGATAAGGCTGATCCAACTCTAGCCTTATTTGCCACATTATCAGCACAATATTAAGCTATTATACTAGGATTGTTAGGAAATGGAAACATGTAATGAGTTGTTGCTAGCGTGACATTTCTGTTTGCAGTTTGCCATTAAAAGTTCAGTATGAACATGGAAGCCACCTCTATCTAAATGGAATAGGTTATGTTTCAATCGGCATATGCTTAGCAAACGCTAGTTAGTCTGTTAACATGAATATTTGCAAGCCTCCAAGCTCAGACGTCACACTTTAAATCCTACCTGTTGCTTTTCACCATCCACTTATTTAACTACTGTCGCATCCCTTGACATGCCATCTCATTTTCCCTCTTTCTTTTTCTATGTTCAGCCCCTTTTTTTGCTGTATCCATCTTTTTCCATAGACGAAAACTCACTACTCGTACCTGCTCACTCAGCGCTCACGGTGCCCCCACTCCCTTTTCTATGTCAAAATTCTATGATGGAATCTTATGAGATAGGGTGCCTTACTCTAGCCTGTTAGTCCTCTAAAATGTTATTTAACATTGAGGAAATGCAGAAATGATTTAGAAACGTACAACAGTAGCTACAAATAGAATATACCAAATATATTATTATTATGTTTTTTTTTTACCATCGCTTTACCATCTACTTAATGGTGTGCCTCTATGCACGCGTGCGATATAGCGATACCCACTTTTTTTTGCCACTGGAGCCCACTATAGTCTCTCCTGTGACATGGAGGTGCGCAAATAGTTTTTGATAGCCTATTCAACTTCAGAAAGTTTCGTTCACCCGATGCCAGCCACTGACCGCAATTTTTAAAGTTTGGGAAGGTTCGTTCAATCTTTTTAAGTTTTAAGTGCAGTAGCTAGGGCCTATCTGTCCCCTTTTGAATTATATCTCGAGCCTATTATGAGGTAGGCTACAGTGCGTTATGCCCGTGCTCCGAAAGAAAAAACTTCGGGATGATGGTTATGAGGAGCAATGGGACGTTTTGGGACGTTAGGCTTAAACCTTTTCCATATGCGTCAGTGAAGGAGATTGAAGAAACATGCTGTCATAAGTGGGGTAGTCTGAAATCTGCCAAATTATAGGAACCATTGTGGTGGGATACTCTATGGTTAATGTATGTAGAAATAGTTTACTTTAGAATAGGCTACGTTATAATTTTGGCCTAAAGTTGGAAACCATGCAGCAAGTTGTTGCAATTTCGAAACCAGATTTCTGGGGAACTGCTGATTTTACAGAGATATTTTCAGAAATATGATAAAATGTCATGTAAATTCAATGATAATTTTCTCGCGAAACCATTTATCACAGCAACTTGGCGCTAAAATCAGATAGAGGACCGCTGGTGGTATGCCGCCGGTGGCGTGCCACTTGTGGTCCGCCGTTGGACCACCATCTCTTTAAATTTAACTTGTCATGACTCATGAATATTAAGAAAAGTTAATAAAATAATATATGGAGTATAACTGAACACTTGGTCTCTTGCTATCCGGGTATAGGCTATTTGGGGGAGGTGATGCAAAATGCAGCAGCAAGGGTTCTCACAAAAACTAAAAGAACTAGCAGTACTCCAGTACTGCTGGTTTATAAATCAGCAAATGGAGCAGGACCTAAATACCAATCAGACATGCTTCAGCAGTACACACCTCTAGACCTCTCAAGTCTCGGGAGAAAAACCTGTTCGTAAAACCTGCTGTTAGAACTAACCATGGTGAAGCAGGTTTTAGCTGCTATGCTTTTCAGCTCTGTAGCCCTGTTTTAAATCAAGAACTGTTCTCGGATGCCTTCTACTAACTGCATTGAGTTCTGTATCTGTCTTAATTATTCCATCTTGTGTCTTTCATGTTTCCTTGTTAATTATTCTTTATTTTTACATTATTTTACCTTGTGTGTTTTATGTTTTCTTTTTTTTATGATCTTTATTTTTTTTTTAACTATTTTTTGACTGTTGCACTTCTATGCTTTTATCTGCTATTACTTTTTGGCTATGTTTATGTAAAGCTAATTGAATGACCTCTGTGTATGAAATTCACTGTACAGTATAAATAAAGTTGACTTGACTTGACATGGGTATCATGAACATGCCCCCAAAGTTTAGCAGTGTAAAGTAACCACATTTAAAAAGTAGAAAGGATAAACATATGTATGTATACATATGAATACTTATTGCAAGGCCAACCAATTATACAATAATACTGGCACCAAAATATAAGTAAAGTGAAAAAGGAGAGTAACCAATATAACCCTCCACAAATCTTACCACAAGGAAGAGTCCACGCCCAAGTCATCAGAATATCACCAAGATAGTTTGGGTGACGAACCCATCCAAACCAGCCAGACACTAACAGATTCTGCCCAGTGGGACTTGAAATAGTTTTCAGACCTACAGTTGATTCAGAATAAAATAATAAAATGATGAAAGATGGCATACTACCAAAATTGGTATATATATATATATATATATATATATATACACATATAGTATAGTATTTACTTGAAATAGCAGGATCACTGGGGTCTTTCCGGAAACGACCCTTTTGTTCATTGGAAAAATGATAAATGACCAAACCTACACCTATTTAGAAATAGATATAGAAATAAATAGATATAGATAATAGAAATAAAACTATTATGAACATTTCTATTTTGCACATTTTCAGATATAGCTGTATTCCAAGGATAAAGTAGATAAGGTGTTATGTACACAAGTACCATAGAGAAGACAAATGAGAATGCCAGTGGGGAGATTGATCTGTAAAGGCCTATGGAAAAGGAAGAATGCAGGAGTGCTTGAACAAAAGGGAAGGTAAATGTATTCTCCGTGGATCATGAGGAAGCCAATACCCTCATTTGTGAATTCCCTGGTGGGCAAAACTGAGGCCTGCGTGAGATGCAACACAAAATATGAAAATATGGTCTTTAATGCATTGTCAACATCCTCGTTTTAAGCAGACATAGAATGCAAAACCTCTTTTACCTTGGCTTTCTTGAATAAGGTGTCGATACTAGCTAAGCGTGAATGGCACTAGGTATCTGATACAATGGGGCATTTTATTCCCCAGCCTTGAGGAGACATATCACTTACAGAATCCCCCATAGACATGTGTGGGGACAGTTTGTAACGACAAGCAGTTGTCTACACATATCCTGCCACCTTCCTGTTATGTAACCATGGAAATGGCATGATTGGCGTTGCCTTCTGTTTACTTCCCTATCACAATGGTAATAACCCTTATCACGAATGTTGGTGCATACGCAGTGAGCAAGTTAAAAATGCTGTCTTTTTAGCCTTATTTTAGCTTGTTAGTCTGAAATAACTGCCTGGAGATGTTACCTGAGTGGCAAGACCTGCCTATGAAGACTTTTTGAAAAGACTTGCCTATGAGGACTTTTTGACAAATCAAATTTGTATACCTTCTACGTGAGAACAATGCAAAATACTGTTCATCCCTTCTATGTCATCTTATAACAAACAATGTGTGAAGGAGGGAAGTATAGTTGTTTGACAAAGATCTGATACATCTAAGAGAACTTCTCTATTTTGATATGTGTACCTTTACTCAGCTGAGGCTTGTGCAAGTTTCACTTGCATTTCAATTGAGGTAGCAAACAGGAAGCAGAGTTGCAATTTGAATTGTGCACAACCCTGTAATACTCAGGCAGATTACTTTAAGAGGAAAAAGGTAAACAAGCAATCAAAGCCTTTGTTTATTTCAATTTACCAACCTCGTCTATAAAGAACTCCACTATGTAAAGAAGTTGAAAGATCACCACGAGAAGCATAGGGAGAGAAACTAGTCCGTCTCTTTCAATCTCAGCCAATAGATAACATATCATAACTATTCCCTGCACATGTAACAAGATAAAATGGTTAATTAGATTATGAGGAATGACATAAAATTCAAGGTAATTTCTGTATGTGTCATCGTGCAATAATGCTCCAATTTACCCATCCCATAAATCCAATCCTGACCATGAAAAACTGTTTCATGTCAATGCCAGCAATCCGAGGGCTAATCTCCTTACCAAGAGAAAATTCTCGAAGCAGTCCTGTGAGAAAATAAAAAGAAGACTACAGAAAAAAACGTTTCATGAAAATATAAAAACATTTCTTAAATGGGATGCTGAAAAAGAAAATTCACTGACCAGTTTTCGTGTGAATTTCATTTGATGTTTGCTGTTTACATGAGTGCAGATATACAACTATAGCCATGAGTAAAGAGACCACGTAACAGGCATACATGAGAGAATAGATTCTGTTTGTGATCAGACATGCCTGGAACACACAACCACTCCACATCCCCACCAGGACAGCTGAGCTCACAACAAATGCATGCAAACCTGTTGGAGAAAATTGAAAATACATTCAATCATACAAACCTCAATAGCCAAATATAATAATGTGTGTCTGAAAAACATCAGTTTTAATCTATTAAAGGACAACAGGACAAAGGAAAATAGATCTCTGTTTCTCAAGATTACTGAGTACTGTTGGTATAAAAATTAGGTGCTACCTAGCTCAAGTTGCTGCAGCTGACAGCTAGAGCAGCCAGGCAGCTACAGTGCTACACTCTGGGGGCATCTTTAAAATCAGGTAGGTAGGTAGATAGCACTGACCCCTCCCCCTTTCCCTTTCATACCGACATTACTTGGTAACCTCGAGAAACAGAGATTTATGTGAAAAATCGTCTGAATTCTCCTTTGAGAGTCATTAGGCTTTAGGGGTGTGAATCTCTCATGTAAAAGACGATACAATTCGCATCTAGATACATGGGCACGATTCGATACAAGAAAAGATACATGTTCATAAAAAACGTTTCAGTACGATTCGATGCGATTCGATGCAGTTCAAGAATGGAAAGCATTCTGAAAGATTTTTTATCATTTGCTCAAGGTGCACATTAATTTTATATGATCAGTTATCGTGGTTGTCAATTAGGCAAAAAAATGTGTGAATATGATTATGAATATGTAATGAAATAAAAAAAGAATAGTCTACATTTCAGTCAAACACAGCAGCCAAATACAACATATTTTTTATAGACTTTATACATTTTATAGTTAGCCTATATCTGACTGATTCTGATATCTGATTCGTAACAAGTAAATCGATATAACGACCAGTTCATTTGAGTTTTATTCCGATACGGGGCTTCACGTATCGATGTAGCCGTATCTTACATGTTAAAAATGGATACCGATACGTATCGGTTCATCTTTACACCCCTATTAGGCTTAAATACTTACTGTTGCAATTGTATTTCAAGACCTTTCCATTGCTACCCTTTCCACCAAGTTCTACCTACAAAACAAAGACACATTATAGTCCTTGTCCTTGTGATTTATGATTTTTGCTTATCTTATTTTAAATGAGGACACACATTCACAATTTCAAATATAGAAATAGTGTTGTGCACACTTCACATGGTTGTGATAAATGTAAACATACATGCACAGTGTTTTTCTCCTTTAAAGAACCAAGGTTACAGCAGTACATTCTCTTTATTAGAGTGCATGAAAATGCACTGTACTGTTATCACTAGGCTTCTTATTACCATGCTGGTGAAGTAAATTTGTGTCAACGATTCCCGGGATACTGAAAGACCGGGCTGCATGAAACTTGGTGGGCATGTAGCCCTTACAAGGATGACACAGAAACATTGTTTTTCGTTTTGATCCGTCGCCCACCCGCCGCACCAGGCCCCTCGAAAGAAGGGTAGGCCAGACACCGTTTTGAATAGCTCGAGAACCGTAAGGTCTAGCATGATCAACTTTTTTTTGTATGTTGGGTCTCAAGGGGCCATGTCAACCCATCATATATCCACTCATTTGAGGTATAGCACCACCTAGTTAAAAATGAAAAAGCAAAAACGAGGCATTGCAATCGCAGATATCTTTGGCTGATTTGTTTGAAACTGCACAAAATTTGAAGGATAGGATCATGTTCCAAGGGTAGGATCAATGCATGCCAAGTTTCGTGGAAAAATTTTAGGCTTTAGGCCTATATATTTTTTTTTTGGTCAGCTCAGTCAGAGAGGGCAAACGTGCAGTTTAAGCTATATATTTTACCATTGCCATAGCAAATTGACCTTTACGTTTGTGGCATTGTACTGGAACTATGATAAAATTATCATAGAGGTTCAAATAGCATTGGGTTTTGTCGGTTCCTGTGCGTAGCCTACTGGCAGCGCTGTGTGTGTGTGTGTGTGTTTATGTGATAGCACTACATCAGGTAATTGCTTGTAGACATAAAAATGTACACTGCATGCCTAAGGTATTGGGTTTTTGGCAACGCTCTCTCTTCACATTTCAGTCGCACCCTGACCGTTTTAAATCTGGCGCCGGGTCTGATTTAATTTAACATAATTAGAGAGCATACAATATTGAGAACCATTGTTCTGTGTATTGGTGTTGCATTAATCCCATATACTGTACATCGTTTGGCCATCCTTTTCAACTCTAAGAATTTCTATGTATCTGTGAGCTCTTCCCGAAAATCTTGCACAGTGTACCTTAAGCAGACTTCAATTATTCAGTGACTTACTGGGCCAAATGGTAAATAGTAGAGAGTTCCCTGCAGTACAGTATATATGAGAACTACAAACAGTATTGTCCAGTCCCACAATGGCATGTTTGTGTCACCCAACAGGGCCCAGGGCTCAGACGGATGGCGACAGCCTTCGTACAACAGTGTTAGTGTTGGTGTCATCAGGGTGCACACTCGAATTATGCCTGTGAAAACATTGGAGAGATAGATGTTGTAGCCCAGTAGACAGACAGACAGTAGGGTTGCCGTGGTATACCAACATCATGGTCTACTGTGGTGGAAGCTCTCACGGAAAGTGCTCCATGTGTCGTCCTGCTGCACCTTCTTACTGCATTTTCCATCACTGCATTTGTTGTGTTGTTCCTCATTTCTGGCGCAGTGTGTTGCAGCACTTCCATTAAGCTGACAGGGGAGATTGAGTAGTTTGTAGATGATGGTTATGTGCAGTTTAACAATTGTGTTCAAATTTTAGTGAGTGTGTGTGTGAGAGAGGGAAAGAAACAGAGCATGTCTCACCTGCTTTAAATGTGTGTGTTCACTCATCTTGTACTGTTCGGTTCAACCTTGGTTTAACCTTGACAGCAGAATGAGACATTTAGCACTTTTTTTTTATATTTTATGTCATACCTCTTTCAATCCTTGCAACGCTGGGCTCCGTTTCCATGTTTGTATGTACAGTCAATTTACCACTCTGCCTTACTTGTGAACAGTGTTGGTCAAGTTATTGGAAATTAGTAATTAGTTACAGTTACTAGTTACTTCTTTCAAAAGTAATTGAATTACTTTACCAATTACTGTATATCAAAAGTAATTAGTTAATAGAAAAAGTAACTTTTGAGTTACTTTTGTCTGCTTTTAAAATGTCAATGTGAACAGTACTGAAGTCACACACACAATAAACATAATTTTTAGACCTATTTACTGTAGTCTCAACCCTTCAAATCAAACAGTAGCCTTGTACATGAGTTCTCAAACTTTTCTAACCCCAAACATTCTACATGAAGGCCCCCCTGACCTTATTTTAAGCCACCCTCACCATATGGTTTGATAAATATACTGCCTACTACCAGCCTACTACTACTAGTATGCTAGTACCACTAGGCCTAATATGCACGGTGGTGCACTGACTCCTCTTCAGTTTCCCCACAGTGACATGACTCAGTGCAGTGCTTAACCTGTTGTTACTCTTCAGGCTACCACTTGGAGTTTAAGAGATGGAAACGAAAGGGAAATGCTATTAAAATGTCCATTTAAATTGTAGCCTAAACTGTTGCATTTTTTACATTTGCCATTCAGCACATTACCAGGTACAGCTCGTATTAGAGGAGGCTTCTATAAGACTACAGGTGAAGCAGTGCTTCGCCAAAAAAAGTAAAAAACAAAACACAAAAAAATATTATAATAATCCCAATTTTACTCCTTTGAAATAGAAATCCAGTCACTAACACAAGCTTTTTTCCTGAAATCAATCAATGTAAATCGAGTGAAATTGTCCAGTTGACAGAAAGGTGAATCCGGAAATGTTGAGTACACCAAAGTTTTATGATAGAAATACATAGTATGGGTCCCCAGCATGCAGAAACTGCCGGATGCTAATTTGCATAATGTTGGGCAATTTGTGTAATTAAGCTAATTAGCATAAATGAGCATAATCACCTATAATGATCATATTATATAGGAGCTGCTTGGCCAAAATGGACAATGTTAGTATGTTTTTAGGGGTTACAGGAGATGCTGAGTCCATATCTGACATTTAAGATTCCAAATCACTATTTAAACATGGTTTGGTCACGTTCTTACTTTCATTAAGCTGATTAAGCTGAGTTTTTGGGGGCGATTTAGACGGATTTTTTTAGACGGAGGATAAAAATGTTCAGTGTTCAGGAATAATTTGGATCCTCAAGTTATTTCTGAATTCCACAATAATTTTGGAAATAGCTATTCACTGGCCCGCTGCTGTGACTCACAATTGAGTAACAAAGGGAAGAACTAGCCTCTACTACTCTTCACTGTCCTCATCCGTTGTCCTGTCGTCATCTTCTCCAGACTCTTCATCCCTTTCCTTCTGCTCTTTTTGCTGTGTTCTAACTGGTAGCATCATCACCTCGTATGGGAACTCCACAGTTAGAGATTGTAGTACTCTGCAGAGAGTAGTGCGCTCAGCTGAACGTACTATAAGAACTCAACTCCCTGCTCTACAAGATATCTATTCCAGAAGAGTACTCCTAAGAGCCCAAAAGATTCTGGAAGGACTCTTTTCTCATCCTAACAATGGATTATTCCTACCGCTGAAATCAAGAAGACGCCTATGTAGTCACAAAGCCAGAACTGAGAGACTCAGGAGAAGTTTTTATCCCCAGGCCATCCGAACTCTGAACTCACACTATACTGACTTTGCACACATTCATTCCTCAGCACTCTCAAACATTTCCCAACTCTGAACTCACACTATACTGACTTTGCACTCATTCACTACTCAGCACTCATGACCCACACACACACACACACACCTACAAGACTTTTAGCACTTTTACATCCCTCTCCCTATGCTACAGACCTTTTATTTATTTTCTTATTTCATCACACGTCAAAAACACACACACACACACACACATATCTGACTTTCTCCAACTTTTGCACATCTCCATAGAACTTTTTATTTATTATTTTTGATTTCTCCTCCATCTACCCATGTCCTTGATTGCCTAGCCTTTCTGCCCCCCCCCCAACCCCCACCCCCAACACACACACTTACATCATCACTGTCATCACTTCACATACATACAACACACTGCTTGCTACAGTAAGCCTCCTCTACATACTTGCTGCACACACCCCTACATACACAGCACATTGTCTTCAGGATCTTCTCCAACACACATCCTCTACATACTTACAGCACACTGCCCCCACCTACACACTACACACACACAGTCACTGCTCCACCCTCCCGCCCCACACACACATCTTCACTGTCATCACTCACATACATCATACATACAGTACTCTGCTTGCAATAGTAAGTCCCTGCCCCCACATACACAGCACATTATTTCATCAGGAAGCTTCTCCAACACACATCCCCAACATACTTACAGCACACTGCCACCCCCAATACACAGCACATTGTCTCATGAGGAAGCTTCCCCAACACACATATTGCACACTGCCCTCTCCCCACATACACAGCACACTATCCCATCTCCCGTCATCCCCCCAACACACAAACCAAGACCCCTGGCAGTTTGGTTAGCCCCTTGAGCCGTGGATCTGCCCAAGGTTTCTTCCTTGGTAAGGGAGTTTTTCCTTGCCCCTGTTGCTTTGGGTGCTCCTTTGTTGGTGCCCCCCACCCAATCCCAATCCTCCCCACCTTTTTATGCAGCCCTTGCCACTTAATCTACTAAACCCTCTTCTACTGCACTCTTTACCCCCCATTAATGCACAAATAGGCTGACACCAGACATAATTTCACTGCATTTCTTACTTCCAGTAACTATATGCATGTGACAATAAACTTCCTTGTATCCTTGTAACATCACTGCCTTTGCAGAAACAATAATTAGTACAGGCCAGGCCTGCAGCTGCACTTTCCAGATACATGTATACACAGTTTTAACCCAGCTTTGCAGTTACAGCTGATAACATCTAACAAATCAGGAGGAGCAACAGGACTTGAATCGAGGGTGGGCGAGTTTCCAAAGCAGCACCTGTAGATGGGCACGTTTTCCATGGAGGAGCAATATAAATAAGGCATAAAAAAAAAAAAGTTTTGGTTCCTGTTGGTTGTCAGTTGAGGCCATGGGTCGGTAGGGAATTTAAAAAAAAAACAAAATTCCCCAGTGGCAGTAAGGGATAGGTAGAAAATCAGTCCCTCCAGGATTTCTCAAGGTTTTTTGAGACTGTTCCGACCTAAAATGCCTGGATGGAAGTTGCGGTGTTTTTAGCTGTTTCTTGTGGAGAAATTGAGGGAGGAAGTGAAAATTGCAAAAATAGTTGCGATTTTTTTTTTTTTTTTAATTTAGGGCAATTAAGGTTAGTAAGACCAAAATCACACTGATAATCTTGATGCTTATTAAAAAAAGGATAATCAAAGGTAAACAGTAAGGATTACAGAAAATCAAAGTAGGCCTACTTTATTTGTGAAAATGCTTTGACTGAGGTAATTCACAAAGCAGTATAACCTTTCGTAGAACTGTCACCTAAAGAGATGGCATCATGTCATATGTTTCAATACATTCATATATTTTGTAATTCATATTAAGTTCATATCTTTTTAATAATTCATAGTCTGTGGCCTGCATAATTACTAATAGCCAAGTAAGTATCTAGTAATTTCATATTGATTTAAACTATTTGACTACACTTCTGTTTAATGTCATTACATTGGTGGTGTACGTCTAATTGACTGCCTGCCCCTTTAAGGATGTGAGAGTAGCCTAATTACATTTCTGAGTGAAGGCTTGCATCTCACTGTGTTCGGCTACGAGTGTAAATCACTTTTTGCATAGTGCATTACGATATGTGGATGCAATTGGGAATGTCTTCTATGTCATTAGTTAAAATAAATGTAAAAAAAACAACTCGAATGAAATCATTCTTGGATCATAGAAGAGGTAAATGTCTTGCAATTTTATTAATTTCTATGATTTTGGTAGCACTACTCAAACTAACCCCACAAGCTAGCAAACATGACATAAGCTAAAAGGACATATCCAGGTAAACGTTTGCCAATGGGTTGCATAGCCTACTCAAATGTCAGTAAACCAAGTAAGCCTTAATTAACTTACTTTCATAGCCTAGGTAGGTTAGCAACACCAGGTTGAGAGATGCAAGTAAGCAGATCATTAATGTTAGCCTTCTAGGAACGAACACGTTAGGGCAGTCTTTGGTGTCATGCAGAAGGTGCAGAAGTAAGTGTGCCATCTGGCTCAATATTCTGCGCGAGGGACTGTTGTGGTAGGTGAAATTTCACGGTGAAACTATGATGATTGGTCAAATTATTTTTTTATGCCTAATCCGTCAATGCTCACCGCTAGGTGGAGGCCCAAGCAAGAGGATCCGAAGAGAGCCCTTGTAAGGGGTACTAAAAAGCTTACAGAGGCCTTCAGTAGAAGCCGCGGGAGGAGACCAGCCGTCGCCTGGGCCTGGCTACGGGAGGAGTGCTTGCCTGAAGAGGATCTCCATGCAGTGGCCACGGCGGAGAAGGACTTCATGCGACCGGGAGAGTGGCCTGAGGAAGCGGCCTTGGCCCTGCCCCTGTAGGGCGGCTTTAGGCTGGAGTTGGCAGTGGCCCTGGCTGCGGAGCAGGTGGAGCGGCAAGGAGGTGGTGCCTTGAGGATGGACGGTTGGCGGAGCCATTTGAGGTACGACGGTTGGGCAGCTTCGGCGGAAGGGCCCTCTGAAAAACTGAACTCTAAGCCTTTGGGTGCGTGTGGGAGGCACCATGCTGTGCAGGTGCCTATTCGAGTTGGCCTGTTCGCCGGCGCTCTTTAGAAAAATAAGGGGGGGAAAAAAAATTGGTTGTGTGAAATCCGATGGCACGAGCCAGATAGAAGGTCTAGGCCTTGGCGCGACCGTGGTGGAGTGGAGCGGCCGGGAGCAGCGGAGGACAGCTCTGCGACAAGGCAGCAGAGGAGGGACGCCAACGTCGGTAGCTGTAGCGCAGCGTGGTCCGGCTGCGATGGAGCTGGAGTCTGCCGCCCGGACTGGTGAGACGACGGAGCGGAGCATCGGAGGTGCGGTGCCAGTTACGGTGCTCAGTGCCGGGGAGTCTGTGGCAGTGGAGGCTAGGCCCCGTCAGGTGTTGGAGGAACGTCGTGGTGGTGCACAATGCGAAAGTGCAACCTGAGGGCGTTCGCTGAAGGGAGCTGGGGACGAGCGGTGATGGCCAGGTGACTGCCAGCACGCCCGCATTGGGCCACTGGTGGTTGTGGTTCCCCGGAGTGAGTAGGGCTCTTGCGGTGTGTGCACCCCACCTGCTGTGTGTCAGTGTGCTGGACTGTGCTTGAGATTCCCACGATGTTTCGCACTGGGGATTCTGGGAGAACTTTGGGGTTGTTATTGTGTGTGCTTGTGTCTGTATGGTGTGGCTGCGTCCAACCCTATGTGTGTTAGGTGCGAGTGTTCTTGACTTCCCTAGCGTGTGCTATGTTCTGTGCCTATGTCCCTGCTCCCGACCTTTAATAAAGCTTTTGATTAGACAACGCTGTCTCATCAATCGTTACACTATTAAATCTGCTTAGCATCATTAGCATGCTGCACATATTTGTTAAAGCTCTTGCATTCAAGTTGAATGATCATCTCAATACCAATGTTTCCCAAAAGGGCTTGTCCCAAGGAGAACAGTATTACCTTAAACACACACGAGGAAACTGAACAGTCCAATCAGTAGACTATGATAAGCTAGCCAACTATGCTACTTTGTTTACAATATTTCCAGGCTTCAACCAGACAGCTGAATGTGGTGGAGTTGTAATAGAAATAGTAGGCCTAAGCTATAAAGGCTAATATGCATAAAGTGTGCTGTCATAAATATCAGACATTCAGTATTCAGGATATAAGATAATACAGATATATTATATTATAATCCTCTGGTGTTCTAAGGTAGGCTATTGAAATGTCTAGCCCCCCATCGAGGTTCGTATCAAACCGTGGGTCAAAAATCGCGATACGAATCGAATTGATGGGTTGGTGTATCGTTACAGCCCTACTGTATATCGCTACAGCCCTATCCTCCAAAAATCTGTCTAAATTGGACCAAAAAACTCAGCAAAATCAGCTTAAAGGAATTATCCGGAGTAAAATGCACTTTAGATCGATTTACGGATGATTGGGAGTACATACGTTGAGTTGAATTTCCAGAGCACACTTGGCAATCGACTCCTACGGACTTTCCCCTAAAGATGGCAGCAAAGATGGCAACATTTCCGGAAAGGTACTGGCTTGATGAAATTCATTCCGGACTCTCTATCCGACCACATAAAGACCTCGGGATACTTCGGTTTGGCTTTAGGGACCCTCTACTCACTACCACGTAAGTGCAATGTTGTTTGGAACTGTAGAAGAGGTATAAAAATAGCGTTTTGTGGCGGCGAAATAATATGCCCTTCTCACTTCCACGCTAACGAGCTTTGACTAAAAACAGTAACATCGAACTTTCTCAAAACACATCCGAATGACATGATTTGGATGTCAACTCAACGTATGTACTCCCAATCATCCGTAAATCGATCTAAAGTGCATTTTACTCCGGATAATTCCTTTAATGAGAGTAAAAACGTGACCAAACCATGTTTAAATAGTGATTTTGAATCTTGAAAATGTCTGATATGGACTCAGCATCTCCAGTAACCCCTAAAAACATACTAACATTGTTCATTTTGGCCAAGCAGCTCTTCTAATATGATCAATATAGGTGATTATGCTAATTTATGCTAATTAGCTCAATTACACAAATTGCCCAACATATGCAAATTAGCATCTGGCAGTTTCTGCATGCTGGGAACCCATACTATATATTTTCATCATAAAACTTTGGTGTACTCAACATTTCCGGGTCCACAATGGGGCTCTATGGGCTGTCAACAGGACTAAAACCCCAGGCAGCTCGTGGATTTTTTCCGTTTTAATTTATCCTTATGGCAGATAAGTCCCACCCGTGAAGCAGTGACCGATTGGGCAGAATTTCACTAGCCTGGGTGTTCCCATGCTGCCTTGCGCGCGATTTGATTCACGCTGCTAAGGCAGCCTGGAAACTACCGCCCTAATTTCTGTCTCAGATAGGGAACCAATCACAGAACAGGGGGGAAAGCAAGACGATGATGAGCTATGCACAGACGCATTTGATAGACATCCGTGGCACCCAATAAACGGATCTGGGCATTTTTTTCAAATACGAGAAAATGAACGTTTGGTTCCCAGACCACGTCTCATTGAGAAGTGGTGGCGCTAGCCAGGCTAGAATTTCACACTTCCTGCCGTTGAATTTGACGCAACACTCTGGCCAATCACTGTCTCAATTAGCTTGCCATCACTTTTCAGTTGCCTTCAATGACCTTACTACTAGAGTTTAGATAAATTGGGTAACTCATTTACATAGTTTGTTTTACATTCATTTTGTAAAGTACATTGGATTTTTTCCTGTGTAGGGGAGAACGTTTTATTTAGGAGTATTGTGTGTAGCTCTGTGTTTTCTAACATCAGCAAGGGGGGAAAGCTTGCTAGCGGTCTCCCCACCACAGGCTCTGGCTAACGTTAGTGACTCGCTAAGTCCTAGCAAGATAGATTCGACGGAAGTTTCAGGCGATGAGCATCGTTGACATAGAGATTGTTGACCGCAACTTACAGGATTCTTTACAGTTTTTTGAAATGAGTACCTATGAGTGAATGCAGAGGGGAGACCAAGAGACGTCCTGTGAAATTAACACAGTTTGTGGCTGCTACGGTGAGGATAAACTTGTTCCATGTAGACTATGCATTAGAAAGTGCAGCTTCTCAACGTAGCCGTCCTGTAAGTGTTCACTGATGTGTATGGATGTGTTATAAAGTCTTGGCTTCCCATTTTAAATCCTCAACTTTGTCAAAGACAATTCAGAACAATCTGCTTGAAGCTAAATTTCAACTACCATTTAAAAACGAAATAGACACTGATTGATTCAGAAAAATAAGATTATTCAGTGTATCTGGTATAATTTCTTAATGTATCCCAGAGGCAAGAATGTGTCTCTAAATAGGCTACTGAATTTGATTATTTAACATTGCTTTGGGGCATAATTAGTAGCTTAGAATATTGGCCATTTGTGGCCTGTACTTTGAGATGGTGGTAAACAGGTCTTGATTTCTCAACAAATTACTCTGAGCTCTCTGACTGATCACACAACATAGCTTTTGTTTATGCCATTGCAGACAGTTCAATGTCATCATAGCCCAAGGGCGTCAGTTTGTTTTTAGAAGTGGTGGGGACAATAACCATAAGCTTGAGTGTGTTTTGAAAAGTGCGGGGTAGGCTACCCTTATGTAAGCTATTCATCCATTCAACGCTGCATTACAATATGCTCAACAGTAGTGTTGCGCCGGGTAAGATTTTTTACCATCCGCACCCACCCGACCCATCAGGAGAGTCAATCTGCACCCACTCGACCCTCAATATGCACTGATTAACTACCCGAACCTGACCCGACCCGACAAAAAAAAACAATGAGACGTCTGACGTCAAACGTGTGTCTGAAAACGAGGTGAAAATTTGCAGGCCTGCTTATCTGTTCACATGATGCGGAATTTTGGGGAGGCAGCATCAGCTATTAATGTGACGTGCAACAGGGGCGTGCCTAGGCGTAGGCCTTATTATGCGTGGGCCTTCAGATGCAGCAGGTGTGTGATTTCCAAAACCATGGCGGGAGAACCGACTGCACTTTGGTTAGCTTGCATTTGCTTTGCTGTTGCTTAGAATGTTAGATTCTTGCGATAGATGTCTTCAGACAATAAAAAGTAATTTGGAAGGGAAATTGAAGAGAAGAGTTGCCCCCTGCGTTGGCCGTGATTCCCCTTTGAAAATCAGGTTCACAGGCTACTGTGGCCTTGGTCAGTGGCGCCGCCAGCCGTAATCCTGTAGCCTACGCACTGTGCGTACAATTCATTCATGAAATCATTCAACAATAAAAATAGCTTGTGTACTGTGTTAATATAAACATGCTTCACGCACAAATGATAGCCTTGGGCAAAGAGAATTGACATCTCAACATAAGGATAGGCCTACATTAGAAGATGATGGTTGGTGTAAACTTTGTCACATGACGTGATAAGCAGTTCTGGCGCTTAAAAACGCAACGTACCATTCAGTCATAAATCATTCAAATGTAGGCCTAGTGCTCGTCATGAAAAGAAAACAGCAGCCGTAGGCAGTGATATTATTAGGCATTGCATCCGGTCACTCTGTTTGGAACATCGCAGTTCGGGTTGATAAGATTCAGTTAATGCGAGTATAGGTCGTCTCAAAGTTTGGGACAACCAAACAGCAGAGTAGGCAAAGCAAATCCTACTTGTTAGGTTACCAATAGCTGTCTTTTCTCTAGGCCTAGGCCTATCGGAAATCGCGACATAAGCTCATTGGTTTCTTTTTTTCTTTTCTTTCTTGTTTGCGTGTTGGGTAGTGAAGTGATGCATTTAACTCAATGTACATCAGAGCCGATATGGCCAGCCCTGATCTGCTGCTCTGTAAGGTATTTCTGTCCCACCAAATTTGCTGAACTACATGCGAAGTAGCCTATTCATCACAGACATCACATGTATCACACGAACGAGGCTTTTTCTCAGCTTTTAAACGATGTTGGTGGTTAGTTGTTGTGGTAAACGGTTTGCGAGAAAAGTAGCCTAACTTTAATTTAATCATAGCCTATTTTCTGCACCCGTCTCCCTACCCATTCATCTTGGCTTCGCGAACTTTCCCCCAACACATGACAAACCATATATCAGAATAAACAGCAGACCGTACCGAACATAAAGGTGTAATTTTAGCAGGTGTAATTTTTCCAGTAGCAGCAACTGAAATCCATGCATTTCCACTGAATTATTTTTGGAATCTGATCCCTTATCATACCTGTTCATTCTTACTCGTTGATTTCGACTTATCATTGACTAAATTCAAGATGGCTGCAAACGCTTAAACTTCGTGAAGATACTGTCTGTATAAATCGTCTTGTAAGTAAACTACCAGTGCTTTTTCAAAGTTCTCAATGTCTCGATTTTAAATGTCAGCCCTCGAAGTCTACCAATGAAGTGTGGAGATACATTGAGCCTCGTGAAATGGGTGTAAAACAGTGATTTATTTGCATGGCTAGCCCGATGCGAAGCACCACTATTGAAAAAGCTGTTGGTAGCATCGGCTAACTAGCGCCAGATTTTGGAGTGCAGGGGACAAGCCGAGATGGGCTATGAGACATACGTTCACACTCGGTATCATGTTTCAATACACTTTAGGTCAATATCACACCGGAATTCTCCTTTAAAGCACTCCCCTGTACAGTTAGCCATTCCAGAGTAATCCAGTTTTAAATTTGCAGCAATGTCTATATGCATGTCTCCAACTTTGGGGTTCACAATGTGTTTAAATTGTTCAATAGGCCTACATGATTTTATAACAGGCCAAATACAAAATAAATGTTATAATCGCCTAGATAGCCTATCTGTAAACATTACAATCAGAGGATATACATATAGGGCAGACCGACGCTCATGAGTTCATGCTTTGTTTTATCGCTGGATTTTGGCATAGCCTACTATGGCAACCGATTGCATTCCGAGCTACAGTCAACTCTAGCAGGCATTACATGACTGGAGGGTCGGGTGGGTGCGGATGTTAAAAAACCTTAACCGCTTTGATCCACACATATCTAGGCAGGTGTGCATGCTGTGAGGATGTCATTGTGTGCGCCTATCGCATGGTTTAGGGCCTGTCCACACGGAGACGCTTTTTAGGTTAAACGCAGAGGTTTTGCTTCGTCTTGGCTGAGTGTCCAAACGAATCCTGTAAACCAGGGGTGGGCAAACTTTTTGGCTCAAGGGCCACATTGGGTTTTAAAATTGGCCAGCGAGCCGCACAACAACCCCCCCACGACACACATTAAAAAAAAATACATTTTTTTATAGACTATAATTTAGTATGAAAAATATTTATTTTAAAATATTAATTGCTTAAAAATAGGCTACTGCTAATTTTATGCTGTTTAACACATGTATAAACTGTGCACTGTTGCTTTAAGACAGTCGCTTTAATTCACGTTTATTTCTCAATGATCTTCTGCCTGCTCCGCTGTGGCTAGTGCTGTACCTACGGCTGGGCCCTCTCACAGTTTTTAAATGGTCAGTAGTGGGAACTACTGTTGCCTTCATGATTTCCTTTTAAAAGTTTCTTATAAGAAGGAGATATCAATTATCAACAATGACAAGCCAGCTGGAACCTGCGGCTCTCTCTCCCCTCATTGAGTGCAGACGCGTTCCCAATTAAATGGATCGCATAATGTTCACGTTAGATCTGCTGCAAAGGAGATAACTAAGAGTTAACTTAGTTGAACATGATGTTATCTCTATTTAACATGATGTTTTTACATTGACATTGTAAACGTTCTCCAAGGAGAGTGAAAAGCAGTTTGCCGTAAAGCTAACCAACGTCGTCTCTATCGCAGGAAAAAAATAGCGAGCAGCCTGATAACCAAATGAAATGCTCGGCGGGCCGGATGAAAGTGCTTGGCGGGCCGGATTCGGCCCGCGGGCAGCAGTTTGCCCACCTCTGCTGTAAACGCACTGCCCGAAACCGCACTTTTCTGAAACCTGGTCCCAGAGTGGAGAAATCTGAAACCGTAGCCCGTTTGAGTTCGTTTAGACAGCGAAACCGCACATCCTGCTTGCGTATCGATGATGTCATCGCCACACCTCAGCTGCCCTGGACTTGCACTTGTAGTATTGCCTAACAATACTAGTTTTCATACATGACATTACCTACGATTACACTCCGTTAAGATAAATATCACAACTGATGCTGCGCAGCGCCGATAGCTTATGACTTGGTGGACTGAACACTGTTTTTCCCGGTGTTTTTTTTATGTATTCTAGCTACTGTCAGTGACGCGAGAGAACTTAAGTTATTAGGAAAGTGCGGTGTAAGTTTAGGCTACATTAATTTGTGCGTAGTGCCAGTGTCATTCATTTATTTTACATGTCTTACAACATATATACATGCATTCACAGTCGAAAGTGAAATCAGATATAAGCATACAAAGGCGCTTAGAACTCACGTTAAGCCGATGGTAGCACACTGAATCTTAATGCACGCGATTTGATGCAGGCAAAAGTATTGACTGTTACTAACGAAGGTTTTATAGCAATATTATAAATGTGGCGACAGAATAGCCTAGAACTTGGGTAAGCCTTGCGTTTAGTAGCCTAATTGCGGTGATAGCCAAAACTAATGTGAATCACGGACTATCCTACAACCAAAGAAAGTAAAAGGTGAATAGTAGGCCTACCTCGTTAGCCAAATAAAGGACGGGACTGCACCCTTCACAAACCGTAAAATAAAGTTTATTAGTTTTACAGTTGGCTACAGTTGACAGTTCACCATCAGTCCACACAAACAATTCTGGTTTCCTTGCACTAGCCATTTCGCCGTAGCCTATTCTGTCTGTTTTTAAAGCGCACGTTTTGCAAGTTTTGGTGAATTTCTATAAAGACACAGTGCCACCTATAGGCCTGGGGCATGAAGTAACGTGTTGAGTCGTGTTGAGATGGATCCGTTTGGTCGCAAATATTCTTGATACGGTTCCAGGGAAGACGGTTTGGTACGTGTGGACTAGGCATTAGACTCAATGATTTCTGTATGTGGGGATTTTTTCGGTCGCAATTGGTTTGCACATTTTTAGAAGTGGTGGGGACAAAATTCAAATGATAAATAGTGGTGGGGACAAATCCCACCCGTCCCCGTATGTCATAGCCTACATTCAAGGTGTGTTAGGCGGAATGTTCGTTTCGGAGGGGGGCCTGCTTCATAACTGCTTCACTAGAAAAAAATACCACCAGCCGCCACTCTATGTGAGTAAACAAAACCTATGGGAACTTGAACCTCCAATGTTTTGCTCAAGTCTTTCTGTTTTGAGTCCAAACTCTGTTAATCTTTCTTTCTTTCCTTCAGCGAAGAGTGGTTATATGCATAACCTTACAGTTTGTGCACCACTTCAGATGCTACAACTGCTTTTATAGCACAGTCTTACCAAATGAAAAAAATAAATCAGTTAAAGAAGCCCTATGCAAGTCTGGTTATTCCTTCGCTGTTTCTGGGTTTTCGCCTGATATGGGCTCGCATTTTTCATGACATGGCTCCCCCTGCAGCTTCGGTAGCAAGTGACTGCTACGCTAAACCAGAGACTTTCTAATGTGGAGACATAGCACTAAAAAAATACTCCATAGAAATGCATGGGGCAGTTCGACCCAAAGACTGTGCCCGATGAGTGCCCATAAAACATTGGTATATGGCCGCCGAGTGAAGGGACTTGCCTAAAAGGACTCTGGCTACACCCCCACTAGCTAGCGAGCTAGCCATCAAGAAACCAAGCTAAACACATACAGGGCTCACAATAAAACAGTCAAAAGTTGCATATTCGGTTTTAGATAGATAGATACTTTATTGATCCTCAAGGGTTTTTTTTCCGCGGAGAAGCACTAGGGGGAGACGAAGCACCCACCAAACGACCCAAAAAGTATTGTAGAACCATCAGAACGACTCTCAACCTGCATAATTATGACCGCCCGGCAGCTAAGCGGGCGGTCATATAGGTTTAGTCAGATTTTTTTTTTTTTTTTTTTTTTTCGCGCATGTCCAAATTTCCGTCAATGATTCCCGGGACACTGAAAGACCGGGGTAGACAAAACTTGGTGGGCATGTAACCCCATATGGATAGCATGGAACCATCGTTTTTCGTTTTGATCTGTAGCCCCACGCTGGACTGCACCCCGAAAGGAGGGTAGGGCAGACACAGTTTTCTGTGAATATCTCGAGAACCGTAAGGTTTAGGAGGACCATTATTTTTTGTATGTTGATCTCAAGGGGCCATGTCAGCGCATTCCATAACCACTCATTTCATGTATAGCGCCACCTAGTTAAACACAAAAAGTAAAAATGAGGTGGTGTAATTGAAGGTATCTGTGACCTAACATAGTCAAAACTGCACGAAATTGGAAGTGTAGGATCATTATGACACCCTCTGTATGCACGCCAAGTTTTGTGGAATTCCGTTCATGGGGGCCACACAATAAATTAATTTATGTTACTATACACCAACTGGCCTGTAGGTGGCCGGAGACAGTTTTCTGTGAATATCTCGAGAACCGTAGGGCCTAGGAGGTCCACCTTTTTTTTTTGTATGTTGGTCTTAAGGGGCATGTCAACCCATCCCATTACCACTTATTTCATGTATAAGCCACCTAGTTAAACATTAAAAGCATAAAATTAGGTGTTTTCATCTCAATATCTCTGGCTGACAAGGTCAAAACTGCACAAAATTAAAAGTGTAGGATCATTATGACACCCTCTGAATGCATGCCAAGTTTTGTGTACTTTCGTTCATGGGGGCCTTACAATAAAATAATTTATGTGTACATTTAGTGACGTACACCAACAAGGATTCGGGACACTGAAAGACCGGGGGTACACAAAACTTGGTGAGCATGTACCCCCATATGGATAGCATGGAACCGTCATTTTTCGTTTTCATCTGCAGCCCCCGCTGGACTGGACCCCCGAAAGGAGGGTAGGGCAGACACAGTTCTCTGTGAATCTTTTATGGTATGTTGGTCTCAAGGGCCCACATAAACCTGGCTCATAATCACTCATTTGTGATTTGCCCCCGGTAAAAATGAAAATCAGTAGGATTAAAAAGAAAGCCAAAATAAATATTCATCATCATCATCATGGCTGCATTTTCAGTATTGGCGTAGAAGTAGTCGTTTGTCCACTAGATGGCGATCGTTGCAGTGAGGCGTAATTTTGTTGGAAGTTAAAAGGGTTGGAAAAACAATGGGCGCTTCATACAAGGACTGTAATTTACGCAGCGAACATCTAATAAGGATGGGGCGATGTTCACATGAAGTGCAATTCCCATTTCTTCTTGAAGCGAAATAAATCTGAGGATGTTTATCGGACATGCTTGGTTTTTACTGCAGAATGCGTTAATCTTGTAATATCAATAAGGACCTAGGTAATGTTACCGTTAAGCGTTGGTTGAGTGATGGAGGCATTTGATTTATTGCATTTGTAGAAAACTATAAATGCGGTTATACCAAGCAAATGTATAGCAGCACTGTTTGTATCTTTCGACTGTCATTTATTGCACGTGCTACAAAATCATTCTGTGCAATGGAAGATTTACCAACGTTACACCCGGTCTGATGCAGTTTTGCCTATACATGCGTGAGACTGAGGCGCCTGTTTATTTTGTTTTAAGTGCGTGCAGGGTGTGAGAGAGGGGAATCGATGTGCTTTGATTACAGCTTGGTAGTTGTAGTCTGTGAAATTAAAAAGCACGTGTGTGTGAAGTATCCAAACAATGACACCTTCATTTCATTATGGCTGTTTTAGCAAAACACCTTAAGCTACTGTGTAGTAGGTCCCATTTAGAAGTGGCTACTTCATTTGGCGCTTTCCTTGACTCATGGAGCTGCGTGAATGTTATTACAACTTTTCGCCCGCGATATGACAGTTTAAGTCCGCTTGATACTGTAAGGCGTAAGCCATTGGTTTCAAAGGAGATTTTATTTGTGTCGCCAGCATAGCCTATTGACAATTTATGTTGTCAATAGGCCTACCTTATAATCCTACCTGTAGCTTAGGGAAGCTAACAACTTTCTATTAGGATCTAGTTTGTTAGTTACCGTTTTGTCATAACTCCCTGATGCATTTTTGCATTTAGAATAGCCAGAGCGTGTATATCTCAATCGGAAAATTAAACAATATCGGGTGCCTATGGACTAGGCTGGGTGAACCCAGCCTGATCTGCCCGCTATTTATTTTTGATTTCTTAAAAGATTGAGCTTGGTCTGATGAAAGCCAGACTAGCCATGGACCTCAGTTAAACAATGCAAGGGAACATGAATCAGCCTATATTTGCACTAACAATAACGGACAAAAGCTCTTCAACTTTGGCCCGTTAAAATGTGTATGAACAGTCTAGCGACGCATTTCATCAAGGCCCATTTGGACATGTCAGTTATTTGCACCACTGGTTAGATGTAAAACAGCACTTCGTTTCAGACTAGGCTACTGTTACTTAATTTGTGCATTAACAATAACGTTTCAGACTACTGTTACTTAATTTGTGCATTGACAATAAAGTATTACATGAACTAAAGATGACTAAAATCTTATGTAGAAGAAGAAACATTCACAAAAAATCCATCCATCCAAAAATGACCTTTGTTTTGATAGCTGTTGAAAACGGCATGGAACTGACAGAGATGTTTTTGTTTATAAATACATAAAAATATATAAATAAATAACATTATGCTGATACCTTTTGCTTTTCCCAAATACAATGTAGCCTACAGGTGTAAGTGACCTTTCATCAATCCAGTTGCAATGGATGAACTGTGATGAACTGCCCTACTTGTGATTGTTTAGAGATTTTAAAGGTTTTATAACAATTCTACATCTTCTTTGGCTATTCTACAATCTATTCACCTTTTCAGCACCAGTAGGGTACTTTCTGTGCAGCCGCACACACACACTCAGGCATGCCAAACAAGCATACACAAAAGTTTCAAGAGTGGGGGATGGAGTAAAATATGGAGACAAATTGAAGTGTGATTTATTTTCGCGGAACGGATGTACAGGACTGAGCGGCGGTCATATTTTGTACCGCTATGCGGTACATCTAGTTAAGGTCATTTTTGCTCAAATTGTTGCATAGGGCTTCTTTAATCAGGCACGGGTGCATCTCAAAAAAATATTATATAGTGGAAAAGTCCATTGCCCTGCCCAGACAGAGATTAAAGGCTCACAAAACCATTGTTGGTATTTTGACTTAACTAGCTGATTAGCTCTTCTCAGGTTGACATATCTGTATTATAATTATCTGTATAAATTATCTATTCTAATATTTTGAGATACTAGATTTTTTTATTTCCATGAGCTGTAAACTGTAATCATCAAGATTAGAATAATCAAGATTTAAACAAAAAAGACTTGAAATATTTCACTTAATGTATAATCAATCTAGATCATTTGAAAGTTTCACTTTTTGAAATAATTACTTGAAAAATAACGTTTCCATGAGTTTTATTTTTTTTAGATGCATTGCAAACTGTGTAATGACTCTTTAGTGAACATCTGATTTATCCTGCACAACAATCTTCATTTATAGGTAAGAGTATTTGTCTTGCCAAATGATAACAATACGGGTGAAAATAAAAAAAATACTCTTCTGAAAACTCATATTTATAACCACTATACATTTCAAAATGAATGCAAAATTATAGTGAAGGCAAGTGGAAATTTGATTGGCTGCTATTACATCTTTGTGGACATTTTTGAAGATGAAACCATTTAGTGGTGGGTATAGGCTTACTATTACGATATACAGTAGGGAGTATTGAATAGAATACAGGAGAATTTCAGCTTCCCACTTAGCACCAGAAATTTGTTTGTGTGGCCTAAAAGGCTTGTCTATTGCATATTTTCTGACAAACAAATTATATGAGAAGGATTGGCATGTCATTTTAAATTGAATCTAATGTTACCATTACTGTTTCATATAATACAAAGGAATGTTGTGAAATTGATATCAATCTCTTACCTGTTGCCAACTGGTTTGGGAAGTTACAGAGATACGCTAAGAACTCTTGTGGAACATCTATTTATATGTCGCATTCATGTAAGAGGCTGGTTCATTTTCTAGCATTGCACCAACATGCACTTAAGCAATACTTTCAGCTGATTGCAGTTTCCTAGTAAGCTAGATATGCTGAAATTCAACGGATTTGAAAAAAGACACACCACCCCCCTCAACGTATCTGAATTTAGCACTTGTGTGACTTCCAGCATAGCTAACAGTGAAATTAAATTTAAATGAAAGATTTCAGATGCAAAACCCTCAAAATCTGTCTGCACTTTTCTTTTAAGTGAGCATTTTTTTTATCAGTGGTATTTAGCAGGTTTTGAACCAAAATTATTTGATTAACGTATACTATGTGTCAAGGGCGTAGGTTTGGTCTCAGCTTTGGTGGGGACACATCCACAACTCCTACTATTGCGATTTGATTTGGTTTGTGTGATTTGTGAGTGGCAATCATAGAATTTGATTGACCTTCCACACACACACACACATAGAAAGTGATGGTTGTCATAGGTTTCTTTTTCATATTTTGGAATTCATATAAAAGATAAATGTATATTGATAATTATTTATAGTATTTTATAATCTGCATAATTGCTAATAGCTAAACATATTTAGTAATTTGATTACATCATATTGATATTTAAATTATTAAGGCTACACTTGTCTATACACGAATCCGACGAGCGTTCTGTGGAGGCTGCCATCTTGTGGCGACGCCATTACTGAGCTGCTACTGGTATGTAAACAAACCTCCGTGATAACGCACCCTCAATGACAGCTACAGCCTGGCAGTATGGCTTGTTGGGTTGATGATGTTAAGACAGTGGCCTCCGGTCACAGATGAAGGTACAAGCGATCTTACAGATTATGTATGAAAATAGCTTAGAGTAGAGAATGAGTAAATAAAGGACATAATTGGGACTAGGTTGATATTATATATATTATATTATAAGTACTGTACCCATACAGAAAAATAATATATTCACATATATGCAGCTTGAACATATTCCAGTATAAGCACATCTATGTTAAATAAATATATTTACATCTATGTGAAATACATATATTTCCATGTATGTATCAATATATTTCAAAATATAAGTAAATATTCAATATTAGCCACTTTCTTATATTTTATGCATATATTAAATATATTTAAATATATGGCAGTAAGAAGCATGATCACATGACCCTTGATGAAGATTCTGATCACATGATCTATATATTTCAGACATATATTTCTCTAATATAGTTCATATTCTACTATGGTTTGATATTTTCCGCATTGATCATTAAATATTTCACTTTTGTGTTTACTTAAAATTAACCATAGTATCAGTATAAAGAGGAAGAAACACACAACACTTCTGTTATCTTTTATTCTATTTTATTGAAAATCTTTGTTTTTGTTATGGAACCTCAGTTCTGTCACTTTGGCATTTATTGCCTGGCCCAGCAATCTGGAGTGAGTGTCTGGCCTGGGAACTGCTTCAGGGTGGCCTCTGAATAAGACAGAACATATACAAATAGAACATGCAAAATATTAGTGACACAAATACAGATGCTAAAGTGCAGAAACACTGTTGTGTTATCACGATAATTGGAGATAAATACGAAGTGAGTTGGAGAGAAAGACATACAAATAAAATAAACTCACCAATTATCGTCTTAGTCTTCTCAGGGTCAAGGCATTCCCTCTAAGTGCCTCCTAAAAAATAGCACAATCAATTCGGACCTCAAATAGTTACAGTTTACTAACACAGAAAAGATCTATGATGGTGAGGCGAAAATGGGAAGCAGTCCACACAGACAGCCTAACACTTTTAAATGAGATAACACAACTAATATATATTATATACACAGAAGAGAGAAGCACACAGATACACACTGAAAGGAAAAGTTGGTTTCATCCTCAAATTTTTACTAAACTTGTACAACCAAGAAGCTGCTATTTCATTAAAGTTAAACATGTACATTTTAATGTAAAAGTTCACATCTGTATGAAAACACTCTACAAACCTTGTTGAATAAAAGCCTTCAGACTCACAACCTCCTCTTGGAGAGCCATTATCGCCACCTCTTCTGTAGGTGGTTGTCAGTTCTTGGTTATCTCCCACAGCTCACACTCATAGAGAGCTCTACCAGCCTTCTCTGAAACCTGCAAGTGAACAGAATACAGTGGGCATCGCTTTCAAATGACCACTTCATTCGCGCATTACGCGGCGTGAAGCTTTAGTACCACTTTCAGCCACTGTGCGTCGGCTCTACCACTGTACATCGCTCTGCCTGCGGTCCCTTCTGAAAAAGCAGGATCTACCATTAAACATAATTGTTGCCGAGTAATCCCAGCCTACTTAATTCAATAACAAAATAAATCATGCATAATTAAACATTACCTCGATTTAGGCTACTTGGGTATGGCTTAAGGCTTGACTACGGTGGTAACGAAAATCGAAATCGAAATTTGCTGTCTACATTATTGTCAGTGTTGGGGTTAACGAACTTCATAAATCAAAACAGTGGTGTGATAATTGAGCCAGTAGAGAAATAACTGTTCAGAATTAATCTGTAGCCTTGGGTAGGCTTCTGCAGAAAACAATGTTGTTGCCGATTTAATACTATCTGGCGGCGTTTTTAACAGGCTACATAATAGAGGCTTAGACAACTATGACCCACGTTTTGGTTTCAGAATTAATTTGCCCTACTTCTTGACTGCAATGTAGTCAATTGACTGCTTGACATGTCATTTTTATTTTTCTGTACAATAAACAAATACATCTGCTTTATGCGCAGAATTACATTCATATTTGGAACTTACATAGTCAATGCATCGTTCCACCACGTTAGTGTTTCCCAAAACCATAGTAGCAACGAAGCGTTCGCGAACCACTATCGTAAAGTTGTGTAGTTACAACTACTGTACACCTCTCGACCTGTGGTAGAATGCTAGAAGCATAGTTCCAGGGATCTTCATGTCAAAGGCGTCACTGACGCCAGTTATTTGTTTGCAAATTAATAATTATAAATATATTTAGGTTTCTAATTGATATTTACACTTCTAACCACCATACATCCATATTTTAAAATGCCCAAGGCAGAAAATACATAAATTAAAAGTCAATTTGCAGCCATGTGCACGTAAGTAAAAGTCACACACTTGCAGATAATAATAAGGTGGTGCGCACTTTTTGACACACAGTTTTGGGAAACAGTCGTAACTTACATGTTGGTTAGTTGAACGATGCATCCTGTTAGTAAAAAGCTAACCTCCGTAGTTGTACGGGAAACGCCCCCCAGATCAGCTTGTAGGCCATTAGCAATCTGTTTATTTTATTTTATGAAGCCTACACAGTATATCACATGCCACATTCTCACTTTCAATAGACAGGTGCAATAGCCATTGGTCAAGTATTGAGTATAAAGCAATTAAGATAGTACCCTATACAAAAAGTACTTCATACTATCATAAAAATTTGTTAAAACGAATAGCATTTTGCAACTTGACAAAACACTGGATTAAATATCGTAGGCACAGGAGAAAACTTGTACATCCATTGGCCCGTGGGGAGATCACATGCCAGTTGCCTCTCCCTTCAGTATGACTTGTTCGGCTGTGAGCTTGTTTCGCCAAAAAAAAAAACTATTGCTAGATATCAACGCGTCTTTGTTCATGGGTTTGGCCTCACAGCAGAGGCTTAGACAACTATGACCCACGTTTTGGTTTCATAATTTGCACTACTTACTGACTGTAATGTAGTCAATTGACTGCTTGACAGGTTATTTTTATTTTTCTGTACAATACACAAATACATCTGCTTTATGCCGCAGAATTATGCACTTGGATAGCCTATAGAACGGGCACATTTTGGAGAGAACGCACGCAAGAATCTGTAGGCTATTTGTGGATGGTTACCAGCAAACAATGTTTAATGCATTAACTCAAGACGTCAAACATTTTCTAAACAATACAAACAGAAAGGATGCAGCAGGCAGAAAATGTAGAAGAGTCATTTCCAGTGGAAGAACAAAATGCTGAATGAAGCCCAAATTTATGAAGGCATATCTGGCAAGTTGTTATTTTTTTTGAAGACGTAAATGGTTGGGCTATAGGCCTAGTTTGCAAGAAGGAGACATAAAGCGTGAGCATGCCACACTATCCACAGCTGTGGTAGCGGGGGTAGGAGGATTACTGTTAGCGCAGGATTTATATAAAATTCTTCAACAGAAGGCCTGCCTCGAATGCAGGCTTGTGGTTTGCGCAGCCTACAGTAAGTAGGTCTAGTGAGTTAGGAGTCCTCTAGACTTCTTTTCAGCTATCTCAGAGGTGGAAAGTTGCGTTCGTTGGGGGCAGGGCCGGGTTAACAATTCATAGACCCTTGGGAACAAATGTCTGATGGCCCCCCCTGCCCCCAGCCAAGCGTGAATCGGGCGGTCAGTTAATAGGCCTATCGTGAAGATTTGTATTGCCATTTAAGGCACGAGCGCATCTGTGAGGCCAAGCCTCACCAAGTAGCCCGTTTGTTTACAACTAACATTACATTTAATTAAACTGATTATAGGCTATGCCGAAATAGTTTCAACATTTTGAATATCAGTGTCAGGTGAATTAGGAAATGCCTTATGGCTGAAAGCTGCTTGGGATCCCCCCTGTCAAGCAATAACCATACAAAAAGTTAAAAACAGATGACATAATGCGCATCACTGACATAATGCGCAAATAATATAGCCTAGATATTCCAATATATTCTAATACATGTTTATTTTAGAGGGGATATTCGAATGTCATTTTTGAGCAATTTTGACAGCCCTAGTCCACTGTAGGCTACGCCAATCGTCTATTAACACCTTCCACTAACCCCGGTGAGTGGGGGTCGCTATAGCGCTGAGTCGGCCGGATAGGCAGCCTTTGCCAGCTGACGGCAACCTGGATTGAATTGGGGGCGCTGTAGCGACTTACCCCATGCCGTCTGCAGCACCTTCGTGTAATCCACTGCCACGGGTATACAGGGTGGTGGGCTATTGTGCGAGACGCCTTCCCAGACGCCCCCAAGGGAAGCCATGTCTGGCATAGGGGCCTGAAGACCCAGGATCTTGGAGGCACTCAACACCCGTGACATCAAGGAGCCGACGGGGACCTCCCCTGGCACCGTGGATTCATCAGTTGGCTGCACCATATCTGAATGTAGCTCATCCAGGAGGCCGTCGCCGCTTACGTCATCGATCGTAGAACGAGGGGCATGGAGCGACAGCACATCCACATCACCCAGATCAACATCCGCACCATGGCTCTCAGGCCTGGATGGGGAGAGACCTTCCTGGCCAGGGGGCAGAGAAGGGGATGACGTGCCCTGGAGACCCTCCAGCCTGTCCATCCTCCTAGCCAGAGCCTGGAGAGCTGAGAGAATCTGAAGCGACTCCGTGCCATTACCCTCGGTCACGGCAGCTGGAGCCGAGCGCTTAGCAGGTCCAGGGACCTCCACCTGATCATGCCTGGAAGGGGACTCATGTTGCCGTTTACGGCAGGTGCGTATGCTTACGGCCATGCCTATGAGAGTGGGACGGTCGGTCGGGTGAGCGCCGCCTGTCCCGTCCACGCACGTGGCCACATGCCTGGTCAGCCCGGCGGAGCCGTTCATCCCTAGGAAGGTCACAGGCTGCGCTGCAGGGGCTGTCGACATCCTCCAGGAGGTGGGCGGCCCCAAGGCAAGCGGGACACTCTCTATGCCCGTCATTGGGGGCCATCGTTGGCCCTACAGACTCTGCAGTAGTGTGCCGCCATTGCCTACCACAAAAAAAAACACAATGCAATACAACACAATACAATACAATACAATAAGGCACTTACCTTGGCCGCATTAACGCACTGGGTCTGCAAGCAGCAGCCCGTGAAGAGATACAGCAGTGGTGTAATACAGTACACGGGTGGCCTGAAGCAGCGCGGCGGACACGCTTAGCAGGCTCACACTGGCCCAGCTAAGCTGCGGACAGCAGCGGCGGGTACACAACAGATACACAAAGAAGGCGGCCACCAGTGCGTGAACGCGACGCCGCCGGCGCATACACCAGTGGACAACTGGAGAAAAGACACACAGCAGCGCACCTCGTGCAAGACTGCACCTAGCAGACACAAACAGCTAAACTTACCTTTTGCAAGTAGCCTAGCACACAACAACAAAGCTAACAAGAAGCACACAGTAACATTAGCCTAAGCGGCCGAAAGCACATCTGGGCTGATCAGGCCCACACAGGTTCCGCTGCCAGAGCAGTAAACAGAAATAACAACGGTGGCCCACGCCGGTGCGCAAATGCACCCAGCAGGCTCACACCAAGCCCAACTAGCCGCGAACAGCCAGATAAGGTACACAGTAGTTAACAAACAACAACCCGGAAACCTGGCACACAAAAAGGAAAATAACACTGAAACGGCAGCCCGCAGCAGTCGCTTGTGAACGCAGGAGCAGCAGGCTCACACTAGCCCCTCCCGCCCGTCGCGGTATGGGGTGAACTCAGGAAAGGCGTCAACAAGTTAAACAAAGTTAACGAAGTTTCCTGAAAAAAACACAGGTTACTGCCACATGCAGACTAACAAACACAGTCAAAGCAAGAAAGCAGTGAAAGTAATGCACTCATTATCACAGGTCTCAGATGAGGCGATCAAGGTGAGAGACTGAACCGGGAGCAATCTCCGCTATTTACAAGCTCGAGTCGTTCTGCTTCCGGAGGTCATGGGCATGACTTTGTTGACATATGGTCTCGGTGATAGGCAGAACGAAGGTGATCATTACTTTTTTAGACCGTAGTGACGGTCAGAGTGAGGTCGAAACAGATACAATGGACGCTTCCTACAAGGACTGTATTTTACCGTCTAATAAGGATAGGATGTTCACATGCCATTCCCATTTCTTCTTGAAGCCGAAATAAATCTGAGGATGTTTATCGGACATGCTTGGTTTTTACTGCAGGTACGTTAATCTTATAATATCAATAAGGACCTAGGTAATGTTACCGTTAGCGTTGGTTGAGTGATGGAGGCCAATTTGATTGATTGCATTTGTAGAAAACTATAAATGCGGTTATACCAAGCAAATTGATAGCAGCACTGTAATTGTATCTTTCGACTGTCATTTGTTGCACGTGCTACAAAAATCATTCTGTGTAATGGAAGATTTACCAACGTTACACCGGTCTGATACAGTTTTGCCTATACATGCGTGAGACTGAGACGCCTGTTTATTTGTTTTAAGTGTGTGCAGGGTGTGAGAGGGGAATCGATGTGCTTTGATTCCAGCTTGGTAGTTGTAGTCTGAAATTAAAAAGCATGTGTGTGTGAAGTATCCAAACAATGACACCTTAATTTCATTATGGCTGCTTTAGCAACACACCTTAAGCTACTGTGTAGTGGGTCCCATTTAGAAGTGGCTACCACGCTTTCCCTTGACTCATGGAGCTGCGTGAATTTTATTATAACTTTTCGCCACGATATGGCAGTTTAAGTCCGCTTGATACTGTAAGGCGTAAGCCATTGGTTTCCAAAGGAGATTTTATTTGTGTCGCCAGCATAACCTATTGACAATTTATGTTGTAGATAGGCCTACCTTATAAGCCTACCTGTAGCTTAGGGAAGCTAACAGCTTTCCATTAGGATCTAGTTTGTTAGTTACAGTTTTGCCATAACTCCCTGATGCATTTTTGCATTTAGAATAGCCAGAGCGTGGATATCTCAATCGGAAAATTAAACAATATCGGGTGCCTATGGACTAGGGTGAACCCAGCCTGATGTGCCTGCTATTTATTTTTTGATTTCTTAAAAGATTGAGCTTGGTCTGGTGAAAGCCAGACTAGCCATGGACCTCAGTTACACAATGCAAGGAAACATGAATCAGCCTATATTTGCACAAACAATAACGGACAACAGCTCTTCAACTTTGGAGTAGGCAGCACATGTGAGGAGCTACGACCTAACTTGCATGTTACTTTATGGAATTTAATTTTAGGATCTCAGGACTGAAGTTATATAAGAATTATATTGCGTTATATAGCCACACGCAACTAATGGCTTCTACCAGGCAAAAACAGACAGCTTTGGTGACCACACGAAACACAATTGCTAATAAGCTAACAGCAATGGCTTCTCCGGCTAGTGACCGCTCTTCCAACGACGATGGAATAACCATGACACAACTGGTGGAAGAACTGTCCAAACAACGCGCTAGTTTGAAAGAAGATATTTCAACACTCATTCAGGAATCTCTTGGGCCGTTATACACTTCAGTGAATGCACTGAAAGAGACCGTGGACAGATTTCAACAACGTCCAGACTGCAACGGAATCCTTGGCTGGGGAGAACTTTGGCAAGATTTTCGAAACCGAAGCAGCTATCAAGTCTCTACGAACCCAGAATGCTACACTGTTGGATCGGGTTGAAGACTTAGAAAATCGGTCACGCAGAGCCAATCTGAGGATTGTGGGTGTTCCAGAAGATAGTGAGGGTGTTGAGGACACTGTCAAATTTGTATCGAGCATGTTGATGGAGTTTACGGGCAATGCGTTGTTTGAATCTGCCCCAGCTCTGGAGAGAGCGCACAGAGTCGGCAAAAAGCCTGAAAAATCTGGTCTACCCCCACGTCCGTTTGTGGTATGTTTTCACCGATTTCAAGAAAAAGAATGAATGCTGCAATGGGCTAGACAGCACACAGTTACATACCGAAATGCTACCCTGAGGATATACCCAGATTACAGCGTCAGTTTATCTAGGAGACGGGCTGAATTCAATGACGTCAAACAAGCCTTATATGTGAAGGGGATAAAATTCCAGCTACTCTACCCTGCCATCTTGTGAGTCACGTTTAACGGAAATACTTTCAAATTCAACACACCAGAGGAAGCAAAAGCTTTCTACGACCAAAAGGTGATGGGTGAAGACAATTAGGACTAACTGGACTTCGGACTGATAGCCTTGTGGAGTCAGCCACTTTGGCTGCAGTTAGCTTGTGGCTAACACGTCTGAAGAAATTTCAGAGCACAGACTGAGAATGTTAACTTGTCCCTTCTTGAGGTAAACTTGTAACAATTCAACCCTAAATTTTATATATGAGATGAACGCTACTAAAATCAGAAAGAAATAATTCGGACACCAGTCATTTGAGTTTAAGTTTAGTTGCCCTTTAGTGCGGCTTCACGGTCACGTTATGCTTTTTCTTTCTCGCTTAACTGATTTCATTTCATACATGCAACCAATCCCATACAATTAACAAAATAACCCCTACCCCAAACAGAAATATATATAATTCAGTCCAAGCATGTACAGATAAACTTGATCACTTTGTTCTACCCAGCCCCAACCCCAAAGTCATATAAAGCGCTACCGCAATTCCAGGTGCGCACAATGTCCAACAGAAGAAAAAGGAGTCGCTCCTCGAAACGGAAAAAAATGCAATAATCCCGTAATCAAAAATCCACGAAAATAAACTGTAGGCCTACAGCGTAGGAAAAATAAACACCGCGGGCTCACCACACCGAAGGCCTGAATGTTCGAACTGTCCCGTTGCTTCCTCGTTTCTCCCCAGACAGTAGCCACTCCAGCGGGAGAAGCGTTAATCCTTTTTTCGCACGAAATGTGCCAAGAATAACCTGTATGCAGCGTCTATTTCAATCTCTTATTTATGATCTCTGGTAAACGTTTACTCTCCACAAAAGCACCTCCCGTCTGGCCTCCCAGCTACCCTTTTAAAACCTCCCTCCCCTCAGGAATAGGCTAGGTACACCTCTCACGTGACCTCATTACCTACAGGTACCAGGTAGGCAAAACAAAATACATTTTCTTCTCAAACAAATATTTCATTCCAGTTCAGTTCTGTGTAATATTCATACAACTAGAAGGCTCTTACCAACATTATAGGCAGGAAATTAAATAAACATTCCAGTTATTATCCTATCTTACACATTATTCAACTCATAGGACAATAAACATATGTACAGGTTACAAACTGTTATTTTGCTTAACCTACTGGGTTACGCGAACTCAGAACTCTGTTTTCTTTTTTTTTTTCCAACTGATAATGGTCACCGGCTGCCACCTGTTGGATTTGGTTAACTAACGATATACTTTGAACTTCTATAGTGCTAACCTAGCCAATTCATTTCTTTTATAAATAGGCTATATGTCTATACATGTGTGTGTGTGTGTGTGTGTAAAGTGGTGCACGTGACTGGTGAAGGATTTTGGTTATTTGATTATTTGTACTTTGTGGTTAAGGTTATAATCTGAGAGCTTTGTATTATGCTATTCTGTTTCATAATGTTATTGCTAAATGGTCAAGGCTCTTCACTGTTTACGGTAGGATAGGATGTACCGGAAGGTTCAAGAGTTAGGAGGGAGCCTGCAGTCTGGCCATGTTCTAGCGGCAGACATACAGTAGGAGTGTTGAGGGTTAGGAGGGGGCCCATCAAAGCAATTGATAGTATATTTAGTACTGGATGGGGATTGTATACTGCCCAATGGTATCTCATTTTGTTTTATGTGATGCTTATGTTTTTGGCAAATATTATGGGGCGCACTTTCTTCTTTTCTTTTTAACAGAACATGTCATATGATACAACTAAAGTCAGGGCTGAAGTAGGTGCAACATCAACTCATTTTATTACTTGGAATGTAAAAGGAATGAATGGGCCAAATAAGAGATCAAAAATATTTTCCCACTTAAAGAAATAATATTTTTACAGGAAACACATTTGAAAATAGTAGACCAAGTCAGGCTTAAGAAGAACTGGGTTGGGCAGAGTTTTCATTCTAACTTCAACACTAGAGCACGGGGGGCGGCGATCTTAATTCATAAAAAAGTATTATTTACTCCATCTCAGACCCCCAAGGACGATTTATAATAGTATCAGGGTCACTCTTTAACACTCCAGTAGTACTAGCAAGCATATACGCCCCAAATTGGGATGATGTCAGCTTCATAAATAAACTTATCTCTCTTATCCCGAATTTGAATTCACATAAACTAATTCTTGCAGGTGATTTTAACACCGTCATGGACCCAGCCACAGATCGCTCCAACCCAAAGACTTTAGTACGCTCTAAGATGTCTATAGCTCTTAGTGAATTTGCAGAGCAGACTGGTAGTGTTGATCCGTGGAGGTTCCACATAAAAAGGAATTATCCTATTTTTCAAACGTTCACCATACATATAGTAGGATAGACTTTTTCCTAATTGACAAAACACTTCTTCCTGCTGTAAAGAAGGTGGAATATAGTGCCATTGTTGAGTCAGATCATGCTCCATTGTCTCTTGATCTTTTGTTTGCTCAAAACCTGACACAGCGTAGCACATGGAGATTGAACACAGCCCTACTAACAGATAGTCACTTTTGCAATCTCATATCTAAGGAAATAGATGACTTTATGCTATTTAACAAGTCAGACTCTATATCTCCATCCACTTTATGGGAGACACTTAAAGTAGTTGTAAGAGGAGAGATTATATCATACACTATTTCACGCAATAAAGAGAGAAAGCAGAAGGAACAAGAACTCATTAATTAGAAGCATAGACCGGCAATATTCTATCACCCCTACTCCAGAGTTATATAAAGAGAGGATTGCACTGAAAACCGAATATGATTTATTATCAACAGAAAGGACTGAGAAACATCATCTGTGGTCAAAAGGTCATTATTACGAACATGGGGAGAAAGCAGGCCGTCTTCTGGCCTATCAGCTGAAATGTAGATCCGCTTCTCGTTTAATCCCACAGATTCGCAATACTTCACAATCATTGACCATAGATCCAGTAGAAATTAATAATACTTTTAAAGAATTCTACTCAGAACTATATATGTCTACATCCCCACAAGATAACTCAAACATGACCACTTTCTTGGATAGTATAGACATACCAAACATAGATGCAGCTGCTAAAGACAATCTTGATAAGCCCATGCAGGAGATTGTTGATGCCATTCAGAAAATGCAAAGTGGCAAATCACCGGGACTTGACGGCTACCCTGTGGAATTTTACAAAAAGTTATCTTCTCAACTTGCCCCCATCCTACTTGAAATGTTTAATCACTCTTTTAATCAGAATCATTTACCACAGACTTTGACTGAGGCATCCATTTCACTTCTTTTAAAGCCAGACAAGGACCCACTTGATTGTGGGTCCTACCGACCTATATCCTTGCTAAATTCAGATGTCAAGGTTCTAGCTAAACTTCTCTCCTCAAGATTGGATAGTGTAGTATCCCAAATCATCTCAATGGAACAATCTGGATTCATGAGAGGCCGTCACTCCTTCACAAATATACGCAAACTCCTAAATGTTATACACTCACCGGCATCCGGGGAGACACCAGAGGTTGTTGTCTCCCTGGATGCTAAAAAAGCATTCGACAGAGTTGAGTGGTGTTATTTATTTGCTGTCTTGGGGAAATTTTGGTTTTGGCTCAAATTTCATTTCTTGGATCCGCTTATTATATACTGCTCCTAAAGCATCAGTACTTACAAATAAATTATCTTCCCATCTGTTCTCTCTGTCAAGGGGTACACGTCAGGGTTGTCCCCTCAGCCCTTTGTTATTTGCACTAGCTATTGAGCCGCTGTCAATTAAGTTCAGAACAGCCCCCGACATCCTTGGAATTCATAGGTTGGAAACTGAGCACATAGTTTCTTTATATGCAGATGACCTGCTTCTTTATATTTCAGACCCAGTGTCATGTGAGTTCATCAGACCCAGAGTTCATCAATTCCTGCTTTACCAACAGACTCAGGACTTGAGAAAATTTTGCGGACTCCGGTTCAGCACAAGAGACTGATCTCAAACATTTCAAAAATAATAACTTCTCTTCAGGAAACGTCACTAGAGCGGCTTAAAACCGAATGGGCTGAAGAACTAGGGAGGGAAATCTCTTATGCAGTCTGGGACTGCGCTCAGGCTAGAGTTAATGGCACTTCATCCTGTGCCCGCCTTAGCTTGATACAGTTCAAGGTTTTTCACAGAATTTACTACACAAAATCCAAACTATCCAGAATTTATTCCGACATTCAAGATAGGTGTGAGCGCTGCAATTCTGCACCAGCAGATATGTCACATATGTTTTGGACCTGTTCTAAACTTAGAGATTTTTGGTCATATGTTTGCAACATTTTGAACGATGCTTTTGATACCAAAGTGAAACCCTCTGCAGACATGGACATCTTTGGAGTCTTGATTAATGACATCTTGTTGCCCACTGATAAGAAGAATGCTTTTGCTTTTGCCTCTTTGTTAGCCCGTAGAAGAATAGCTTTACAGTGGAAATCTCCTGATTCACCTAAAGGGTCTGTCTGGCTCAGTGACCTAATGTTTTTCTTGAAATTAGAAAAAATTAAGTACTTCACCAGAGGATCAATTAGTAAATTTCACAAAATATGGGACCCGTTGATTTTGTATTTTGATAAGCTCAATATTCTCCCGTAAGACAATAGGGCCCTGATGTGTTTTTCAACCAAGTGTAGCTAAAGGCATGTAAAATGTAAGTGTGGAATGCCCCTCCCCCCTTTTTTTTTTTTTTTTTTTTAAGTTATTGTTGGTATTATTATTATTATTATTATTATTATTATTATTATGTACTTATTTTCATTATTATTATTATTATTATTATTATTATTATTATCCTTAATTCCAATTATTTTAATGGCAGTAAGTGGTTGTTGTGAGTGGGTGGGTGGGATTTGATTGACAAAGTAATGTTAAACCAATTCAAGATTTTCTATTTATATGCATCCTGTACAGTATTACCTTTCTTGAATAAAAAATATTGTTTAAAAAAAAAAAAAATGTGTATGAACAGTCTAGCGACGCATTTCATCAAGGCACATTTGGACATGTCAGTTATTTGCACCACTGGTTAGATGTAAAACAGCATTTCGTTTCAGGCTACTGTTACTTAATTTGTGCATTGACAATAAAGTATCACATGAACTAAAGATGACTAAAATCTTATGCAGAAGAAGAAACATTCACAAAAAATTAGAGATGCACCGATATGGAATTTTAGGGCCGATAACGATAACCGATATTTATTGGTTTGTTGTGGCCGATACCGATACGATAACCGATAATATTACTCTTGAAAAAAAAAATATGTGAAGTGATTTGGGGAAAGCATTTAATAAGCATAATTTTATTGCAGAAATTTTACCTACCATCAAATGATGGACAGAACTCATAATAGTCCTCAATAGTACGGCAGTCAACAACATAACAGTAGCCTAGCCCTACATGTGTAGCTCCTTTAAGTGAACCTGACGTCAGTGAATTGCGAGTGAGTGGCTAAAGAGTTTGAATCGTTTTCATTCAGGACTAAATGCTCATAAACGGCTCAGCTTGGAATAAGCTACAGTATAGCGACCAAATCAGAGTTTGTGAGGGAAACTTAGGGAAGGTTTAGTTTCTACTGCGGGTAACTGAATAATAAAGCTGCAACTCCTCAGACTGTATCTTATGTCCGTCTACTCTGTTGCTCACAACCTGCTGCAGCAGAAATGAAAGGCGTTAGCCCCGAAGGTTTTAATAACTTATTATAATGACCTGTCTGGAACTAAAGCACGAATGGTTAGCATATTTCTAGGTAATAATACAAAACCCAAGCTAAAGTAATGCAAAAATAATACTAAAACACAACTTAGAACTAGGCCTACTTATGTACTCGTCCCACTAACGAGTTTGTTTATTTGTTTCCCTGACCAGCGCGGTAAAGTGCAAACACACCAGCACAAGACGGCTCTAGATAGGGCTGAGCTCCGCTCTGTTAAGGTTAAATGGCGGATCATTCACGAGAGGATTTTGAGCACAGATTCCCAAATGAACGCATATCCACAGATTTTGTTAGAGTGGTGAAATACATTCACACCGCTGACATTATATTGAGGAAAAAGTATAGCCAACCAAGCTCAAGTAGCTCAGTGTAGCAGGACGGACCCTACGTAGGCCTAAATTAGAACTTTAAAAAATATCGGCGCAAATTATCGGCCAGAATTCTGTTATCGGACCGATAATAATATTTTCCTTTTTTCACTTATCGGCTAATAATAGGCTATATCGGCCGCTGATATATCGTGCATCCCTACAAAAAATCCATCTATCCAAAAATGACCTTTGTTTTTGACAGCTGTTGAAAACGGCATGGAACTGACAGAGATGTTTTTGTTTATTTAATTTATTAATAAATAAATAAATACATAAATAAATACATACATACATAAATACATACATAAAAATATAACATTATGCTGATACCTTTTGCTTTTTTCCAAATACAATGTAGCCTACAGGTGTAAGTGACCTTTCATCAATCCAGTTGCAATGGATGAACTGTGATGAACTGCCCTACTTGTGATTGTTTGGAGATTTTAAAGGTTTTATAACAATGCTACAACTTCTTTGGCTATTCTACAATCTATTCACCTTTTCACCGCCAGTAGGCTACTTTCTGTGCAGCCGCTCACACACACACACAGGCATGCCAAACAAGTATACACAAAAGTTTCAAGAGTGGGGGATGGAGTAAAAGATGGAGACAAATTGAAGTGTGATTTATTTTCGCGGAATGGATGTACAGGACTGAGCGGCGGTCATATTTTGTACCGCTATGCGGTACATCTAGTTACATTGCTAATCATTGCTATCTCTCTTACCAGTTGCCAGTGTCTGTCTTTAAAAAAATCTGGAAGCTTGGCACATTTGGCAACATCCTCCTCCGATGTCTTCCTTTCTTTTTTTAACTGGCCTTTTCAGTCCCTCCGGGCCTCTTTATACCATCCATCCTCCCTGGCACTTATCGATGCAGTAGGGCCGGCCCGGCTATCGGTAGGCCTATCTGAGAAAACCTTTTGGAAAAGATGGGCTATATGGACTCAACCAACTCTTTTTGGGAGGGGAGAACTCCCTCACATGGTAGGCCACAACCAGGCTACAACCCATGCAGAGGCTACGATGTCAGGCATAGATTGCGGAACATAAGTAGCCTACGATAGACTAACATGACAAATGTCAATATGTTTTTCCTTGACTGGCCCAAAAGGGAAACGGCCCACCAGGAATTCTCCCGATTCTCCACCCCAGGCCTGAATCTGTTCTGCAGTCACAAATCTATGCTACATGTACAAATCTCTCCTGAGTTACAAATGTTTCAGACAGATTTGACACTTCCTTGTTGAATATGGGTAATGGTAATGGTAATGCCAATGGTAATGCTCAGGTTTGGCAAGTCAATCAGAAATTTAAGTAGGGCCTACACCTTGTAGTGCATATTTATAATCATTGTTTATGATTAAATCCACATTATTTCCCCCTGAATATAGCACATTTTTACACATATATTTGTCATAGTATTTATACCATCACAGTTAGGCTATTTATGTAACTAACAACTACATTATCCATAATACAATGCTGATCTTGAAACGGAGATTTTTATAACATCACAATTACAACAATATACCATGCTGTATGAACAAAACGGTATGATTTGTATTAATAGGGACTTCAGGTAGAATTTTGTTGGATTTGAGATGTCTTGAATACATCTTTACATTTGATACTCTTCCACTAGAATTGTATTTGATACAGTGGCATTGAGTTACAAAGTTGTACTGAAATGGTTATTCACTCTGTTGCCATGTCTAGATATTTTAACTAAAAAACTATACATATATCCTTTAAATACATTTGCAAAGTGCAAAGTAAAATCGAGCTATTGGATTCAAGCAAACACAACCTCAACCACAATAATGTAAAAGATTAGAGGTATATGACTTGAAGCATTTTATGCCAACCTGGATACCACACATCACCACAATCATTGCATAAAATAAAGTATGTGAAAGTATATTCATCCCTAAAGCCAAATTTATTTGCATGGATCATGTGCTCATATGGGCTGCTGATTAGAACATTCTACTTGGCAACTATAAGATTCCAGCAACTATTTTTAGAAATTTAACGGTACATATTTTTTACTTTGATGACAAATCCGTTTTCATAAGACAAAAATTTCAGTATATCTTTTCTCACAGTTTGGATGCTCAGCCCATAAATGACTGGATTTAGAAATGGTGGAAGTATCAAAAAGTACAGTGACATAAATATTTGCATTTCAAAAGGTAAATTAATTGTGGGAAAACGACTCTGTATTATTTCAAAAAAGCATCCAAGACTATAGTTTATGATCGCTATGATGTGTGGGGTGCATGTTTTCACTGCTTTGATTTTAGATTCTTTAGAACCAAAAAAAGCAAATTTTCAAAATTTTTGCATAGGAATAAACTATCATAATAAGCTGAGGGAATGTATACACAACTACAGAAAACAATCCTACAATACTCTCCACTGAGGTGTTAGAACAGGACAACTTGACAAGAGAATAGTTCATGCAGTACACACGTTCCATTACTCTACCACAAAATGTTAATCGCAAAGTGAAAGTAAAAAACAGGGCAAATGCACCCAATGGATAAAACCATGAAAATGCAACAAGACTGTACACTTTTGTTATAGACATAATTCTCTGATACTGTAGTGGTTGGCAGATGGCCAGATAACGATCGTAGCCCATCACTGCCAGAATTGTAAACTCTATGATAGCATATGTATGAATGCAATATATTTGCAGTTGACAACAGGTCAGAGATACCTCATAAGAGTAAGATATTAACTTATTTAACAATGAAGGCAGAAGTGCAGTGCTACCATAAAGATTATTTGCTGCCAGGTTACAAATAAATAAGTACATGGGCTCATGTAGTGCCTTATCATTGTATATAATACAGATCAAAGCAACATTTTCAAACACAATAGCTGTGTATAGTATTAGAAAAAGGATAAAGTACAGGGATTTATGATCCTGCATTCCATAGAAAGCGGTTAATACGACTGAAGACACAACTGATGAGTTTTCCATTGTATTAAATTCTATCTGAATGCCCAGTGTGAACTTTTATTGACTAACAAAGACTATCCTACTGAATCTCATTGGAGGACTTCAGTGAGGTACCACAGGGGATGGTATCAGCTCTGATGATGGATGCAGTGGGAAAAACTGCAGACAGTTTCAGCAGATGCTAATAATGTACAGTATTTGATGTACAACCTCAAAAAAGAAAAATGTTGTCTAAAATGCAAAAAAACAATAAACAGAATATGATAATATACAAGTCCCATAAACCCATATTTAGCAGCAAAAAGGAAATCGACAACATATCAAATGTTGAAAATGAACATTTGGACTAATTCTGTAAATGTTTAGGAACTGAGGAGATCAGTTGCTAGAGTTTTTAGAATGAAATGCTGTCCCATTACTCCCTGATATAGAATTTCAGTTGCTCAACTGTATTAGGTATTCCATTATGCACCTAAATGGACAACTCTAGACTGCAGACAGGCCATGTTACACCTGGACTCTTCATCTATGGAGAAATACTGTTTAAATATGTGCAGAATTCATTTTGCTATTGTTTTCCTGGAATATTCAAGGTCTTCCCTGGATGAAGTTGGCATGAGAACAGTGGCATCAAGGAAGCAAAAAAGGAATACACTCACAAGATAACCACCCACTTCAAAGACAGCAGGAACGCACAAAGCCTATGGCAGGGCATTCAGGCCATCACGGACTACAAGCCCGCGCCACAGAGCTGTGAGAGCAACACAGCTCAACAATCTGAACCGCTTCTTTGCTCGCTTTGAAGCACAAAACAGCACTTGCCCACAGAAGACCCCTCCCCCTCCACACGAGCAGCCCCTGTGCCTCTCTGCCGACAGCGTGAAGAGGACACTTGCTGCTATCAACACCCGTAAAGCAGCAGGCCCAGACAACATCCCAGGTCGTGCGCTGAAGGACTGCGCTGAGGAGCTTAAGGATGTCTTCACTGACATCTTTAACACTTCTCTGAAGCAAGCCATTGTCCCATCATGTTTCAAAGCTGCCACCATCATACCTGTGCCGAAGAAAACTGCTCCATCCTGCTTCAATGATTACCGCCCCGTGGCACTGACACCCATCATCATGAAGTGCTTTGAGCGGCTTGTCATGTCACACATCAAATCCATTTCCCCCCCCACCCTGGACCTCTTCCAGTTTGCATACCTAGCCAAATGGTCCACAGAGGATGCAATCTGCTCTGCCCTCCACCCAGCCCTCACCCACCTGGAAAAAAGAGACTCATATGTGAGATTGCTGTTTATAGACTTCAGTTCTGCATTCAACACCATAATACCATAACAACTCATCTGCAAACTTGACAAACTGGGACTCAGTACCTACCTCTGCAACTGGCTACTGGACATCCTCTGTCAGAGGCCTCAAGTAGTACGTGTTGGCAACAATATCTCAAGCAGCATCACACTGAGCACGGGGGCCCCCCAAGGCTGCATGCTCAGTCCGCTACTCTTCACCCTGCTGACGCATGACTGCACTGCAACCTACAGCAACAACCACATGGTGAAATTTGCTGACGACACAACTCTGGTGGGTCTCATCACCAAGGGCGACGAGACTCAATACAGGTTGGAGGTCGACCTTCTGACCACGTGGTGCAGGGACAACAACCTCTTGCTGAATGTCAGCAATACCAAGGAGATTGTTGTTGACTTCCGGAGAGGTCACACCCAACACCTGCCACTGACCATCGACGGTGCTGTGGTGGAGAGAGTGAGCAGCACCAAATTCCTGGGGGTGCACATCAGTGAAGACCTCTCCTGGACCACCAAGACTGCATCACTGGCGAAGAAAGCTCAGCGTCGCCTGTACTTCCTGCGGAAACTCAGGCGAGCAAGTGCTCCACCAGCCATCATGACCACATTCTACCGAGGCACCATTGAGAGCATCCTCTCCAGCTGTATCGCTGTGTGGGGCGGAAGCTGCACTGAATACAACAGGAAAGCCCTGCAACGCAAAGTGAACACAGCTGGAAGGATTATTGGTGCTTCACTCCCCTCCCTGAAGGACATTTACACCTCCCACCTCACCCGCAAGGACACCACAATTGTGAGTGATGCAAGTCACCCCGCTCACAATTAGTTTGATCTACTGCCCTCTGGGAAGAGGTACAGAAGCCTGCGCTCCCGCACCACCAGACTCACCAACAGCTTCATACACCAGGCTGTTAGGATGCTGAACTCTCTCCCCCCTCCACCCTCAGCTACATAACACCCTGGACTTTTGGACCCACAATGGCTGCCTTGCACTACTCCACTTGCACTACTCCACTTGTACACTTGCACACTTTGCAACTTGTTGTTGTTGTCCTGTTGTCCTGAAAACACTCCTCTGCTGCTCTTACATAACTTGCACCACTATGCCACTTGCATACTTAGGTCAAACAGAACTACCTCAGCCATTTATTGGCCTGACTTTTGCACTATTATTTTGACTGTCTACTGTATGCACAATTGCACAATTTCAACCCAAATTTTGCTGCTCTTATTTCTTCATTGTATGTGCCTTCTTATTTACTTTTTATATTGTTTACTTGAATGTTATGTTTGTCTGTGGACCTAATTGGTAAAATATGTCTTGTCTCTACCGTGGGATAGTGGGAAACGTAATTTCGATCTCTTTGTATGTCTTGACATGTGAAGAAATTGACAATAAAGCAGACTTTGACTTTGACTTTGACATGAAATTACGATTAGTGGCAGTATATGTTGCTCAAAACCTTCATCATTTGGAATTGATTGTGCTTTGTGCGAAATGTGCAAGATATCCATGCTGTAGGCTCTAATGCTCCTCCAACCCCTCAGAGATGTTGGTTTTTGAACTGAGCACCAGGGACGTCGTAAGGCCTCTTTTGGGGTGGCTAAGCCCCCCCAAGATGTTCAAAATCCCCCCCTTCAAAAATATTGTATTTTCTTTTTTTTTTTGGTTAAGGAAATCGCAACATGCTTGCACTTAAAGGTGCCATGTGTAATGTCAGCCAAAAAATCGATTTTTCATACAAAAAAAATCAAAATTCATACTCCACATTCCATAAAAGATGGGGGCAGTATACCTCCAGAAAGTGAGTTGGTTTACCCTAGAATAATAACCGAGAAACGTGTATTGCAGTTTGGCTGGCGGTTATGTTGCCCGCATACTGCCTCCCATGGCCGAAACTGGTATTATGACACCTGTCGGGCTGTGGCTAGTGATTTAGCAAGCTAATTCAGGTTGATATCTCTGCAGCACTATACCTTGTCATTTTTTAATGACATCATCGCCCTTATTTCTTCTCATTCTTTTGATGCATGTAGCTCATTTTTTGGATATTTTTACCTCAATTCTTACACACGGTACCTTTAAAGGAGAACTTGGCAACTATTTCAATGTAATAAACCCGTTTAGAAATCATTTGGATAGTTAAATGACCCGTCCCGGTGAAAATGGTGACTTTCCTCGCTGCGCCTAGCGTCCCCAGGTGGAAAACCAACCTTGCAACATTGAGTCTACCGTCCCCGAAAGAGAAGTGAGAAACAAGAAACTCGTTTTAAATCGTGTTTCTTACCTTGTAACATTCACATAGTTCTGCCAAACTTATGTTAACCGTTCGCTAGCTTTTAAACAAATCCATGTGCTTTATCGTTACCTTTTCCCACAGTTTGAAATGGCATAATGCACAATTTCTCCAGCAGAGCGTGTAATGTGTTTAGTAACTAGTAAAAAAAGATGTCCACACTTTGGGCTCTACGTTAACTCACGTCTTTACTCAGTCAACTTCAGGTTCACATATACGCATGTCCGTATCACATGATGACGTATAACATCCTGGCACCTCATTTGCGTGTGATCATTCTATTACATCTCCCCCTTGAGATTCTTACAATCTTAACACTAAAATGATCAACATTGGCTAGAAACATAACTTAAGCCTTATTAAAGCAATATTCTGTAAGTTATATTACCAAACTAAAGGAAAATGTGTATGGTCTTCTGGAACTCATTGTAAAACCAACCAGTACATTCATTCACAATAGACTTTGCTGGAACTCTTTTCCCATTAATTAAAGATGAAACTCTTTGCATTGGAACTCAGTGCAATATTACCAATCTCTTACATCACAGTACACAGTGTGATTGTCATTGCTGGAACTCTTTTCACATTAACAATACATTCATTGTCATTGCTGGAACTCTTTTCACATTAATAATACATTCATTGTCGCGACCAGACAAGTCCAGTCTCTGAGCTGGTCTGCTGAACCTGCCCGGCCTAGTCTGAGTCAAGCCATCAGCAACTGTGCTCAAGCTGGTGTCAACCTCTGTGGGGCTTCTCCCTGGGTCGCTGAACGGCTGCTCTGGTGGAGGATCCAGAGTACCCGATGCTGCTGACCACGCTGGGCACCGCCTGAAGATGGCGACGGTTGCGGCGAAGTGTGGCTCCCTGCTATGTCTCCACAAGGTAGGATCTCGGTGTGATGCTCTCGCCAGTCACCACAGCTGGGGTGACCCAGGACTTTTGATGGTCCAGTCTGGTGAGGACGTGGTGCCCTGCCCTAATCTTGCCCTAATCTTGGTTCGAATCTTGCGGCCCATTTAGAGCTCTGCTGGGCTTACCCCAGTGCTGCTCCCAGAGTAGATCTGTAGCACATGAGTGCCAGGAGAGGGTCCTTTTGTCTCAGGATCCCTTTGGCTATTTGCACCGCTCTTTCGGCGTGCTATCCCATAGCGGGCAAAAGTAGCTTTCAGTTTTGTGACTACTTGGGCAGTAGTGGTGGTAGGCATGTGGAGAATCTCAATAAACCGTGAATAGTAGTCAGAGATAACTAAATAGTTCTGTTTGTTGCATTCACACAAGTCCATGCCAATTCTTTTCCACGGCCTGTCCGGGAGAGGTGTGGAGATCAAAGGTTCTCTGGACTGAGCTCTCCTTTATTCCTGACAAGGCTGGCAGGCTAAGACTTTCTGCTTGATGTGAGCTGCTATACCTGGCCACCAGACGGCAGAGTTAGCTCTGTCTCTGCATTTAGTCAATCCCTGATGACCATCATGGATACGCTCTAACACATCCACTCTCAATTTCTCTGGGATTACTATCCTATTGCCTCTAATAACCAGGCCCTGGTGAGCTGACAGCTCGTTTCTCATGGGAAAGAACTCCCTAACGGTTGGATGTGTCTTACCTATGTGGTCAGGCCAACCGGACTATATGTATCTGGTCACAGCTTGTAGTGTGTCATCAACAGCCGTGGCAGCTCTGATGCTGTTTATTCTCCCCTCTGTAGCCGGCATGTTGTCGATGATGGATGCTACGTAGCATTCCACATCCACGTTTGTATCGCCTCCATCCTGCGCATCTCCTACTGGGCCCCTGGACAACGCGTCTGCCGTGACAAGGGTTTTACCTGGTGCATACTCCGCTGTAGGGTTGAACCTCATCAGTCACATTAGGAGTCTCTGGCAGCGGATGGGGACAGTATCCAGGTCTTTGGAGTTCATAAGCGGGACTAACGGTTTGTGATCTGTGATCAGCCTGAACCCCTCTAGGCCGTGTAAATATTTCTCAAATCGTTCGCAGGTCCAGACGCTCGCCAGGCACTCTTTTTCTATCTGAGCGTACCTGGTCTCCGCCCCACTCAGACGCCGTGAACAATAGGCTACAGGCTTCCAGCCCTCAGTGTGCAGTTGCATCAGCACGCCCCCGATGCCGTAGCTGCTGGCATCTGCAGAGACAGCAGTGGGTTTGTTGATTTCATAAAACGCCAGAGTGGGTGGGGTTGTAAGAAGTTCTTTGATGCGTTGGAATGCTGACTGCTGTACTGGACCCCATGTCCACGCAGATTTGGACTTTAGCAGTTCGTCCATGGGCTGCCCCACTGCAGCTAAGTTTGGGATGTATTTACCTAAATAGTTCACCATCCCGAGGACTCTCTTCAGCTCATGGACATTAGTGGGTGGAGTCAGATTGCTTATAGCGGACACCTTGGCTGGGTCAGGCCGTGTGCCGTCTGCGTCGATCTCGTGACCCAGGAAATGTAGTCTTTGCTGTCTCAAGGCACACTTTTCTGTATTTTTTTTTTTTTGGGATCAGGTTTTTTTTTTATTTGCAAACATCATTGACATTACAGAAAATGCAACACTACGACATGCACAAGAATACTACAAACGACAAACAGATGTACATTACATAAACACATACTGTAACTTAACAAGACATCACATTGACTTGGCTTCCACAAACATAACACAACATAACATTAATAACAGAAAGGCTAAGGATGAGTAGCGTCCAGGATGATTACAGATATGATTATCAGGGATGAAATTGATGACCGGAATGAAAAGAAGGGGGGATGGGGGCGGGGTGCGGATGGTAGCTCTGAGAGTGTGAATGAGGTGGTGTTGGGATGGGGGTGGGGATGGGGGGTGAGGTGAGGATGTGAGGATGTATGTGTGTGTGTGTGTGTGTGTGTGTGCATATGTACAGTATAAGGCTGGCTTGCTGTTGGGCCAGGAGGAGAGAGGAGAGGAGTTGTAATTATTCTATTAAAGATAAGTATAATAATAGGAATAACTGATTGCCTGATTGATTGCCTGACTGATTGCCAACCTGGGCACCCATTAATGGCCACAGTTCCACCCAGCCCCCGCAGTTATACTGCGACGAGGCTGACAGAGGGAGGACCTGCGTGCCACCCATCCCCCAGGCCCTCAGCATATGCACATCCCCCCCCACTACCACGACCAACCACACCTCGCCCCCAGACCTTCACCCAATACGCCACTCTTGACCTAAATATGTACAGTATGTGAATGGCTAGGTTGAGGGATCTATCTAGAGTGTAGCATTAAAAGAAGTGGGCATGCATGGTGAATATCTGTCAGGATTTCCCCATGCACCACACTTACCCTGTGTAAGATGTATACCTCCTCAATGTGTGCATTAAAATAAGTGAGGCATGCAGATAGACACCTGATGAGGCATCTACCTGCACTCCACTCTTACCCTAGCCTGTTTTGTAGTTTTTGTTTATGTTTGATGTATGTCACCTAACATGTAGTGCAATTAAAAGAGAGTAAAGTGTGCTATGTGCTTCCAGGACAAGGCGTGTGCATGAGCGTATGAGGAGGGTGCACACCGGGGGCCCAGGGCCAATAGATAACCCACAGGACCCAACCAATGCCAAAACCACACAGCGACCTGCCAGGACCGAGTCTCCCAAGCCATCCAATGGGGCCCCATCAGAATAACGATGGGAGAGGCAGAGAGAAAGAGTGAAATTAGTAAAGTTATCAGAGAATGTAAATAAAAGGGGGAGGGAAAGAAGGGGATGCTATTTATATTACTACTACTACTAATAATAATAATAATAACAATAATAGTTCCAGCTACCCTCCCCTGCCCAGTGTTCGATGATATGTGTATCTGTTGATGAAGTGTGTTATGATGGTGTGGAGATGGAACTCAGGCAAAGAGGGTCAGGACTGTAAGTAGGTGATAAAGGGGTACCAAGGAGAGGTTGTATCCTGAGTATTGATTAAGTTTGTAGTTGATAGGTTTTCTAATGATATATAGTCTGTTAACAAGTTTTTCCAATGAGTGATGTGAGCTTTGTTCTTAGATTTCCAGTTCATGAGGATTGTTTTCTTGGCGATAGTCAGCGCTACCAGCAGTGTTTTATTGCAGGAGTTGCTTAAATTGACTGTGGATGTATCACCAAGTATGCATAAGGAAGGGATGCTGGGATGTGACAGCCAAAGATGGAAGAGAGATTTTGTGACACTCACCCAGAAGTGGTTGATTGGAGTGCAATGCCAAACCGCATGAATGTATGTATCTGGGTTATTTAGTGTGCAGTGAGTGCAAAGATCCGAGCCAAACCCCATTTTAGCCAATTTATGTGCAGTGAAGTGGAATCTGTGAAGAACCTTGTATTGTATTAGTTGTAGATTACTATTCTTTGTCATGAGGTAGATGTTTTTGCACATTTTGGTCAGAAGTCGGCACCGGGGAGTAATTGATAAGTCTGATTCCCATTTGTGATATGGCAGGCCAATTGTTTTTCTGAACGAGATATAATTTTGTAAATTTGGGAGAGTATTTTTTTTGGGAGAGGGAATATTAAGCAGCTCTGAGATTGGTGGGGAATGTCAAGGTTAGCTGTCTGGATGTTAATTTTTCCTAGGATAGATGATTTAATTTGCAGGTATTGTAAGAAGTGTTTACTCTCGATGCCGTGCTTCTGGACCAAACAGGAAAATGAGGCCAGATTATTGTCTTGAAGAATGTGTTGAAGGTGAGTGATGCCCTTCCCATCCATGTGTGAAAGTTAAGTGTTTTTTTATTGACGGTGAAATCTGGGTTATTCCAAATCGGGTGCTAATTGATGGTGCTACAGGTGAATCAGTGATGTGGTAGAATCTCCACCAGGCTGTCAGAGTAGCTGAAATTGTTGGGGCTTTGAAGGATGGATGTTTTGACCGACTGACTGCAGAAAGGGAGATTTTTAATTTCTTTACAGATTGTTTGTTCTAGGTCTAACCAGGTGTTGTCTGAGGGGTGGGGTGTAGCCATTTGTGGATGAAGTGGAGCTGGTTGGCCAGAGCATAGTGCTGGAAGTGTGGGGCCTCTAGTCCTCCCATTGCTTTTGGTTTTGGAAGTGGTGAGTTTGATCCTTGGGGTCTTATCTTTCCAGTAGAATTTAGTGATTAATGAATCGAGAGACTTAAACCAGAGGGTGGTGGGCTGGGTTGGAATCATAGAGAATAGATCGTTTATTTTGGGCAGTATTGTCATTTTGATTACTGAGATTCTGCCCATGATGGATAATGGGAGGTTCTTCCAGCGTTGAAGGTCATCATCTATTGAAGTGAGTAGGGGAATAATTTAGGCTAAATAAGTCTGACAGCCTGGAGGAGACTTTTATCCCTAAGTAAGTGATATAGTTAGTGCAGAGTGGGATAGGTGAAGAGTTGGCTGTCACATCCCAGCTGTTGGGATGTAATGGGAGAACTGCAGATTTATTCCAATTGATTGAGTATTCAGAAATTTTTAGAGAATGTGTCAATGAGTTTGATGGTTTCTTCTACTGATGTTGTGGGGTCTTGAAGAAAGAGAAGAATGTCGTCAGCATAAAGGCTGATTTTGTGATGCATATATGGAGTCTGGACACCTTTGATGAGGGGTTCTGACGGATGGCAGCTGCTAGGGTTCAATGAAGATTGTAAATAGTGAGGGGAGAGTGGGCACCCTGTCTAGTTCCCCGGTGAAGAGTGAAACTTTGTGATGTTAGTCCATTGGTGATTACTGTGGCTGAAGGAGAGGTGTATAGAAGTTTAATCCAGTTAATGAACGACTCCCGAAGCCAAACCTCCTAATGTGGAAAACAGGAAATTCCAGTTCACCCTATCAAAAGCTTTTCTGCATCCAGAGTTGCTATGATGGTATTATCTTGAAAATTTGTGGAGTGATACATTATATTTAACAGTCTGCGGGTGTTGGTGGATGAAATTCTACCTTTAATGAAGCCTGTTTGGTCTGGGTGGATAATGGATGGGGTGACCTCTGCTAATCTGTGTGCTAGCATTTTTGCGATTATCTTATTGTCCACATTGAGGAGAGAGATTGGTCAGTAGCTGGATGGCAATGTTGGGTCCTTATTGGGCTTGAGGAGCAGTGAAATTGAGGCTGTGGTGGAACTAGTTGGAAGGCGTCCTTTCTTTTTGATTCATTAATCATTCTGATGAAAAGTGGAGCTAAGATGGTCCAAAATTGTTTGTAGAACTCAGCAGGAAAGCCATCGGACCTGGTGCTTTATTATCGGGCATCTGTTTCAGGGCATCAAACAGTTCTTGTTGAGTTATAGGTGATTCCAGGTTTTTTATTTCGGTCTCATTGAGTTGTGGAAATTTGATGCTGTTTAGGAAAGAGTCTATGAATTCCTGGTTGGGGTTTATTTCTGAAGAATATAGTTTATTGTAAAACTGGTAAAAAACATGATTTATTTCTTCAGGTGAGCTGGTTAGCTTCCTGCTGAGTTCTTTATGACGGGATTGTTGATTTTTTCTTTGTTACGACGTTGGATTTGATTTGCTAAGTATTTACCTGATTTATTGCTATGGTGGAAGTTTTCCTGCCTTAGGCGGTGAATCATAAATTGAGTGTGTGTTTATTGAGTATTTCATTGAGTTTGAATTTATGTTTCCTAAGTTTTGCCTGTGTTTCTTCAGTTGGGTTGCTTGCATTGGTTTCTTCTAACTGTTTAATTTTATTGTTGAGTTCTACTTCCTTTTCTTTTCCTTCTTTTTTTGTATACTGAATATGAGATGATTCTTCCTCTGAGTACTGCTTTTCCTGTTTCCCACAGAAGGGAAGGAGATGATTCAGGAGCCGTTCATTTCTAGAAAAGAATGCCCACTCTCCCAACAAAACTGATGAAATTTGGGTCTTGTAAAGAGGGATGTATTAAAACGCCATTTGCTAATTGGTGGCTGTTGGTTCGTTATGTTCCATTTAATTGTAACTGGGGCATGATCGCTAATGACTATGGGATGAATTGTTGAATCAGAGATATTTTTCATTATAGAGTTGCTGGTTAGAAAATAATCAATACGGGAATAGGAGTGGTGGACGGAGAGAAAAAAAGAGTAGCATTTGGAGTCTGGGTGCTGAAGCGCCAAACAATCGCCAAGGCCAGAATGGCTCATGAACTGTTTTATTGTTTTGTGGATTGCCAGATTCGTTTGCTTTTAGAGTGATCAGATCTGTCAATTGTGGGGTCCAACACTGTATTAAAGTCGCCTGCAATTATGATGGGACAGCCAGATAGAGTTGAGATGGAGGTGAAGAGGTTCTGAAAGAAAACTGGGTTGTCTGTATTAGGGCCATAAACATTAGCAATTGTTACAGGGGTATTGTGAATTGAGATGTTTATGATGACAAAACGTCCTTCTGGGTCTGTGATGGTGGCGTTATGGATGAATGAGATTCTTTTGTTAATCAGAATGCAAACTCCCCTTTGTTTTGTATTGTAATGAGAAAATGTGATTGAATTGTCTTGATTTGATGCAGGTGTAGTCTGATTCTGAGAGATGAGTTTCTTGTAGGAGACATATGTCAGCTTTTAAACTATCCAAATGATTTAAGATTTTGAGCCTCTTTGCCTGAGATCCAATCCCACGGATGTTCCAGGTCAGGAATGTAAGTGGTACCATGTTGTGATTGTACAGTTATGAAAATGTTTGATAAGATGGGTATTGTGTGTGTGAGAGTGTGTGCAGGTGTCAGTTAGATAGGAGAGGGGGAAGGGGGGGTGGAGGAATAGGTATGTAATGTGGTGTGCGAATAAGATGTAAAGGGTAGGGGCTGAGAAGAATATAGAGCATAAAGAGGTAAGAATTTGGTTCTGGAGTGGTGACAGCATGAAAATTTCCTGTTTAGCATTGAAAACATACAGATCATAATTTGACTTTAGCCTATAGACATAATAAACAAAAACAGACAGGACACACAAGCAAACATGTATAGACAAAACACCATGAATAACATTAAACATCGAGAGAGCAAAAGAGAATGGGTGGGTAGGGGGAGCAAAAGGAGTGAAACATAAGAAGAAGAAGAGAGGTGATCCAAGCATCAGTAGGCAGTGGGTTAGAGAGAGTTGAGGGGTGACAATGTTATAATCAAGATGAATGTTGGCATGAGGTATGATGTGCTATAGCCAGGTGGTGATATTGGGGTTGCGATACAGAGTTCCATTGACATACAGTTTATCGACTGACAGTGCTGATCGTTTGCCCTCTTGCCTGATTTGTTTCATTATGGGCAAGAGGGCTCTTCTTCTTTCCTGTATTACTTGTGGGAATTGGTCGTTTAGTCCGAATGAAGTGCCTTTCAGTTCTTTTCCTTTGCTTTTGATGAGTTCTTTGTGTTTGAAGTGTTCGAACTTGGCGATAATTGGAGGAGGTTTTTTATTGTCTTTGGAAGTGAGACGGTGTACACGGTGGAAGGTAATCTTGTCAACTGTTTCTGGCGGTAGTTTGAGAGATAACTGCAAGAATTCTTTAACTGCTTTCTCTGGGTTGTCGGGTGTATCTTTAGAAGTTGGCAGGGGAATTCCGGAAAAAATGAGGTTATCGCGCATGCTGCGGCACTGGAGGTCTTGGGTTGTTTCTTTCATGATCCGATTTTCACTGGTGCAGATGTTCCAGTATTGCAAGTTTGTTGTTTATGGATTGTAGTAAACTGACCTCGATGGATGTAGAAGTAGCGCAAGCGGTAGGTGATTCTGGTTCAGTCTCTGTTGAGTAGTCACGAGTGCGTTTCTTGCTGGGTTCAGATGACATAACGTCCAGAATGAAGAGGTTGCCGTTGGAAAAGGTGGAGAATATAATCCGGTTTTTGATGAGAGTTGTAGAGAGGTAGTGATTGTTTTTAGTAGAAGAAAAATAAAGTTTTGTATTTCTGTTTACAAGCGTCAGTGTTCAGTGCGCTGCCATTTTGGATCTCACCCAAAGTCTTGCGATGTTCAGTTCAGTGCATCACACTTTTCTATATTTAGCTTCAACCCAGCTGTCTCTAGGCGCTCCATGACCTGTTGTAGACGTTCGTCGTGCTGGGTCATATCTTTTCCATGTACTATGATGTCGTCCATTTAAACAGCTGTCCCAGGTAGGCCTTCTAGTGTTTCCACCATTTTCCTTTGAAATATTTCGGGCGCACTAGATATCCCAAATGGGAGTCGTTTGAAACAGTACCTGGCAAATGGTGTGATAAAGGTTGTCAGTCTCTGACTATCCTTGTGCAGCGGTATTTGCCAGAACCCTGCCGCTGCGTCTAATGAGGAGAACGCTGTGGACCCACTCAGCTCAGCAGTGATCTCTTCTGCTGTTGGCAAAACGAATATCTCTCTCTTAACGGCTTTATTAAATTTTCGCAGGTCAACACAAATACGCACCTGTCCGGATTTCTTGGGAACCAAGAACCACTCTGTGGGCTCTGTCACCTTTTCTATGATGCCTTTAGTCTCCATCCTGTCCAGCTCCAGCTTAAAAGGCTTCATGAGGGGAATGGGGACTCTGTGGGCAGTGTGGACGGCATAGGGTTGGGCATCCTTCTGGAGCACTATTCGCAATGGCTGTGTTTTTAGCAGGCCAAACTCTTCTCCGGAGTCACAAACCTCATGAATCCTCTTCACGAGCCCCATTGTCTGCGCCACCGCTCTGCTAAGCAGGTTACTCACACTCTCTCCTCTAACTACGTAGACTCTGAATGAGTGCTTCTTGTTCTTGTGCCACACGTTCGCTGTGAATTGGCCAATACAGTTCAGTCGCCCGCCTGGACTGCACAGCACGGTCTTTGATGGGAAAAGTTCACTTAACTGAGATTTTTGAAAGTATCTTCACTCATAATGCACACATCCGCGCCAGTGTCTATTTTGAAACTAACTGGCGTATGGCAGATGTTCAGCTTTACTGTCCATTGCCCACCACTGCTTGAGGATGTGCTTTTTACTGAGCCTAGAAAGTAAGCTACATTTTCTTCATGCTCGCTGACTTCGCTAACTATCATTTTACTTTTGCACATTCTTTCCCAGTGCCCAATCTTCTTGCACTTGTTGCATGCGGACTTCATTGCTGGACAATGTTCTTGAATCTTGTGCATCATCTTCTCACATCTGCTACATGTCTTTCCCCGTTCGCTGCGCCTGTGTTGTATTGCTGTGCTGTGTTGCATTTTCGTTGTATTTCCGTTCATCCATTTTGAATTTGCTAAAGCCCCACGCGACCTCCTCTACAGCGCACGCAGTAGCCTCACCTTGCTGGCTAACTTGAGCTTTCACCTCCTCCTGTTGACGAGCCTCCTGAACGGTCATCTCTAACGTGAGATTCGGGAGAAGCTGCAGTTTTCAGGAGAGTTCTTTGTCCCTGATGCCCACCACAATTCAGTCCCGTATGTGCTCCTCACGAGTAACTCCGAAATCGCAGTGCTCAGAAAGTTCATAAAGAGCGCCGATAAAAATCTCCACCTTCTCCCCTGCACGCTGTACACGTTGACAAAAGCAAGCCCTCTTGTGTATGACATTCCGTTTCGGTATAAAGTAAGCATCAAATTTGTCCATTACTACTTCAAAATCACTGTCCTCATCTTCATCGAAATGAAAAGACCCGAATATGTTCTCGGCTTCCCCGCCTAAGGCGTAGATAAGGGTGCTAACCTGAACGCTACCATCCTCCTGATCCAATTTCATAGCTGTACGGTAACGCATGAAGCGTTTCTTCCAGTCATTCCATTCTGCAGGTCTCTCGAAGCAGAAACTGTCTGGTGGATTAAACTTCGGCATCGTTGGCTCGAACCGCTTCTGACATCATGTAATGTGTTTAGTAACTAGTAATAAAACATGTCCACACTTTGGGCTCCACGTTAACTCACGTCTTTACTCAGTCAACTTCAGGTTCACATATACGCATGTCCGTATCACATGATGACGTATAACATCCTGGCACCTCATTTACGTGTGATCATTCTATTACAGAGGGGGAAATCCTGCCAAGTTTCCCTTTAACATAATAATAAGCCAGACTATGAGTTGAAATAAATACTAATACAATTAGAAGTTGTCTTTAATTTGGATATTGTTTCTGAGAGCACTGGCGGGAGGGCCTAGGGGTGAGGGGTCACGTTAACGTTACATTTTCTGAAGGGTCGGCAACTTGGCACTCTGCGTAAGAAATAAGGGAAATTGACAAAAGAGATTACAGATCACAGAGTGAAATTTGACCAGATGAATATATGAAGGTACCTGGCGAGTGTAAAGGAGAAGCAGAGCATGGTGAGTGGCAGAGCAGCTGATGCTGATGGACCCTGCGAAGTCAGTCAAGATCTAGGCATACAGGTCGAATCTACTTGTGTCCATGAACTATTGACCAGCCAAAACTACTTTATTGTTTCATTAATTATGGCTTACTTAAAGGCACTCTAAGCGATGCTGGATAATGTCACTTCCGTTGACTTTCAAACAAAACAGAGAGCTAGCTCGCTACTTCCTCCCCCTTCCTCCCACGCTGCTCCCGTGCAATTGAAACTCTCCTGAAAAGCGCATCTCGTCTGTGATTTGCTGGAACAGTTTGTTATGTTTTCATGGGCTAGGTTTGCCAAGGTTGTTTGTGTTGCCGTTTTTGGAGCCTGTAGCCTACTGTCCACAGAGATCACATTTTTTTACAGTGTATTCACTATTCAGTACACAGACAGCTAGCGGTTGGTTAGGTGATGTTTGTAATAAGTGATAAAATGTTTTAGCCTAAAATGCACGCCATCGTTCAGAATACCTTTAATGGGGAAATCCGGTGTTAAATGTGTTTTGCTTATGCTTAGCATGGTAACGAGTTTGAACGTTCTGGCCAATGTTTTCAAAAAGCTGTTAGTAGTGCTGCTGTTGGCTTAAATAGAAATCCATTTAACAAGTCTCAAAGTAGCCCGACGCTTCTTTGGTAGTACTGTAGGCTACAATGAGGGCCCTTACATATAAATAGAGGCATTGATAACTTTGTAAGTGTACAGATAGTTTATTAAAAAGGACTGTTTCTTGTGTTGCGCACCGAAACTTGTCCTCTGTGTATCTCGCTGGCGTGTGCGTTCCCTGTATGAAGTTAAGGAAATGAGGGGCCACTTTAGAAGGTACATCTGCTCTCAATAGATTGTTGCGTAGATTAGGTGTTTTTTTGAATACCACTCGAGGGGGATTTTGGAAGCAAGTTTGTAGCAGTACCAGATGTACCAGTATAGCACCCTCTATAGCTTTAGCTACCGGAGAGTACTCGATGGCACACACTATTCTCTTATCATCCCTTTTTTTTTTTTTAGTTTTTGAGGCAGTCCATCTGTGACATATTCACAAAACGTGTTGCTGCATCATTAATCATTAATTCCTTATATCCCCTTTCTCTAAAACGGTTTTCCAAATCCAAACTTTGTCGAGTGACGTCATCATTGGAGCTACAAATACGTTTAATCCTGTTAAATTGAGAGATAGGAAGATTCCTTTTTTGTATTGGATGGTATGATTCACCATGTAATATAGAGTTCCTATCGGTAGGATAACTTAACATCAACATATTGTTCTCCTTAATTATCAGAATATCCAGGAAATTCATTCAGTCAGTTTTATTTGTATAGCGCATTTAACATGCACAGAGTGCAACCCAAAGCGCTCCACATATAAGACATTGTCATTGACACATAGACTAACAAAGACAATAGATGCCGGACGGAGCGGCGTAGTCGACCAGCGTTCCCATGACACCAAGACATACAAGACAGACAGCAAACAAGTTCATAAATAAAATAAATAAAAATTAAAAATAAAATTAGTCCAATATCCAACCGGCTGAAAATGTCCAAGGGCAATGATGACTCGCGTAAAACTGCGCACAGCTGTGTCTCCACAACCGATGCAACGCCAACAAAGTTCTTTACAACTGACCCGGTGAACTCACTGTCAGTCTGGAGATAACGTTAACGTTAGGCGTTGTTAGTCTGGAGATCACTGGAAGCATAACAGTCCGAAGTTGTGGGCAATCTTGTAGATAAGCAACTCAGTGGACTTTTAACAGCGACAGTTTTGTAATGATCTGAGCCTAGCTGTTCATGACTGTGCTCCCATGATGCTGTTCGGTTGATGTGTTATGTTGAATGTTAATGTTAACCATGCAAGTTACCAATGTTAAAGGCCGTCCTGACTGTCGTGTTTATGTTTATAGTTGGTTACAGTGTTCATAACCGGGCCTAACTAGTGTGTGTTGTAGATACAGCCTCACATAGATGTTTAGTGCTGGAGCATAAGGGCCAGGTCTGGCCCGGCATTATGCGTTCGGTGTTTTGGCCAGAACTAATAAAAAAACCATTCTAAGACAAACTGTGCAGTTTGTTACATTGGTGTCAGAAGTGGGATGACGACCCCTACTTGTCGGGAGTAGAAAGCTGCAACTGATGCCCTGGCGATGATGAGTTTCCTGCCAAGACGGCTCTTCGACAGCACGCTCGCCCATGGCCACCTGTCAGGCCCAGCAGACGGAGCCAGCCTGCAGCGTGACCGTGACGAAGAGACCTGCCCCCGGCCACAGGAGGGAACGAACCGGGCTGATGGCAGCATCCCGCCACTTGAACCCGCTCCACACGGGAGCGATGGAAACCGGCCGGTCCCCGGTGCGACAGCAGCGGTAGAAGGGCGCCCCAGCGTAAAGTTGCCCCACTACAATGGCGAAAGGCCACTGGCGACATACCTGGTACAGGTCCGGCTGGCAGCCGAGCTGAATGGCTGGTTGGCGGAGAGAACGGGCGTACAGGTGGCGTTGGCTCTGGAGGGGGAAGCGCTACAAGTATTAGAAGACCTGCCACTGGCGGAGCAAGTAAGCTGGACCGCAATCGAAGCAGCTCTGCAACGACGATTCGGCCAGAGAATCTTCATCAGCGATGCCAGAGAACAACTCGCTTCCAGACGGCGCACAAGGACGAGAGACTAGGCAAGTTTGGCGGCTGACCTGCAGCTGTATATACCGGCGGGCTACCCAACGTACAGCCAGGGTCTACATGAAGAGATGGCACTGGAAGCGTTCGTGCGAGGCATCCACCCAGAGCGGCTAAAAGAACACCTTCGCCTGAGCGCCCCCAGCTCGCTGTCTGCGGCCCTCGCGGAAGCCGAACGGGTGGAAAACATCTTCCGCACAACAGAGTCGCAGGCATTGGCGCACGCCAGACAATCGATGGAGGAAGACGGGGAGGAACTGGAGGTGACGCGGCAGACCACGGCACAGCCACCACAACGCCGCCCACACGAGTGAAAGAGGCCAGCGGAGACGGATGCCACCGGTGTGGCTAGCCGGGACACATCGCGTGGTACTGCCCAGCCCCGGCACCCCTCACGCTCGCGCCCCAGTTACTAAAAGAAGGTGGCACGGCGGGAGGGGCTATGGATTGCATACGGCTGGGCCGGCTCGGCCAAACCAGAGGACTGTATGTGGACTGCACACTAGATGGGACTCGGTACACGCTGGCACGCTGGTAGCCAGACCCAGAGGCTGGGAAAAGACAAAAACGCGCATCACAACAGTTACCGGAGAGCGAGCGGAACTGTATGGACAAAAAGTGGTGTGCGTGTGCATCAACGGTGAGACGGCGAGCCGCCGGCTTTGGTTGGCTAGCATTCAGGATGATTGCATTCTCGGCCTGGACGTGCTAGAGAAATGGGGGCTGTGGTGGATATTTCCGGTTCACACTACACTTGGGGACGAGCAGCGAGTGTTGCACACGGGCGGGGAAAAAAAACAGAGCATGAAGTGCGGAGAACTGGCGCGACGAATAACTCTCCAACTCGCTCCACACAAGTCCACAGGAAGCGAACTCGCAAAGAGTACTCGTCATACCAGACTCCGCCCCTCCCCACACAAGCCCGCGAAACTCAAGCCCGCAAAAACAACAGGTCTCATCCAGGTCCGCCGCTGAGGCCGCCACTGCTCAGCTCACGCCACCAGGGAGGAGCCAAGAGAGCGGGTTGAGCAAACACCACTTCTCCGCCAGAGAGCTGCCCCTTTAGAGACAAGGCAAGCCGTAAATGAACTCTGCACTCGTGAGCTGTGAGGGGCTGAGGAAGCACAGGGTAGCCAGGTGCGGAGACTACTAGCAGCGCATGCCCGACATCTTCACTGCAAGAGATGAGGACTGCACCCGAACGAGCCTGGTCCAACACGATATCGACACCGGAAATGCTCGGCCCATCCGACTTCAGCCTCATCGCTTACCGTTAAGCCAAACGACAAGCAGCTGAAGAAAAGATCAAGGAAATGGCGCGGCAGGAGTGATAGAGCCAAGCAGTAGTCCCTGGGCTGCGCCGGCTGTAGACTGGTCCGAAGAAGGACGGCTCGTGGCGGTTCTGTGTTGACTACAGGCGCCTCAACCAGGTAACCCGGAAAGACTCCTACCCGCTCCCCCGCATTGACGATGCGCTGGACAGCATTGCCGGCTCCTGCTGGTTTAGCTCGCTGGACTTACACAGTGGCAGTGGTGGGTAGAGTACTGAAAATCTATACTCAAGTACAAGTACATTTACTTCCTTCAAAATCTACTTGAGTAAAAGTAAATATTCAAATTGGACAAACCTACTCGGGTAAAAGTAAAAAAGTACTTGGTTATGAAACTACTCAAATTACAAGTTACTTTTCATTTTTGTATTGATGTGGTTGGATCAGTGAAAAAGACATAACAGGCCCTATTTTGGTGATCTAAAACACATGGTCACTTGCGGATAGCTTAAATACATTTAGGGGTTTGTCCAGTCCACACTGGTGGTTTTGTTATCAACGCCAGGCCTGGTGCAAAACCAGGCGCCTGGTGCTTAAACCAATCAGAATGACACCTGTCATTCCCTTTAGAAGCAAGCACTGCAACTTCAAACAGCGCATCTGTATTTTGATAGTCAGTGGCGCATTTCAAGGAATCAAATTGAAACACAACTACCAAAGGAGAGAGAGAGAGAGAGAGAGAGAGAGAATGGTAGAGGGAGATGATAGCTGGAACAAGTTACCAACTATTACATTTTGGTTAAGCAATCTACAAAATCCCATACAATAATTGCTGCATATAATCAGCAAGTTACATTGTGTTGTCAACCCTTCCTGAAGCATACATTCTACTAGTTATACCAGGGTCTCCAACCTTTTGGGATTGAGGGCTACCTGAAGAATCCAAAAAATCATAGGGCTACTCATTTGAAACAAACAGACCCTCACTCCTTTTTTGCGAGGGTGATCCTCCTAAATAATAGACCTATGTGATTTTTACATTTAAGTTATCAATATTATGTAGGCCTATGAGCCTTTATATATTAAGCAACTGTATTTTCATCTGATTCTTCAATACATCAATATCAATATGCAACACTGACCGTTTTTGTTCAGTTAGTTCAATTCAAAGTTTCCATGAGGAATCTGATCTAATTTTTTAAACGAAAAAAGCCATCTTTAATGCAATTAATAATGTAGATTACAAATAGCATGCCCACCATTCATAATTCAGAGGTTGTTTAAGTTCTGATTTCATTGAACAATTCGGTTGTGACCAGTGGTGGAGGAAGTACTGAAACTCAGTACTTAAGTAAAAGTACAACTACACAGAGAAATATTTACTTTAGTAAAAGTAAAAGTACCACAATGACAACCCTACTTAAGTAAAAGTAAAAAGTACCTGCTTTTAAATGTACTTTAAGTATTAAAAGTAAAAGTATTTGCATAATGATTTATTCTCTTAATATCTATATTCTAAAAGGAAAAATCAGTATGGGCTGTGGCATTTTAATTAAGCTAGTGGCCCAGTTTACATTCTGACCTACAAGACTGTAATTCTGGTTACTCTGCTGAGTAATATCATTCAGCAAAACACGAGAGCCTGAAGTTTAACGGGGTAGACAAGGGAAACGTCGGGTGGATCGTAATGCCAATTATGCTGATTGAACAGAAAAGTTGCTGAGAAAGGTGTCTTTATGATTAGGTTCAGTTTCACTTGCGCAGACGCATAGACATTGAATGAGCGCTCACATTACTACCTCCCAATTGTAGGCTATGCATCTTTATTTGATCACACAATTAAGGAATATTTCCTAATCTGGAAAATGTTACGTTTTTTCCGGCCACCGGTTCATTAATAGTCTAGGCTACCATTCATTTGTGCCGCAAATGATCAGACGTGTGACAGAAGAATGGGCATAGACTGTAACTTCGCTGATCCGCGGATAGCAATCTCATCGGAGAGGAGGCCCTAACGCTGCAGATAACAGACAGAGAAAGGCACAGAACACAGTTGCATGTACAGTGTCGCCATGGGTCTGGTGAATATAGCCTACCGAATGCAGATACAAGCTCACGCTTTGCCTGGTCTAGACTAAAAGCTTATGTTTCTAAGAATGCACGTAGCGCTCCAGAATCTTTGGTAGCAACCCCGCCCCCTGGTAAAACAAACGTGTTTGTCAGAGAGAAAAAAAAACTGATCATAAAATGTATAGTAAAAGGAACGATGGTGTTGTAGAAATGTAGCGGAGTAAAAGTACAGATAATTGCTGTAAAATGTAACGAAATAAAAGTCAAAAATATGCACTATACATTTTACTTAAGTAAAGTACAAATACGTGTAAAATTTACTTAAGTACAGTAACGAAGTATTTGTACTTCGTTACATTCCACCACTGGTTGTGACATTCAATAGCAATCACCAACACCAGACTAACTTATGAAGACGCCTTATTGCACATCTGAAATCTCTCCATGATCTGACAGTCCTATTGGTATGCATGCCACAAGATTTTCAACGCTATTGCTACACCAGTAGTCTACGGAGGAGAAAGGGCCCGTGACCTAAAGCAATTGTTTTTCAGTCCTTGAACAATCATGCATGAACCGTATGGACACGGAATAGCAACAGAACTTTTGCAGAGATATGCTTGCATTGGCTACACCAGATGAGCAAGCTAATATAGCCAATATTACAGATGTATGGTCTACAATTCAATATCTATTTAAAAATCCACAATGGAGGATGTTTTAGAGCGTGATCTGCAGGCTTAATTTGTTGGCTATTTTTAGAAAGTGCGCTGTGGACTCCGTAAAGGCATCCCAAGAGGCTACATGGTGCTCTCAAGGGCACCGCTTTTGGAGACCCCTGAGTTATGTCAAGAAATAGCCTTTGTTTCAGTCGAATAGCTGCTACAGCTAGGACTAGCTCGCTAAGTAGCACTACGAGAACCACTGATAGAAAATAATGATGATTTACCTCAACATTTTGAAGGCTGATATTGTTATGCTTAGGCTGACACATTCCTTTCATTATCGGTTGTCTCCCTTCCTTCGCATGGGACGGAACAGTGTTGCAGATGTGGCCAGACGCTGACCATGGGAGTGGGGGCTGCTTTTTGGTAGTAGGCTACTAGCGTTCATCTCTGCATCCATGGCGTTTCTAGTCCTCAGTACCAACCTAACAGCCGACTCGTCTACTCTGCTGTGTAATCGCAACAATGTTGCAACCTAGGGAGGGTCGCTAACTGTATGCTTGTATTCCAGTCAATGAAGATATGTGTAGCCTACTTCTATCGAAATACTCATTTTAATGAAGGCCCAATGGGAAATGTAATTGAGTAAAGAGTACAATTCTAGTTCAAATATTTACTCGAGTAAGAGTAAAATTACAGCCTTAAAAAAGGAACGTGGAAAGTATTCGTTACCCAAAAAAAGTACTTTTTTACTCATTTGCGTTACTTGTAACGCGTTACTACCCACCACTGCGCAGTGGCTACTGGCAGATTGAGCTAGCCCCGGAAGCTCGGCCGAAGACAGCGTTTACCATCGGGCAAGGGCTGTGGCAGTTCCGGGTACTTCCATTTGGCCTATGCAACAGGCCAGCGAACTTTGAGCGGCTGATGGAGCGTGTCCTGGTCGATGCTGCGTGGTTTACCTGGACGACATCCTGTGTCATGCAACAGACTTCACTGGTGCCATAGGACATCGGAAAAGGTGTTCGACGCCACACGGGTGCTGGGCTCAAACTGCACCCAAAAGTGCCACCTGTTCCGAGGCAAACCGATTCCTAGGCCATGTCGCGGGGGGCCGGAGTGGCCACCGACCCAGCTAAGGTGGAGACGCTGGAGACGTTGGCCTGTTCCACGCCGATGGTGCTGAGCTGGGCGGAGCTTCCTGGGCCTGGCGCCATATTACCGGCGCTTCATTCGGGACTTTGCTACAGTCGCCAGCCCGCTGCATCGATTGACGCACAACGTCGGGCCGTGCGATGTCTTAGAGAAGCTGTCTGATGTGGTCTATCGTGTGAGACTGATGAAGCGTCGGAGAGTTGTGGCTCTCCACCGCGGATCGACTGGCCTCAGATCGACCCCTGGCCTCAGCTGGGGGTCGTGGAGACTTTGACACTGACTCTGTGGAACTTGGTGACAATGGAGCTGTGGCTCTAACACCGTCACCGCGGCAGCCTTCACCGGAAGTCACCGCCCATGACAGCGGGCACCAATAACGCCAAAGCCGCCAAGGCCCCAGCCAGGCTCATGGACTGACGAGGGTAAGACTTGAGTCAAGGGACATGGACTAAGTCTCGGGGGCTGTGTAATGATCTGAGCCTAGCTGTTCATGACTGTGCTCCCATGATGCTGTTCGGTTGATGTGTTATGTTGAATGTTAATGTTAACCATGCAAGTTACCAATGTTGTGAGTCCTGACTGTCGTGTTTATGTTTATAGTTGGTTACAGTGTTATAACCGGGCCTAACTAGTGTGTGTTGTAGATACAGCCTCACATAGATGTTTAGTGCTGGAGCATAAAGGCCAGGTCTGGCCCGGCATTATGCGTTCGTGTGTTTTGGTGCGTAACCAATAAAAAACATTCTAAGACAAACTGTGCAGTTTGTTACAGTTTGTTGGTCCGTGATGCAGAGTTCTTCAACGTTAACGTTAACGTTAGTCTGCTCAATCCAGACTCCAGGCAGTTGGCATGGCAGTGCACCAGTCAGAAACAGCTCGGCGGCCTCGGCAGATCTTTCGCAGAGTAGCTCCAGCTGCTGTCCCGAGAAATCCCCTCGACCAGACAGTGAAGTGCAGCACCGGCTCACAGATGGATGGGAAGGATGTCAGAGGCCCAGGGCAAAAGCTAGCCATAGCAAGCTCCCAATGGACAAACATTAACGACATCAGCCGACTTGGAAGCAGTAAAAAGGACTAAGAGAATAACACGAAAACTGTGTCTCTGTAACTGTAACCTAGGAACCTGATGTATATAAGTATATATACTCTTTTGATCCCGTGAGGGAAATTTGGTCTCTGCATTTATCCCAATCCGTGAATTAGTAAAACACACTCAGCACACAGTGAACACACAGTGAGGTGAAGCACACACTAATCCCAGCGCAGTGAGCTGCCTGCATCAACAGCGGCGCTCTGGGAGCAGTGAGGGGTTAGGTGCCTGCTCAAGGGCACTTCAGCCGTTCCTACTGGTAGGGGTTCGAACCGTCAACCCTCCGTCTACAAGTCCAAAGTGCTAACCAGTAGGCCACGGCTGCCCGTCAAATGATGTGTTCTTAATCAAATAGTCCAACATATAGGGAGGCAAAGCTGGGTGACATTTTGGAACCCATGGCGACACCTGAGATTTGAAGAAAAAAATCATTGTCATATAGAAAGGCATTTGAAGTCAGCACCTCCTTAGTCAGATCCAATAAACATTGGGTGCTTGGATAAGCCTCAGATCTGTTATTTATAAATGTTTGTGTAGCTCGTATCCCATCCTCAAAAGGCACATTGGTGTAGAGGGATTCAATATCCATTGTCACTAATAGGTGGGACTCCTCCACCTTTCCAATTGACTTGATCACCTCAATGAAATCCATGGAGTCTTTTGTATATGAAGGTAACGCCATAACCAACGGCTGTAAGAAATAGTCCACGAAAGCAGATATCTTTTCTGTCAGTGACCCAATGGCGGAGATAATGGGTCTCCCTGGAGGGAAATCCGTAAATGTTTTATGGATCTTGGGTAAGATATAAAACACTGGAGTGATAGGAAACTCAACCATCATAAAAGTGTGTTCCTGTTTGGTAATCATGCTCTGTTCCAATAAGCTATTCAAACAGCTATGGATACGCTTCTTAAATTCCTTAGTTGGGTTACCGTTCGATTGTTGATAAAAAGTTGTATTATCCAATTGTCTTTGTATCTCTCGATCGATTTAATATTGTAGCTACATCCCTTTCCACCAACCTACAATATGTATCAAGAGATGAGTTCCTGTATTTTGGTGGAATGAAGGTAGATTAACCTTTGAACTGGGTGGTAGTTTTTCTAGCGGTGGTCGTCTCGGTGAGGTCTTCAACATTATTTAACGTAGGATCTTCCTCCGTTTCTTGTATCGGGTGTGGGAGGATTTTTGAACCACTCTCTTAGTCTCAGGTTGTGGTAGAATTTCTGCAAGTCAATAACAGTATCAAAATCATTACATCCAGTGGTTGGCACAAATGAAAGGCCTCTGCTCAAAGCTGTACTAGTTGTATGAGATATAGGCTTACTGGACAAATTGATCACATTTTGTTCCTGAGATTCCGTCTGCTTCTTGGGGGGAGTCGCTTGTTTTCCACGTCTACACCTCCTGTTTTTTTCTTTTTTCTTATGCGGGATCCATCCCCACCTCCTAAAAAAGTGCTTGTGGAGTCCATATCCAGTGAGGATGAACTTGCATAAGGTTGATCATTATTGTGACATGATCGACCTTATGCAAAACTGTGTAAAGCTGTGCTTATAACTTGAGAACCCCATTGTCTAGAAACATAATATTGATCTTAAATGAAAGCTAACACTCTGATCTGTATCTTGTAAGGTATTTGGATTCCCCTTGGGGGTCAATAAAGTATCTATCTATCTATTTCATGTCAGTCATTTCGGCACAGCATGACATAAGCATCACCATACAAAACCCACATTTTCTTCTATTCCGCCTAAGAGATTTTGAAAGAAAAAGGGCAAACAAAGTGCACTGGCAAACTTTTTTATATTTAAATATTAGAAAAGTGAACTGTGTAAAACTGAACTGTGCAAAATACAAAACACACACAAACACAAAAACTATTTACATCAATGGAAGAACCTGAGTAATATTTAAGTAAAACGGAAAGCTAAAGAACAAAAAAGTGCAAAATAGTAAACTTGTCAAATACACAAACACACACATCAATCACACAAAAAACTTTAAATAACTATTTACATAAATATATACAATAAGGAATTACAAATTGTTCAGGGGGTTCAGGGTGTGCCATGCATTATAACAGTCCCTGTGTATAGTGAAACACAGGCAGGGGGGCAGGAGGGGCTGTGGTGGCAGACCCCACAGCTTTCAGCTCCAGCCCTGGTGCTCTCACGAAAGCCCTTCTGTGGCATTGCGGTCTCCTGCCTTGCACTGGCCATCTCCTTGTAAAGAATGAAGGTGTCGTTGACAATGGCGATATCAACAAAGTGAAAGAAGAAAGACCGGTACCACTTTTTGGTCTTGTGGAGGATGGTGTAGTAGCCTATCAGGGCATCTGACAGGTCCACACCACCCATGCACCTGTGTAGAGAAAAAATATAGGAAAAGAAACATAGCCAAAGTTACATTACACTGATATTGACACATTGACATGATATCAGTCCTTGATGGCCGGTGGGATGGAGACCTCCTGCACAGACCACTGCCCATCTGTCCCCTTGACTCTTTCTCCATGTGCTGTGTGGATTGTGGAGCACATCAGCACATCTCTGGTATCTCTCCACTGAACAAACACCACGGGCCCCTCGCGGATCCAACGGATAGTGGCCCTGGAGGCCTGCCTCTCAAGCCCGTCTAGCCAGTTTTTGGGGAACCCAATTCGCTGTTGGCGAATGGTTCCGCAGGCCCAGATCTTCTTTGCCAGCAGGTCCCGAAAGAGATCTGGGCTGGTGTAAAAGTTATGGACAAATAACTTATACCCGGTACCCATCACTCTTGTATTTATGAGCCGCATTGCGGTGTCGTAGCTGAATTGGGGACCCTTTGCCTTCATACACAAAGAAATCCCAGGTGTAACCGTTGGTGGAATCTGCCAGCACAAACAGCTTATAACCCCACTTCACAGGCTTATTTTTCATATACTGGCGGAATCCACTGCGGGCTTTGGATGCAACTATCCTCTCGTCAATGGCAATACACTGGTGGGGGTGGTAATTTGCCATGCATACCTGTCTAACGTCATTGTACATTGGCTTAATTTTACAAAGCTTGTCGTACCCGGCGGTGCCTCTCCTCAGGTTATTGGCAGCATTGTCATCAGGGTCACTGATGTTGATGGCGCGCGAGATGGCCTTGAACCTGCGCCCTGACATCACACTTGATGGAAAGGAAAAGGCATATAGTTCAGATCTTCTCCAATAGTCAGTGAGGTTCGGGGTATTGATTATTCCCATGTAAATAATCATGGCCAAGAACGACATCATCTCTGGCATAGTGATCCTTTGAAAGGTTTGTGGATGGTCAGCTTCTCCAAATTTGTTAGAATTATTCACAATATTTTGAAGTATATGATTTGTCATAAATAATGTAAATAATTGTAATAAAGAGTATTGTGAACCACCCATAAGCTGGCCACCGGGTGTAGGTGCTGTGCGGAAGGATGACCATTCAGGCATGATATCCTCCACATCAGTGCCTTGCCATGCACCTTTAGATGCAGAACTCTGCACTGGAGTGCCTCTTCCTCCTGCTCTACCCCTTGCTCTCCCACTGGCTCTTCCTCTTGATCCACCTCTCGCTCTTCCTCTTGCTCTTCCCCTCCCCTGTCTTGCAGGCTGTGTGGAGGTAGAGGGTTGGGGTTCCAGCTCCTCTTTGTCATCCTCCTCCTTCTCTTCATCATCCTCCTCATCAGGAGGCCTCGGGGTCCTCCTGGGCCTCTTTGACTCCGGCTGCCAATCTGGGTCCGACTTCTCTGGCTCTCTGAAACACACAAAATGCAATGATGAGATCATCCTTCACACGACCCTCCCCCGCAACCCCTCTCTCTATCACACACAATCCACACACCTCCCTCTACACACACACACACACACACACACACACACACACACACACACACACACACACACACACACACACAGTAGCATCCCCTCCCCCACCAGAATAAGCCCACTGCCATTACAGGTAAGCATCCCCTCCCCCACCAAAATAAGCCCACTGTCCAGCCCCTCATTACACACCTCCACCCTACACACACACGCACAGTAACATCCCCTCCCCCACCAGAATAAGCCCACTACCAATACAGATAAGCATCCCCTCCCCCACCAGAATAAGCCCACTGCCTAGCCCCTCATTACACTCCTCGACCCTACACATACACTCAAAGCAGCACCCTTTCCCCTTGTTTACAAACTCAGAGCGACGTCTGTCCTCACACATAATAAGGGACCGTTCGTTATTTGTAAACGGGGTCACCGGAGGGATTTTGAGTGCTTCAATCAAAAGTTGCATGACCCTCCCCAGCCTGCAAGAAAATTTTCAACAACCCTCCAGCAGTCTTTTTAAAAAAGACATGACCCTCCCCGGCCAATTGTCGATATCTTCCGCCCACGCTGTAAAGCGCTATGAAAAGACATCGACTTAAGCAATCTTTCTAAACTCACCCTCTGCTTTCTGATCTTACACAGCACACTTCACCAAGATAGTAGATTTACTCACTAACATTGTTGTGGAAACACAATAAGCATGGAATCTAAATGCACACTTCCTGCAACTGCATACCTACTTGAAATAAGTTACTCCTCTAGTAAGTATTCACATGAAATAAAACAATAAAACATTGAGACCATTCAACAAAGCACACTGGGTAATAACAAATTCAACACATGAACTTGTTGCTATGGACTCGTCTCTAGGCTTCCTCAGTCATTGTAAAGCTGCCGAAGCTGAACATTGTTCAAAACTCAATTTCTCAGACGAGCGTCAATTTGGGAGCTTGACTACACTCCTTCTTTCTCAAATGACTTGAAACAATTTCACAAATATGACAATGCACAATTTCACAAATAATCACAGGGACCGAAAAATACCTAACATGCCAATTTTTTTCCGGGTTTAGGCCTATCATTTTAACTTTTCCCCGCTGTCTTGCCGTTTTAATATTTTCCCGTAGAATATCCCATATTACTGTAATACTCTCATAACATTAGTCCTGCATTCTGGCCTGTGTGTTGTCCTGTTGTTACCCCTTGCCCTTCCAGAGAAACAGATGTATTCAAATCATCGTTTTGCTTGCTTAAATGCAAACTCAGAGTGATGTTAACCTACAGTAGGCCTATTTAAGTTAACGACGTGGTTGTCGTGAGAGCACGATTCATTGGCTTGCAGTGTTCGGGCCAGAGGCTATGTCTATGTAAGCACCTGCCAGGCTAAGAGCCAAAGAAATCCCCCTGTATATTCACTCCAAGTTGGCCTACCATAACTTACCAACTCTACACTGTAGACCATAAACTGGCTATTTATATGACCAATGTATTTGTTCAACTGTATGAAGCAGAATTACACACTACTTGGAACGTAACACATTTTTGTTGGCAGGAGAGAGAATGACAGCGATTAACAAATTGCACTTGTTGCTGGTTACCAATAAATAGGGCCTACTATATATTTTTTTGCAAACAACAAAAACAGAAAGGATGGAGACAGCAAAGCTAGAGATGGGCAGGAACAAGGTCAATTGGTAGAAATGCTTGTCAAAACGTTAGGAGCTGGATGTGTGGATGAATGAAGCACAAGTATGCTTTATAAGCATGCACACTGTTTAAAGTTAGGCTAGGCTACACAGTAAACTAAGTAAACCAAAGTTAAATTTAGCTTTTTTAGGGCTGTATAAAGTTGACCAAATGGATATAGGCTGTTAGGCGTGAATAAAGTAGGCTACTTTGTTGCTCAAACCCTTCCAACGTGGGGACAGATGTTGACATTTTCCGTATTTTGCGTGAGAAACCTGGGAAATCTCCCTTATTTTCATTGTTCAATGATGACAGAGCTATGGAACGAAAGAGAACGTTATATGGCGACAGAAATCAACAATCAAACAAGCCACTTTGATTTTTTGCTGTATTCATTAATACAAAAGATGGGTGACCCCCCCCCCTCCTAGACAAAAAAAAGTTAGGTGACCCTCCCCTCAACAAAGAATAAAAAGACCTGACCCTCCCCTATTTTCCTCCGGTGGCCCCGTTTATAAATAACGAGCGGTCCCTAACTACTCAAATAATGTCTATACTAAATACATTCTGATTAAATAATTAATATGTAATGTATATACTCACATTTCAAGATCAGGGTCCCTTCCAGTGCGATAATCCTCCTCATCTTCAGAATCCATAACGTTAGATACACCGCTTTCGGAATACGACTCTTCAGGGTCAGGCAGTTTAGGCAATACATCAGCTACCTCATCCGCTGTAAACCTGTTGTTTCCCCCGAACATGTTTACAAAACTTTGCAAAAGTTGAATAAGTTCAAAATGAGTTGCTAAATAAGTCACAAAACTCACCAGTCAAAGTTCGCTCTCTGCTAATCTGTGCGCAATGCAACTCCAAAAAACTTTTCTCCAAGCGGTCACGTTAAATTATATATTTTTGGAATTCGAACGAAGCAAAGGGGCAGCACCACACACATGGGACATATTTTTAAATATATGCTTTTATTTAGATATATGCTTTAGGTGGTTGATTTACCTGTCCCTTAATAGTGGAGTCCACAATGACCAGGGTGGTCCATATCACAGCAAGGCCTGAACAACCTGGGCAACCTGCAAACGTTATTCACCTTGTAACTTGCAATTGCACTGACCTCATCTGACATTATGGTAAAGAAAAAATGCTTCCCAATTATGTCAATTATCATTATTTCGTAGTACACTGCAGAAATACAATATTTTGGACACAGAAATGCTGTTGTATTGCTTTGTATTTCATAAAGTAGCCTATAACAGCATGTTTTGTCCCATGAGTTACCCAGACTCAAAGAAACAATGGCTTATAACGTGAGACTGACAAAACTAGACAATTTAATGTAAAAAAAACACCTAATATGTTTAGCAGGATTGTACCATCGCACTCATTTCGATAATTGAACCGTATCGTGTCATCAACAATGATTTATTTACCTAATTATCACATATTTGTCAACGTCTTTTAGACTTACAATACTTGTCTTGTGCCATGAGTTACCCAGACTCAAAGAAACAAATAATATTATAATGTGAGAGGAAAATGGGACATGTCTTAATTCATATTAATTGACATCTGGAGGCTATGGTCTTTCAGAAAATATATGGTTTAGGTGGTCAATTCAGCCAGGCCAAAATGTATCAGCTGTACAGTTGGTTTCTTGATCTACAATATATGGGCCTATATTTTGCATTGCAACAACCATATCTACCAAAACCACAGTAAAAGTAATGTAAAAGTAGATGTAAAATACCTGCCAATTGTCATCTGTACCCACCCGCTGCAGTAGACCATAGGATGTGAGGATGCGCTCCTCAACACAGCTGTAAATGGAAGCAAGGACTGAGGTGTCAAGGCCAGCATGCTTCAGCCTCTTCAGGAAGCAGACAAACGAACAGTCAAACAAGGACAAACAAGGCCTTGTTTACATGCTGGCTCTCTTGTTGTTTGTAGCAGGACACCACTCTCCTTTCTGTAGGTGTTCTATTGTAGTCATATAATGAAATGCAACCCATACATCAGGATATCAGGAGCAAGGATCTGTGAAAACATAAAGGAAGAAATGTAAGATATGTGACCCCGCCCATGAGAACCTGGCTAAAGTCGCCAGATCTTATTTTGAGATGTAGAGCGTTAAGTAGTCCTAGTCATAAAAAATGACAAAAATATGGGATATTTTTTATACTTGTAAATAATAGCTTAAATACTAGTATTTTGAAATGTAGTGTTTAAATTATCTTTTCTGACATGATAAATATTGATATGATCTACTTATAAAGAATAACTCATTCATTGACAATAAACATTTAGATTTTCCTAATTTGCATACTGTATCGGCAGTATTACATGAAAACGCATCATTTTGTATAACCATGTGATAAGATTTGAATATATTGAGGCCAGAAGACATGGCTCTGTCTACCTACAGTCAAATTATCAACACATGTCTTTGAGATATTCATATCTGCTAATTTCTTCAAATATGCAAATTATCTTATTAACTATGCATGATCCAAAAATGTCCTGAGTAGAAATGGATTCTATGCGAAAAAAGTACTAGTATTAAATAATTTTTGCAGTGACCTTAATCAGATCGTTGTAGGTTTTGGCCTGTATATATCACATCACAGCGCGTCACGTGAAACTGCAAAACCTAAGCTTTCCAAATAGTCTATATTAGCAGCTAAACGGTGTGATAAACGGTTTGCAAGAAAATTAACCTTGAACTTAGGCTATGACATTTAATCATATTTACATTCTGCATATGGATCTGCACACCCATTACTCTTGGTGAAAAATCTCACAAACTCTTTACTCACTCTTGGCGAGCCGTGCCTATATATCACAATAAACAGCAGACCTTACAGAATGCGAGGATAGACTATAATGCATGCCTCTGTAATCAAGTAATCCCAAGTAATCATCAATTGTGAATGTGTCTCTTAAATGGGCAAACCAGACAGTGGTGTTTTGTAAAAGTATTTTAGGTAAGAGTCGAGAGACATGTATCACACCACTTCCAACTTTATTCTTCTCCCTTCATCTACGCACATACCATTCACCTGTATCCTCACTGTGCACTCTAGCGCCCTCAGCGCTCACTAACGGTTATGAACAGGACACAACATTTCCCCTTTTCTTAAAGGAATAAGTCACTTAAACATGGTACCCTCAACCACTGTAAAATAACCCTTTCATTAAGTACCTGGAAACCTAAATTTAAATTTGACATGAAATTAGGTTATTCTTGTCTTAGCTATATATATATATATATATAGCTATAACTCAGACCTCAAAACAGTATGACATTTTTTTCACATAACAAAACAGTATACATATATATATATATATAGAGAGAGAGAGAGAGAGTAAAAATATAAAACCGTATATGAAGAGTTCAGATGCAAAACCCTCTAAATGCCACCTATGTCAAAATGAGATAAAGATGGTGGGGATGCTCTCCACACATAGTATCGCTTAATCAAATAATTTAACTTCTAAACCCACTAAATACCACTCCTTTCCTGGTCTGAAATATCGATTTATAGGCAAAAACCTATAGGAGACTGAATTTAAATGCTCATTTAAAAGAAAAGTGGTCAGACGGATTTAGAGGGTTTTGCATCTGAACTCTTCATATATATATATATATATAATTTTACAGAGTAAAAAATATAAAACAGTATATATATATATATATATATATATATATATATATAATTTGCGCAGTTCACACATTGACCTGTATCATATTCATCTCTCAAAGTCTGTTAACCACTGAGGTGGGTTTCTGACTCTGGGGAATGCGTCTAGGGCTTGGTTCTCACCCAATATGCACATTCTTGGTCACAGTGAGTCCATCAAGTGTAGTCTCATTGTTCTCACTGATGCAAGCTAGAGCCTCCTTTGAGAAATGCGCCAGCTTTGAGGCATTTAATTTCCGACCATTGCTGGGAAGGTAAGTACTTAGTCCGACCTTCTTTACAACTGTCAGAGGGTCTGTGTCTTTGGATGACCCCTTGTAGACATCTTCCGGTCTCCGAAATCGCACAGCATCATTCACATGGGGCACTTTTGTTCCTCTCTTTCTGTCTGAATACACCTTACTCTTTTGTTGATTTTGTCTCACAGTTTCTTTTACTTGCTTGTATGATGAGATTTTGTGAGATTTTGGCCAGCCTTTCTGTATTTGCTGTCGCAATTGAGTTAATTCAGGACAAGTGTCACATGCGGCGGTGAACTCTGACAAAGACATGGCATGTAAAGACTCCATGAAAACAGTAGCCACTATGTCCGGTTCCACTTCAGCTTCTCCTGTATTGGGCAGTGGAAGCCTGGACAGACGGTCGGCAGTCACATTCGGTTTCTCAGGGCGGTAAGTAACATCATTATGTAAAGCAAAGTAGTCATGCTGACCACCTCGCAATTCACAGTCCAGCACGGCCAGTACCCATGGATGTGAGCAGGGTAGTAATCGCTTGATGATCTGTGTGTTGCAAAAAGTCATGTTCCTACAGATAGGTTCTCCACCTTTCTACTGCACAAACACATGCCAGCACTTCACGTTCAATGGTGGAATATTTCCACCCCATAGTCCGTAATCAGAGGCATCAGTAGTCACATAGGCAGTTCAGGGTTGTATAGTGCTAGAGCAGGGCTCATGTTTGAGCATTAAAGAAACCATACTATAGTTTATTAACGCATTTAATAGGAACATGATTACAGTTAACATGTAATAAACTCAGAAATTTTAATCAAAACACAACCATATTTTTATTGCTAACATGGTGAGTCACTCATGTGGTGTTTAATGCATTTCATCACAATAACAAGTTGCACAGATAACCTTCAACTCAGAATATATCCTACAGTACATATGAACTTAGATAGCGGGAATAAGCCTAATGCAGAACTGCATCTACCGTCAGCAACAACCGACAAGTAAAAAACATTTTACTTCTAGTAACACTGGATTTGGTATGTGTGCTTGCCTCCATACTAGAGCTTGATAATGTGCTCTTCTAATATACCATTGAGCAGCATCACTTGTTGGTGGTAGAGCCTCCGATCCTCAACATCTAGAAAACAGACTGGCTCTGGCATAGTATTGTCACGATACCAAAATTGTGACTTTGATACAATACCTGCCATAAATATCTTGATACTCGATACTGAAACGGTATCCAAATCCTAAAATATCTGGAAAAGAAAGGACGCAGGCCTCCTCCAAGTGTATTGAGTCATTTGTGTTGAATTTGGTGCACTTTTGGTGCACGTTTTAAACTTCTAAACTTCCTACATAATTATTATTTTTTGGGTTTTTTCCCCGTCATCTACTTCCTGAATTTTTGGTCAACGATACCCGGGACACCGAAACACCGGTGCACATGAAATTTGATGGGTATGTAGCCCCACTACACTTTAAAAATTTGTTTCGTCAAATTTAAACACTAAAAATTTGTTTCGTCCCTGGGGCCCCCCCCGTGCTGGGCCCCCCGAGCTGGGCCCCCCGAACCGCAAAAAAAGCAATTTTTCCTAAATAACTACCTGAACCGTGGCACTGAGGATGAAGAATCTTTTATGGTATGTTGGTCTCAAGGGCCCACATCAACCTGGCCCATAATCACTCATTTGTGATTTGCACCGCCCCCGGTAAAAAATGAAAATGCAATATCATTCTGCTTTAATCGCCCATATCTTCAGTTAAGATATTCAGAACTGCACCAAATTTTATGTGTATGATTGACCTGGAATTCTCTGGGGGTATGCCAAGTTTCGTAGAATTTCATCCATGGGGGGGGGTCTAAAAAAATGTAGGTTATGTGTACATTTAGTGGCTGTACACTCATTGGCCTGTAGATAGCGGTGCACACATATACACATGCACACACACACAGGCACGCAGATACTATCGGTATTAGAACGGCCGATACATAAATACAAATTCAGTAGGATTAAAAGAAAGCCAAATATCCATCATCATCATCATGGCTGCATTTCCTGAATTGGCGATACGTAGTCCACTAGATGGCGCATCGTTGCAGTGAGACGTAATTTTGTTGGAAGTTAAAAGGGGGTTGGAAAAACAATAGACGCTTCCTATAAGGACTGTAGTTTACCGCAGAGAACGTCTAATAAGGATAGGACGATGTTCACATGAAATGTAATTCCCATTTCTTCTTGAAGCCTAAATAAATCTGAGAATGTTTATCGGACATGCTTGGTTTTTACTGCAGGTACGTTAATCTTATCAATAAGGACCTAGGTACAATAATGTTACCGTTAGCGTTGGTTGAGTGATAGAGGCCAATTTGATTGCATTTGTAGAAAACTATAAATGCGGTTATACCAAGCAAATTGATAGCAGCACTGTAATTGTATCTTTCGACTGTCATTTGTTGCACGTGCTACAAAAATCACTCTGTGCAATGGAAGATTTACCAACGTTACACCGGTCTGATACAGTTTTGCCTATACATGCGTGAGACTGAGATGCCTGTTTATTTTGTTTTAAGTGCGTGCAGGGTGTGAGAGGGGAATCTATGTGCTTTGATTTCAGCTTGGTAGTTGTAGTCTGTGAGATTAAAAAGCATGTGTGTGAAGTATCCAAACAATGACACCTTCATTTCATTATGGCTGCTTTAGAAACACACCTTAAGGTACTGTATAGTGGGTCCCATTTACATTCTCGCTACTTCATTCTCGCTTTTCTTGACTCATGGAGATGCGTGAATTTTATTGGAACTTTTCGCCACGATATGGCGGTTTAAGTCTGCTTGATACTGTAAGGCGTAAGCCATTGGTTTCCAAAGGAGATTTTATTTGTGTCGCCAGCATAGCCTATTGACAATTTATGCTGTAAATAGGCCTACCTGTAGCTTAGGGAAGCTAACAGCTTTCTATTAGGATCTAGTTTGTTAGTTACAGTTTTGTCATAACTCCCTGATGGGGTGAACCCAGCCTGATCTGCCCACTATTTATTTTTTGATTTCTTAAAAGATTGAGCTTGGTCTGGTGAAAGCCAGACTAGCCATGAACCTCAGTTACACAATGCAAGGGAACATGAATCAGCCTATATTTGCACAAACAATAACGGACAACAGCTCTTCAAATTTGGCCCGTTAAAATGTGTATGAACAGTCTAGCAACGCATTTCATCAAGGCCCATTTGGACATGTCAGTTATTTGCACCACTGGTTAGATGTAAAACAAAATTTCGTTTCAGACTACTGTTACTTAATTTGTGCATTGACAATAACGTTTCAGACTACTGTTACTTAATTTGTGCATTGACAATAAAGTATCACATGAACTAAAGATGACTAAAATCTTATGTAGAAGAAGAAACATTCACAAAAAATCCATCCATCCAAAAATGACCTTTGTTTTTGATAGCTGTTGAAAACGGCATGGAACTGACAGAGATGTTTTTGTTAATAAATAAATAAATAAATAAATAAATAAATAAATAAATAAATAAATAAATAAAAATATAACATTATGCTGATACCTTTTGCTTTTCCCAAATACAATGTAGCCTACAGGTGTAAGTGACCTTTCATCAATCCAGTTGCAATGGATGAACTGTAATGAACTGCCCTACTTGTGATTGTTTAGAGATTTTAAAGGTTTTATAACAATGCTACAACTTCTTTGGCTATTTTACAATCTATTCACCTTTTCAGCGCCAGTAGGCTACTTTCTGTGCAGCCGCACACACACACACACAGGCATGCCAAACAAGCATACACAAAACTTTCAAGAGTGGGGGATGGAGTAAAAGATGGAGACAAATTGAAGTGTGATTTATTATCGCGGAACGGATGTATAGGACTGAGGTCATATTTTGTACCGCTATGCGGTACATCTAGTTATTTTTGTAGTCAGTAAAATAGTAGTTTGTGTGTGATTAATTCCTTTATTGTTTGTGATAGCTCATTTATATTGTGTGGTGTATTGGCAATAAATTACCTTTAAATAGCCAAAGTAGGCTAGATCAAGGTCAGTGTTCAAATCACTGCATGCAAATCACTTAATGCTATGCAGAAGAGCCTAATCTTTAGGCCATCTGATGTAGGCTACCCTAGGCCTTCCCGTGTTTATGGGATTTCTTTGACAGTTGCAAAGGGAAAAGAGTGAAGATAGTCTTCTTTGCTCCCAGTGTAATTTAATAAGTATGTTTCAACCACTCAGGTCTTAATCAGAGGCCTACAACATTATCTGTTGCAATATCTGTGTGCATTCCTACATTAGGTCTATTTCTTTGATAGTTAACATCATTTGCTACCACATAACAAATAACAATACAAAAGTTTCTTACAAACTTTTAAGCATACTTCTTAAATGTGCTGCAGTCAGATGGGTGTCCTAAAGACATAACTAGATCTTGAGCATCTATTACCAGTGTTGAATGAGCAGTTTTTGCAGTGATCACTACTGGACATTCCACATTGCTAGACAACACTTGAGTGAGGATGACTCATTTCCACTTTACAAATAACCATCGCTATCTGCAATAGCTACAGTACAGGGACAATAATCAGTTCATAGCTGAGGATTTGTCCTAGGTCCACTTCCCTTTCAGCATCAGTAATGATGCACTGGAGAATGTTTCTTTTTGTTGCACTATAAAGGATATCTTGTCTAAGTGTTTTGCAAATAATCTCCATAGCACTCTTCAGCACTCCTCAAACATGCACACTCTTCCATTTTTCTGCATGGCTGGAATTTGAATGATAAGAAAGAGCACCAGTGAGATGTTTTAACTAGGCAAGCACAGAAGCCTTTACAGTAAAAAAAATAGTGTAAATCCTCTTTAAAGACTGACAACTGTTCATAATAGTTAGTGACAAAATACTTTCTACAGAAAAATGAGTAGACACCTACTATTCTATCAATTTATTATCAAGGAATCTATTTTGTTTCTAAACGTCATACTGAATTTTAGCTATTATTTCAATTTATATTTTAATGCTTTAGCTTATTTTCATTTGCTACTTGAGGGTCATTGGGGTAGCCTAGAAATCTAGACGCGCCCCTAGCGGCATCAAATTACATTTGCTGCCAGGGCTAGTCTAGCAACTCTCCGTTGGCTTGTGAGCTCCAGAAATCGAAACTCAATCAGGCCAATGAAATTGTGTATAGAGTCGTTAGGTGGGCTTAACATAATGATTGATGGCAGAGTTGCAATGGTTTGGCTTGAATTCCCTGTTACTTGAAAACAAATAAGATGGATGTTGCTGTTGGCGAACCGTGTGACACGAGTTAAGCTTTTATTAAGTTGGCAAACGTTTGAACTAGCCAACTAGCTCCGCTGGTGGGAAACGCATGGGACTCATAGCGCTGCCGCTGTCCTATTGCGTGGGAATTTGAAAGACAACTGATTATCCCGCCCCTCGGACTGAGCACTGCGAACGGTGAGTGCCCAGACCCTACATTTTAATGTGGGTCTGGCTCGTCAGGCTATCATTGGGGTAATTCCTGTCCTGTCCTACAACATATCTGATACATAAAGAGTATATTAATGCCTTATTTTTTTCAATTCCTATAATATCTGATGGCAAAACCAAAAACTATGTGAATTATGCTAATTATGCTAATTAGCAAGCTTAAAACTCAAAATTGAGCTTGGTAAACAAAATATTTAAATTCAGCACCCTCAAATTGTGTGAAATAGCCCCTTTCCTGACTTTTCCTCAAATTTGCCAACAGGACTTTTTCTGAATGTTTGTTAGCTATCTGCTCTCCCTCTATATTTTGATCCTGTGAGGGACATTTGGTCTCTGCATTTATCCCAATCTGTGAATTAGTGAAACACACTCAGCACACAGACTAATCCCGGTGCAGTGAGCAACAACAGCTGCAACAACAGCGGCGCTTGGGGAGCAGTGAGGGGTTAGGTGCCTAGCTCAAGGGCACTTCAGCCATGCCTACTGGTCGGGGTTCCGGCAACCCTCCAGTAACAAGTCCGAAGCGCTAACCAGTACTTTGTTAGGTTCCCTGAGGTGAACACACATGCGCAGTTTTCCTCCATATCACAACTATCAGAGAGACCCATGGAGAAGCATCAATGTAGTATAGTATAGTATATATACTTTTTTGATCCCGTGAGGGAAATTTGGTCTCTTTAACCCAATCGGTGAATTAGTGAAACACAAACAACACACAGTGAGGTGAAGCACACACTAATCCCAGCGCAGTGAGCTGCCTGCTTCAACGGCGGCGCTCGGGGAGCAGTGAAGGGTTAGGTGCCTTGCTCAAGGGCACTTCAGCCGCGGCCCACTGGTCGGGGCTCAAACCGGCAACCCTCCGGTTACAAGTCCAGAGTGCTAACCAGTGGGCCACGGCTGTTGTTCTATAACGCATCTATCTACACTCTATCCCTTTTCCTGTAAGTCTTTGAGCTCATCACTCACGACTAGGGCTGTCACTTTTGTGAAAAAATCCTGTTTGATTTTTGAGACATAAGTGTTCATTGAATCGATTGTAAAAATGTTTTTCCATGTCTAAAGACGTTTCCATTTTCAACGGCAAATACAGGCCAATCCACGGACAACTAACAGGCATTAGGACGAATGTAAAGAGGGCGCTTGAAGACGCACCACCCAGCCAATATTTCTGATGATTTATTGGTGTGAAGTATCGTGCACAACATTACTGCAGGCTTCAACGTGGCTGTGTTTACGATTAGAAATGTCAAACAAATTTCGCCTAGGCTACATAGGAACTCATGACTGCACAGTTTGCATACCACTTTGTCCTTCTCCATAGTTTGATCTACCCCAAAACCCGAAGTGCTTCCATATCGAACTCCTCAAGTTATTAGGGCTTGTCACTTGTCTCTCTCATGTCACACAGGTTGATTGCGTTGCCCTCCATTTTTTGGCAAAACACCAGCAGTACAGCAGCCGATTGATTGACTGTTTCCGGTGCGTAAAATTGATGGGAATTTTCTTTTTAGCTTTCGCAAATGCCTACTGCACTTTCGGATTTTTTTATGTTCTCTTTCTACTTGTTTTTGAGTTTTGTTACATGTATCTTTTTTATTTGTTTAATTCTTTTAAAATGAATAGTGTACATATTTGGTTAAAATCGATTCCCTATTTTAGTTTTCGAAACTTGTGTTGGTTGGTCCAATCGATTGTGCAATCGATTTTCGAACGTAAAGTGACAGCCCTACTCACGACTTGCCTCATCGAGAAGGGAACTCTTCTGAGTTTTTGTTGTATTGGCACATCCTCTGGTTTGGGTTAAATTTTGTGCACAAATCCCTTGATCTCGGGTGCAATCTGTGGTATTGTCCTTGGTACAGTAGGTGCAGTAGGATCATCAGAGCTGACAGCTGTAACAACTTTTGTGCCATTATGCATGTGCAATGCCACAACTAAATCTAGCCCTAATACAGCAGTGCCTAACTTTACCACTACGAATACATAATGAGTAACTGTGGCATGCATACACCCTTTAATAGGTATTTTCTCTCTTGGATATGTGAACAGGTTCACTGCAGGCTCAGGAAAAGAGAGTCTGGTAAGTGCTCTCTGGAATAATAGAAACTGATGAACCTGTGTCTACTATTAGCTCAACGTCATGACAATGTCCATTTGCATTCACTTGCACAGTACAGAGAATTTTATCTTGCATAGTATCAGTCATGTAAAGCACAGTCTATTTCACTATTTCATGCACATCCTTTTGTCCAGATCGACAGATTTTGGAAAAATGTCCCACTTTGCCACATGAATTGCATGTCACTTTAGCAGCAGGGCATGCAGCTTTATTTACTAGGTGATTGGTGGATCCACACTAGTAGCAAGAGTGGCACCGTTCACTAACAGTTATTAACAGGACACAACACAGACACTTTTAGTAAAGATGCATTGCAATCATTCAACAAGTGTATTTTTCAGGTAATTATTTTTTGACTGAAATGTGTTTCCACCAAAGTTGAGGCCAAACCCACACCCTTGCATCACATGCACACATCAAAGTCAGAGAGCTGAGAATGCTTGGACACAGACTCAAAGACCAGCAAGTACACTACAGCGTACAAGGCCATCGTTGCACAGTGCCTGGAGTGATCAGGGGAGCAGAGAGCCGCCTGAGCGTGGTCCGCTCCGAGGCAGGCTACACACTGGTCATGCCCGTCCATGTCCAGGATGGGCTCAGATGGCATGGTGCTGAAGACTTGCAATTTCTAGTGCTGGGTGATTTTCAATTAGCTGTCTGGGACTAGTGACTCACATGTTAGCCTCATCTAGACTGTTTTTTACAGCCATTGGAATTTACACAGAATGGGTGTAAGTCTGTCACTCTCTTCAGGCCTATCTCCATTTCTGGGTCCCAGTAATTTGTTGTATTGAAGTACTTGCCCATTAAGCGCACTATACAAATACATTTGTCTTGCTCATATTTCAGATTTAAATAGATATTCAGAACGTTTTCATGCCGGAAATGAACTGTTTTGACATTTTTTCCCGTCAATGAACTCCATGACATTTGCACAATTCCAAGACACAAGTTTGTCTCCTCGTCTTTCCAAAAGTGTGCGCATTTCGCCATGATTAGGAAAGTGTGTGAGAGACAATTGGTTCATTTTATCCTAATTCTATCCTTATTGTATGCTTGTTTTAAGGGTATCCAGCCAATAAATTATACTATTGTTAAAATATTGTGGCAAATGATTTGCTAAATATCAAATTACTTATGAGCGTGAAGATGGCAAATGTGTCATTTCGAGTTGCACAGCAAAGTTAAACGAGCCATCTTTACTTGTAAAGCCCTCCTTACACTGAAAGACTTTGCAAAGATTTGGAAAAGAAATTGAAAGACTAGTCTCAGACCCGCTCACATCAAAAGACAAGTCATCGAGTTTTGAAGTCACAGACAAGATTTTGCAACAACTAGAAATCTTGCAGGGTCACTGATTACAAGATTGTAACTAATTCCTTTAAATTATTTCCCATCGTGCACTAGATATCAAGAGGAACTCAAACGAAAGCCTACTCATATCAAAGTCATATTTATGTAGCATTGTTTAATGTGTGACCGATATAGAGTTGTTCTGTCACATGGAATAATAGCCGACTAATAATTTATAAGAAACTAAATAACAAATTATCATATTCATGGGTTTCATCAGGTCCCTTGCCACAGGTGTATAAAATCAAGCTACAACTCCTATGATTTCTGTCCGACTTTGGAAATTTAGTCGCCGACTGTGAAATCACACGAAAATTGTACAAAGTAAGGCCGGCATTAATTGTACTGCAATGAGACAGTGACAGCATAGGCACGAAGAAGAAAAAAGTCACAAACAATATAATTACAGCAGGTAATACAAACCAAGACACTACTGCAATTTAACTAAAGAGTTCAGAGAAGAGATGGTCTGTTTGAGGGAAAGACTTTTAATAACAGATCTCCATATTTTAACGTCATATTGTGGTAAGTCTCATCACTTCAACACCTCAGACATGTATGTAGTTGTGGATTTAATGCATATAATTAGAATAAAAATAAAAACAAATAAAACATTAACATGCTACAGAAACTGTAAACTGCTGAATACAAAAAAAATAAATAAGATGGAATCATTGCCTGCCTCCCTCCTTCAGATAATGACCCAAGTGGTATGGAATGGTCCATTCCTGCAGTGTGGAATAATGTTTCACTAAGCTAGGTTAGCAGGAGTGGAACTTGGGGTGTCCAGGGTATAGTTGGACTTTAAATCACTACTAATGACTGATGGTAATATTAAGGTTCCTTGCTTTCCCACAAGCTGCAGCACTATCCAATAAAACACATGGTCTGCTAAATTAATGAGAACAATAAGTCTACAGCCAACAAAAATGATTCAAATTCCACAATTCTGATATGACAGGTAGCATATTAACACAGGGTGAACAGACAGCATTAGCAAATAAAAACATCTGGTTTCGTAACTAATTTCACAACACAGCATGACAAACGTTTCCTGACAAATGTAGAAAAACATGGAAATTACAGACGTGATTGATCAAAATAAACATACCTCTGTTTACTAACTTGGCCTATTCTGACAATACAGCTTCAGCAAATAAAATGAAACATAAAAAGACCAAACAGAAAATTAAGAAAAACTAGTAACATTGAAACCTCTGCATCTAATGCCACAATAGTGGGCGTTGATTTAAACTGTAAAATGTGCAAAATTTTGCAAGAGGCATTGCAGGTGTACAAGGAATGGAGCTTACTGGATGCTACACTATTCAGTCTAAATGTGTGCTCTACAGCTGTGTGTAGTGTCTGTTTTGGGGGTACACTTGCAATAGAGCATAAACCAGCCTACTATCGGAGCACAACAGCCACTGCAAAGAATGTCAGTGTTTAAATTCTGTGAAAACCTTAATGCACCTTTGGGGTTTGGGGTGTGTGTGGGGGGAGGGGGTTCTTTTCCAAGAACTCTAGCACACAAGAACACTACATCATTCCCTAGATTTCAAACATTCAATTTAAGTGTGTCAATATGTACAATATAGGATCTTCATATATTAATTTGATCTGTTTTTTTATTTTATGATGATGTTACACATAGTCCTCTTCCATTAATATTCTCAATATATACATTATAAATTAGTAGTCTCATGGTAAAATAAATAAAGTACAATGGCCATGGCATTACACACTGTTTAGTGAACAGATCGCTGAAAAGTACTATCCAATTTTGCTCCAGAAGCCTTTCTTAGAGGTTAAGGGTCTTAAGGACAATGGCATAAGTGAGAGAGCTGTTGATATTAATGAAAAGAAGGAAAGGTAAGAGAGAAAATCAAGTGATGGTCTGTCGTACGAGTTGATTGTATGTGAATCTGTTTGATGGATGCTTGACCACATGTTGGTGCAATCCTTTTATGTTGCCATTCTGGCCAACGTGTGAGCTCAGGAGAAAGACAGGAAAGGTGTGCCTGGGTTGAGTTGAGTTGCAGCAGTGCAATATTCCTCTCCCAGCTATACCACTGTGCCACTGGGTGAGTTCCCATTCTGTGCTCCCAATGACTGGATAGGGTGCTGTTAACACCCACAAAAGGGGAGGGGGGGCATTGTTAGAGAAACAGATCAATGGGTTCAATCTTATTTAAAAAAAAAAAAAAAAAAAAAACGTTACACAAAGTGTAATTCCAACGAAAATTGACCCAAGGGTGTTTTTCTGCATCAAAACACATCTAATAAGCCGTGGAGACAGTCATTTTTGTTTTTTTGTTGATAAACCACTACAGAGCTTGGCCTGGTATATGCTATAGCCCCAAATCGCAAACAGTGGAGTAGCTATAGGCAGTAAGCTAAACGCTTCCCAAATAGCATTTTTTTAACCAGTAATATTGTTCAAAACGGCACTAAACCTCGTCAGTAGCTTGCTTAGGGTCTCTACACATAAAACGAAACATAAACAACCTAGTTAGCGAACGCAGTGTTTATTATAGAAGACTGTTAAATACAAGGCCAAGCTCTGTAGTGGTTGATCAACGAAAATTACAGTCTCCACGGCTTATTTGATGTGTTTTAATGCAGAAAAACACCCTTGGGCCAGTTTTCGCTGGAATTACACTTTAATGTTCGGAACAAGAGATTTCCATAATGTGGAATTACAGAATTCTGTGACAAAACTAATGGTAACTCATTCTTAAATGCAGAATTACAGGGAATCTGAGATGGTGATGATTATTTTTCAACTAACTTTTTTGCAATAACCATGCATGGAGCCTTACCGCTTTGCCAGGCCGTGCCCAGGTGCAGATAAGCCCCTCTTGACAGGCAGTGATGATGCAGTCATCCATGAACACCAGCACCGTGAGCCTCTCATGAGCGATCTTTTTGCAGACGAGGGGCTCCAACAGGGGTACTTCATTCATGCGTGGGCACAGTGTGGTGCCAAGCACTTTAGCCGCGTCCAAGCGGCTGCTGCGGGGAGCCATGTTGATCTTGTCATTGCTCTTGCTGATGTTGCCTAGGCTATGGTAGCGTTTGTGCTCCTTCTCACTGCCACCCCCGCTTGACTTGTCTGACTTGCGTTCCTGCAGGGAAAGTGTGGCAAAGCGACCAATGCTAAATGCAGAGCCGCCGCTGCCCCCAGCACCGCCCCCTCCACTTCCCCCACTGCCACCATCCCCACCACTCTGACCTTTGGAAGTGTTAGCTACCGCTGGGTGGGGCAGGGAGTTGGAGCGAGACAGTGAGCGTGGGAGAGGAAGTGTAGGAGGCTGGTGTGGGTTGGTGGTGGGATGATGGTGTCCCTCTACCCCTACAGTGCCCCCTGTGTTGTTGATGCTGCTGCTGCCAGAGGAGGGCACCCCCGACCCAAATGTGTTGGTGATGGCACGTGAGAGGGGCAGCCGAGGATATAGCACATCATCAGTCAAGTCCCACAGACAGAACTGGGTGTCCTGCCCCACCGAGCCAAATCGGTATGTGACCGACGGGGCTCGGCTGCCCTTAGAGCTGTGCCGTGAGAGGCGGGAGAGTGTGCTGCTGGTGCGCACTCTCCCAAAATGCAGCCCTCCTCCTCCACCCGGTTGGTGCAGGTCCTCCTCACTCCCACTCTGCTCACCCGGCTCCTCCTCCTCTAAGCTTGTGGTAAAAGGGTCAAAGGCCACCACGTTCACCCATGACTTGTGCCCATGTCCACGGGCCACCACGCGACTTTCGGAGAATGACCACACGGTGACCAGGTCGTCCTCACCGCCTGTGGCCAGGTATTTACCATCAGGGCTCCAGGAGACACACAGAAGCCCCCCAAAGTAGCTCTTCATCACACCTTGCAACTCCATAGAATCGAAATGGAAGACACGTAAGCATCCATCCTGGCCTACACAGGCTACATGCACACCATCTGGAGAGAAGGCAAACTCATTGAGCCCTCCCTCCCCGACCGCCCAACGAAGCAGTGGGTTGCGGGGCGTCTTGCTCTTGCAGGCGTAGACAGCGAAACCCTCACCTTGGCGCAGCAAGGAATACTGGGGAGCTGTAGTGCCACATGGATGCTCTACATTGTACAGATACAGGTGCCCGCTGGCGTGAGAGGCCAGGAACAGGTTCTCTGATTTGGGCAACCACTTCAGGCAGGTCACCTTGGTCTTATCAATCAGCCGCTGGAGAGATAGAGACAGGAACACCGGGATATCAGTGTGAAAGAAAACAGAACAGAGGAGAACAGATCACAGAGCAGAGGACAGTATATTTGTGAAACAGAATGCTGTTAGAAATGTTAACAATATTTTATAAAGTCAGACCAAAAAAATACTACTACTACTACTTCAGAAATTAAAATGCAGAACAAACCCCTGGGCCTGACACTCAAAGTTACATTTTCTGAATAAGGCAGTTAACCCTTACATGCACAGGAAAACACCACTTTCTCAATCTCACAATCTTACATTGGCAAACAGGCAACTGCCAGAAGGAAATTGCCAAATAATTGAGTTTTACCAGTAGAATAAATCAGTGAAGCTAAACTAAACTTAACTAAACATTATTATACTAGACACATATGAACTGACATCTCTGGAACTTTGGAAACTCAACTTTAGCAACAATGTCAGAGACAGCCATAGGTAACTCTCATCAAATGGGGAGACTTAATGGTTTTCTCTATGATTTTTAAACAAATTATAGGCCTGCTGTATGACAGGTAGTTCCATTGTGTAATATATTTTGCAAACCTTTCGGATTTGTAACTGGCTGTGGATGTTAAGTAATCAGAAGAAACATAGAACATGATAGTCTGACTGGCGTTCATGAAAAGAAACTGTAACCATGTGACATTAAACATGACAACTGCATTTAATATTCAATAACTTCACAATTATGCAGTGTAGTGTCACCAAAATCACCAAAGAGAGACTGTTTTTTGGATTCCCAAATTTTCTGTAAATGTATGGTATGAATGTCACATATTCATGTTTGGTCTAGAATTGATCCTTGTAATGTGGGCAACAGTCTGTTCATGGTTTTCATTATAATCTAAAGTACTGTATCTGTGCATAGTTGTAAACCAAGAACTACGCTGTCAACACTACAACTGCATGAGAAGCCCTGTTACTAGTGTATGCTTTCTGTCGCCTGCTCACTTGTGTGGGTATGTCAGGCATGAATGACATAGGTCCCTCGCAACTTTGATCAACGATAATATTATATTATTTTCAAGGTCTTTAATGGGGGATGGGAATAAACCCCTTAGTTAAATCAGAATTTTGAGTTTCTTTGCTTGGAGAATGCTATGGGAACATGGAGAAGACAGCAAGGAAAAAGTAAAGATTAGGTTATGGCAGAGATCAATTACAGAGTGGTTCACAAATCAACATGTGGATGTGACAGTCAAACATGAATTGTGACACATCCCGGCCCTTTTAGGTGAAAACAGACAGCTTTGATTGAAAAGAAACCAACGGTGTTGCACTGACATAGGGGGAGGAAAGGGCTAATAAAATCAAATCTCTGAACAATTCATGCATTACCTTGCTCTTCTTCCGGTTGCCGCCATCTCATATGGAGAGTCCATACAAGTCGATTACCAAATGTGGCACAGGCTACTGTCAATGGATATGAAAGGAGGAGTTCAGTAATCAACTTGTACAGATTTTCTCCTCACAAGATGGCAGCAACCTGAAGAAGAGCAAGGTAATGCACTAACTAAACAAACAGTCTTACCCTTTCTTTACACTTACAAAGGAAAAATATTTACGTTTGTCTTCAGAGACCCTCACCATAGTAGCATAGATGTGTAATGACTTTTTGAGCCTAGTTAATGGCTTAAAAGAGTCTTTTTATTTTACATAATGAAATTACCAATGAGTTACCAAATGTTCTATGTTCTTGTGAGAGTTTTGGGACTTTCAAGAAATGCATCTCATCTGTATCTTTTTTTTTCTTACTAAAAGTTGGTTTCACACTGCAATCACTGTATTTAATAAACTCTAACCAAGTGTTATTAATCTTATATCAAGATCAAAAAAATTAAATTGGTATTGTTTTCTGTATAAAAGAGACTTACCTAGCACTTTCTCATAATATCATTTGACTTCTTTCAAGAGTTAGCCTAGCTAGTAGTGTAAATGTTTTGTGAATATGGGTCCTAATTAATTTGTACCTGTTCTCCAAGAAATACATTGAATAACTTCAATATTATCAGAATAAGAACCTCACATGAGATAACAGACCACCACTGATTTAATGAGATCACTACTGTTGCATTCTTATCCCTATGCATCTACATTCACCAACCTCCTCATTGAAGAGCTTGCTGGTCTCTTTTTTGATGGGATCCAGGTATTGCACCTGGCCAGCAGAAAACCCCACAATGAGGGCCACACTGTCTGTTGTGGCAGAGTACTGGTTGAAGTCATGACAGGTGGGTTGGGTACCCTTGTAGATGCGTTTGTCAATGGGCTTGCTGAGGTCAACAGCCTATGATGAAAATACAGAGTGGGATGCAATAAAGGAAAGGGGAAAGAGAAAGAAAGAGAAGAGGCAATGTTCCTTTAAAAAAACAGGTTTGACAATTTGAGAAGCTGTTGATTCCAGTCATGTGGGAGCAGTGCTGCCAACTCAAATGCAGTGAGCATGACACCTATGGGTTAATCAATGTCAAATCACCCAGAGGCTCACAGGTCACTGTTAGAAATTCAAAATACCATCTCTGTATCGTTTCAACAATTTTTAAGCCCTTTGAAGGAGTCATTTTAAGCATTTTTGGCTAACATGCCTTTTTTCCCACCTTCCAACATTCATGGCACATTTGATATGGCACGCACAGCTTTGAAACTTTGTGACTTGGACAACAATGTTCTGTAGATTTAAAAAATGTTATCAGATCAGATACATCTTATGTCAATTCTGACAGAGGTGTCAGAATTATTTTTTTTCTCCAAATATGCTTGATTTTGAAAAAGAACTGCTTTCATCTCCTCATTTGACCACTAGACAGTTAACAGGATTTGTTATTTTTATTTTATTTCACCATTCTTCCTTGTGTATCCGAAGGTGATCTGTAAAAAAATATGGAGTTATTGCCAAGTTCCCTTGTTGACAGGATTTAAAAAAAAAAAAAAAATTCTATACCTAATAACACCAGGTCTGCACTGCCCATGCACTTACTGCACAGAGCCTGAAGAGGGCACAGGGATAAATGAGAATTACAGTTATCAATCACTTTGGTGCATTTCTCAGATCAGATTTTTTTCTGAAATGTTTTAATTCTCAAAGCTGCTTGTTCAAACACCATATCATCATATCACTTGTACTCATAATAAAATCAATGGTAACACTCCATAATAAGGTGCCATAATAAATAGCAAACTAGTAATTACCGAACCCTTTGTTAATATTTGTTAATTGTTTCTAAAATATCTATTTGGCACAAGTTAATACTTTTTTCATCATTACGTTACGTTTAATATTAGTTGTTTGCATAAAATCGGTATGTTAATGTTTTAACAAATCTATTAACTAATATTGTATTAATATGTGTTAATAGTTAACTAAATGTCTTTTTGGCACTAATGAACAGCTATTTCTTACATCATTTAAATGTTAAATGTTTATTTACAAACTATATGTTAATAAAACAGTTAATGACTTATTATTATTTAAAGGGACACCAGGCAAGCCTGATGCTTTTTCTCTATGAAACTCCCCCTCGCTCGGTCTGAAGCTCTTTTCCTTTTCTTTGCGTCTTCCGTCAAGGGTTTTCGCTGCTTCGTAGCCGGCTCTGCCATTATACACACGTTTGCAACAATCTCTAACGTTTTGTTAGCCTGCCTCTGTGCTGTAAACTGATCCTGCTTCGGTCGGCGGGTAGGATACACCGAACTTGCAAGTGGGACATTCTTCCTACAGGCAGTAGGGGCGGGAGAGAGCCTTCATTCGCCCCGTAATGAGTAATTTAACCATATACCGACTTACGAAGATGATTAATTAACACGAAAACGTTGCCTGGTGTCCCTTTAACTAATTGTTATTAAACTGTGCTTCTGCCCATCCCAATATGAACCACTCCCCATAGGACCCTTACAATAGATAGATAGATACTTTATTGATCCCCAAGGGGAAATTCATGAAAAAAACACAGAGCTACCTTGACATGCTGCCACTCGTCGGCGCTGGAACCGCTTGCAATAAAGTTGGTTAAGCTTAATTAATATATTAGTAGTATATAGCTATAAGCATGAAGCCCCTTATAATAAAGTTGGTTAAGCTTTATTAATATATTAGTAGTATATAACTATTAGTCAGACAGTGAAGGGACTGAGACCAAAACTGGCTTATCACATTCATTCCTTTAGGAAAAGTTAAAACAAAACATGCCTTCAGGCACTGGCATACATAAAACAGCATCTGCACAAGCAAAATAAAAAGTAGTTGAATGGGCTATACATGCATCATTCCTATACCATCACTGTCAGCACTGTCAGCAAGGGAGACATGCGACATGGAATGTTCAGGTGCACAGAACGACAGTTAATTAATATTCTGACACTCACTAAACGTGGACGTCATCCAATCACAGCGCTCTATTTTGTTAGAGAGTCTTAAAGCGGGCTTAACAGGATAACGACAGTCCTGCGACGGTGAACAACAAGGAAGGTGGCTATGGCGAACGAAGAGTGGTTGTTTGAATCGGCGTTGGCATCAACTTTGGAGGAGTTGGACTTGAGCTTTTCTTTGAAAGTTGAGCAACACAATGCACTTAAGTCATTTGTATTTGCCATGTATTTGCCGTTTTGCCGACCGGATACGGATATGGTCGTAGCGCTGGCCTATTGCATGCCTAGGCAGTTTGAAAGACAATTCTCTGCCCGCCCCTTGGATTAAGCAAGGTGAATGGTTCGATTCCAGACTATACACCACAGGATGGCCCGCCAGGCTAGCGAAAATCACTAAACTACATTTCTAACTCTGTTACACCCACCTCCCCTGAATTTCACCAAATTCGAGCAGCAACCAAGTAGTACTTCCAAAGGCAATGAGTACACTACTTTCAAACACTAGACAGAGGGTCACCAATTACAGGACAGCCAACCACAAAGGTATCCAATAAGGATGAAGTGGAAGAAGAGGTGCGCAAACTCTCACACAACCAACCACTGGCAGTAGGGTGCCTTATACACCCCACAAGACCATAAACCATAAATTCCATAAATTCTCCACAAAGCTAATCAGAAAAGCTTGATAAATAATATGTCATTAACTGTTATATTAGCATATTACTGTTATATTAGCATATAGTAAATAAACATTTAACATTTAAATGATGTAAAAATAACTGTTAATTAGTGCCAAAAAGACATTTAGTTAACTATTACCAAATAATTAGGTAAATAGGTAATTACTAGTTTGCTATTTATTATGGCACCTTTTTATGGAGTGTTACCAAATCAATTTATCCCAATCTTGAACAAACATCAAATGTTTTAGTACTTTACATCCATGCAACTGATTTTGTACAAAGTCTGTTGTTTTTTTACATTTTCAACTGCTTGTTACGTTGGTCAGAATGCACTTTACTGGTTCCATGCTAAATAGTCCTACCCCATAAAACAAATAGACTTTATTTTTTTATTTTGAGTCATTACATGCAAAAGTGGCATAAACTGTCAAGCATATTTTATTTGGATGGAAATACACTGCTCAAAATAAATAAGGGAACACTTTTTCATAGGTGTATAGCATCAAGGTTATCAAACTTGTAAGCTATTGGTCTGGCCAGTTACGTAACAGAGGGGGTTGTGAATCAGTTTCATCTGCTTTGGTGTCATCAAAGTTAACAACAGGTGCTCTAGAGGGGCAACAATGAGACAACCCCCAAAACAGGAATGGTTTTACAGGTGGTGGCAACTGATAATTTTTCCATCTTCAGTTTCGCATTTGGGTAGGGTCAGTGTCACTACTGGTAGCATAATCAGTACCTGGAGCCTACAAATGTTGCACAGGTGCACAGGTAGTCCAACTCCTCCAGAATGGCACACCAATACGTTCCATTGCCAGGACTTCTGTGTCTCCCAGCGCAGTCTCAAAAGGAGATTCCTGGAGACAGGCAGTTGCTTTAAGAGAGCTTGGCAGTGTGGTAGAAGATCCTTTACCCAGCAGCAGGACCAGTATCTGCTCCTTTGTGCCAGAGCCCTACAAAATGACCTCCAGCAGGCCACTGGTGTGAATGTCTCTGACCACAGTGTCAGAAACAGACTTCATGAGGGTGGCCTGAGGGCCCGATGGCCTCTAGAGGGACCTGTGCTCACTGCCCAGCACTGTGGAGCTCAATTGCCTTTTGCCATAGAATACAAAATTGGCAGGTCCGCCATTGGCGCCCTAAGCTTTTCACAGATGAGAGCAGGTTCACC